>NC_141906.1:47683974-47987004 GCF_057802395.1 Ceratotherium simum simum
TTTCAGTGCAAACTGGTCGCAGTCGGCATCTTCCAGGTGCTCAGTTGCATCAACCTCATTGTTTATGTTCTGCTGGCTCCCATCGTTGTCTACACGCTGTTCATTCCGTTCCGACAGAAGACAGATATTCTCAAAGTGTATGAGATCCTGCCCACTTTTGGTGTCCTGCATTTCAAGTCTGAAGGGTACAACGACTTGAGCCTCTACAATCTTTTCTTGGAGGAGAATATAAGTGAGCTCAAGTCATACAAGTGTCTGAAGGTACTGGAGAATATTAAAAGCAGTGGTCAGGGCATAGACGCCATGCTCCTCCTGACTAACCTTGGCACGATCAAGATGGATGTTGTCGATGGCAAAAATCCCGAGCCTGTGGAGATGATGGGAGAGGAGCAAGGGAACCATATGGCAGAGCTCAAAGGTAGGGTGACCTCTCAGGGCAGAGGCTGAGGAAGCCCACAGAGCGCCTTTGCAGCCGCCTTTTATGAATGATTGACAGTCTTTTCCCCTGTCCACCATTGTTAAACCATTTTCCTGTTAGGGTCTTGCAGTACTGGGAGAGAGAGGGCAAGAATTGGTGCTGCCCCAAATCTGCAAAGAAGGAAAGCGTCTGTGCTTTCTCTAGACTGTTCTCTCTTCCTTCTCAGATTTGAAGTTTCTCTCTCTCTGTCTCATACTCTGCCTCTTGCTCAAGAATTCCTCCTTGCTGTCATTCTTGCTTATTTTTGTCTTGTTTTACTGGCTTTTCTCCCTGTATCTCTGATCCTCTTGTCTTTCATTCTCCATCTCTTTTAAAAGGGACTGAAAGTTTATTGATTTAATTGTTGCCCTGTCCTAACTTCACTGTGCTCTGAAATTTGGCTAAGAAGCAAAACCCGATAAGGCAAAGAACACAAGATAGATTTATAGCAGAAGAGAAGTTAATTAGTGCTGATGGTTCCTGCTGTGTGACTTCTGTCATAAATATTTGTTTTCCATTTTGACAGATTTGAATGTACACAGTGAAACTAAAGCAAATGGAGAGAAGAATGCTCGACAGAGACTTCTGGATTCTTCTTGCTGATGATTTTTTCCTTGAACTTCAGATCTGTGACTTTGGTGACATGGGATTCATTTTGGCTAAAGCACCTCTGTCAGGTTCCCAGCTGGTTTGCAGTAGATGGTTCTTAGAAGAGAAACTGAGCATGTCTTACTGAGTCCCTAATGAAAATGATGGTCAACAAAATGTTGTGGAAGAATGGTTCATGAACTTCCTGTGAGAAGCAGCGTGGAGATACATAAACCACAGCAAGTATATAAGTGTAAGTCCTCATGAAACGAAAAGTGGAAAGACTACTCAGAGTAGAGTAGGAGCACTTTTAGCACCTCAGAGAAACACCTTTCTGAACAGATGGAGTGACGAGACTCAGACCTACTGGGAAGCAAGGACTTCAGGAGGTTTTTTGTTTTGTTTTATGAAATAATAATAAACATGTCAGGATATAATTTAATATGAATCTCCTATGTGCCCTTAATGCCTGCTGGATGAGAAGAACATTGACTGGCTAACTGTGGACCCAGAGGTGGACCTGCCCTTAGCAGGCCCTAATTGGGAGTAATGCTAGTGCCTTGGGTCTTGTGCCCCCAGGCTCTCTCTATACTGCTGCTTGTCAGCCTCGGCCAGTGGAAATCCTCTAACCTCTGTTGGTTGCATTCTGCTACGAAGGGCAGCAGTCCATGCCCTGGTCTGACTGAAAACTTAGTTAACGAGATGGTCTAAGGGATATTTAATTGTGACTTCTCTACAGAAAGAACGCTTCTAAGAGAGCCCAGCGGGGAAATCTGAACACACTGAACAGGTTAATTCAATCACTTTCCAAGGAGTTTTCTGTAGGGAATTCAAATCCTCTGTTATCGAAAGCATTTGAAACAGAATGTTACATAAACAAATTAACAGAACACAGAATGCTTAAAGTGAGGGACATTTTGTGTATTATGATCAGAACATATAAATGACACCTGCCATGTGGTACGCTTGGAACCAGAACAACTTAGCAGTTTATTTTATTTATATTTAAGCATATATTTTAAAAATTCATTTTAATTTAAAATCATATGATGTCAGAATTGAGGCCATTTGGGAAGAACATTCTAGCAGTGATGGAGAATTATAGAATAAATGTTACAAATGGGTGTATAATATAACACCCAAGCATTATTTCTTAAACATTTAAGGCCAACTCAGAAAATATAAAAACCTTCCCCAATTCTGACCATGTAAATAGATCCTAACTATGTTTACATTTTATGTAAAATTCCTTAAAATTACACCTCTGGACCTCCCTATTTTTATTCTTAGAAAGTTAACACATTGCTAAAGTGAGTAATCCTCACAAACCTCAAAGTTTATGTTTGGCTCTTAGGGACAGTTCTTTACCAAATCTGTTTACTGTTTTGTGAAGAATAAAATTTTATAAGCTGCTCTCTCTGCCTTTCAGAATATTCACAAAAGCAGATTCTATTTCTGCTTCTGTGATAGTTTCTGAGATGGAAAGCTAATGATAAATATCAAGGATGCAGTCAGTGCTTTAAATTATTCTTATTATGTAATATTTATTACTGTTAAATTATAGTTTGACTTCGAAATGGTAGTAACTTAAATAATCAATTTTGCTACATTTTTATATTGCTGTCTCTGAGATGTTCCAGCCCAATTCTCTACACTAGTTTGTTTTTATAATCTGATAAGATTTCTGGAATATACTTTTTTTTTCCTTCAAAAAGCCTCATCTTCTCTATAGACTGCCCCTAATTTGTTTTTTGAAGTGGTAAAAGTGGATACATTATTTTAGGAGACCAGGAACTCTAAGCCCTATCATGTGTAATCCTTTTATCAGAGTTAGCATAATTAGAGTCCTTGGCCCCTGTTCCTTTCCCCATTCCTACTCTGTGAGCTCCAATAGGGTCTATGATGTCCTGGGCATCACGCTAGTCACCGTTTGTGCAGATATGAATAAGGCAGGTCGGCGTCTTTGAGGAGTTCAGAGTCTAGTAAAGGCAGTAAAGACGGAGACAGATACCAAGAGGAAGAGTAGCCACATGAAAAGCTCTTCCGGAAAATTCCCAGCAAATGCTCTCTGTTCTTGGAGACACCATATTGTTTTTCTGTCTCCCTTGGTTTCTGTAGCTGATGGTTTTGAGATCCAGTTACAGTTTTCCCCAGAGGTTCTTTAGCCACAAATCCCCCAGGCTAAAGCTTGGACAAAACAGTAATAGACAGTGATTTTGAATAGTAAGAGCTCTGTTTGCCTTTTGTACCTTACCTTGCTGGAAATGGGGGTGCAAGCTCGTGGGGGACATGGACTTGCCTGCCCATGAACAACGGTTGCGGCATTAAAAAGCTCATGTGGATGCCTGGTCATACATTTTGGCTTGGGAAAAAGGATTCTTAGGAAAGTTAACTCATCCATCCACTGTGAGTTGTTGGCTTAGGGGACTGCTTTTGAGGAGCCAGTTTCCTGAGATGGAGGAGTCATTCGTTGCTTTATAAAAGGGGACAAACAGACCCTAAATGTCCGCTCCAGGGTTACTGACTTTCTTTCTGGCTCATGTCTTCTGGTAAACCACCACGAGGCCTCTAAACCAGCGTCGTAACACCAGCGTTGCAGCTGGAACTGCGACTGGTCATTCTGAAAGCAGTGTCCAGCTGCATGTTTAATTTTACCAAGGGACAGGCAGAGACCCTCCAGTGTAGAGGGTCCTAAACTTTTGGGAGGTTACAAAGCCCCTTGCAAATATTTTCAAAGCCACGAACCCTCTCCTCAGATATATGCACAACACTAAATACACCTTCCGGGGTCGTCATGGTCCACGGACCCGGGTCAAGAAGCTCTGCTCTGACGGCTGAAGACCAAGCCGCACGGCAGAGAATGGAGGCTCCCGTTACCCTGGGGGAAGCTGCTGCTTCCAGCAGTAAGTCTCAGCTGTGTGTTTACTTAGGGAAATCATATTTGCAACTTTTGAGTGAACGGTACCTTTTGAGTAACTGACTTCATTCTCTAGAGTCAGACTAAAAAGAGTCAGTGAAGAGAGTGAGTGGGTGGCAGTAGCCTGGAGGGATAGGCAGCCGGCATTGACCTCTGTTCTCTCCCTGGCCACCAGGCATTACGTTGTTCTAGATCCAAATCATTGTCCCTGTGCAGTCTCACTGGAATGTGGGAAGGGTGGGCATAACACTGGTAAAAGGCTTTGTCCTACTTTGTAGTAGTACTGTAAGAATGCTAGAAACTTCCACCTGTGTGGCGGGTCTTATTGCACGATCATGTTTTGTTTGTGAAACTGCCTGCTCTGTGAGGATTCTCTCCTGTCTAAGAATGAGCTAAGATGGGGCAGCAGGACGCTGCGGGCCTCGTTCCTACGAGAATTAGTTCAGCCCTTGAGGCGGATTGTTGCACACCTTTTTAAATATATTCGTGTTTCGTTCATTTTGCCTAGTGTCAGTCCAGGGTGAATTGAAGATCTGTGTGGGTGGGAGTTTTTATCCACTGCTGTATCATAAGCTCCTAAAACAATGACTGGTGTGTCACAGGCATTCTGTAAATGTTTGTTGAATGAACGAACACCCTGTCAGGATAAATCCTAGTTTGTTGGCAACAGTGATTTGATTTTAAAAGGCAAGGGCAGGGGAGGCTCATTTAGCCCCTTGGTAGAGAGAAGACTGTTTCTGTAAAGGAATAGCTTTCCTCATATGAGTAGTGAGATTTCTTAGCTTTTTATTTTGGAGTAAGTTGTGAGCTCCTTCCGAGTCCAATACAGGTTTAGTGTCGCCGGGCAATGATTAGGGAAATTGAAGTTGTAAAGGTCCTGGTCTCAGGAATTTCCCAGAATAACCTCTTGAAAAGGGATGTTGATTGAAATGTGCAATTACCAATAATTGAGGTTTCATCTGAGGGTGTTGAAATGAAATGGCTCCTTCTGGGCCATCATTGGCATTTTGACCCTATTTTTGACAAGTAAAGTGAAACTTTTAAAAAAGGTTGGCAAAGATGATATTGTGTCATTTGTGAAATATAATAGATGTTAATTCATGATTGGTTTGTCCTGCCTGCTTTAAATGAAATGTATTGTGTTTCTGGGTTTTCTTTTTAGCTGTAAAAGTACTTTGTTACTTAAAGCATACGGTTTGATCAGCAGTTGTGCTTCAAGTTCCTGCAAGTTATAAAAGTTTCTCATGCCTTGAGTGTTGGCTTTTTAAAAGCACCATAATTACAATTTAATGGTATTCTGTAAAGTGGTGTTCTAGGTGTAATTTAAATTATTTTTAATGACTAAATTTCTTAAAAACTTGTAAAGAAAAATATGTGTGTTCTTTTTGCTGTGTCATTTGGTAAGAATGATTGGTTTGGGCCGGCCCCGTGGCTTAGCAGTTGGGTGCGCGTGCTCCGCTGCTGGCGGCCCGGGTTTGGATCCTGTGCGCACACTGTCGTACCGCTTCTCTGGCCGTGCGTGGGCCACGTCCCACATGCAGCAGCTGGAGGGCTGTGCAACTATGACTTAACAACTATCTACTGGGGCTTTGGGGGAAAAAGTAAATAAATAAATAAAATTATAGAATATTAAAAAAAAAAAGAATGGTTTCTAGTCCACAAAAATTGAAGGATGAGCACGTGTCATGGGGTTAGAAAATGATCCTTTTTTTAAAAGCACACTAATCTTGAAAACTCTGCCTTTTGGTGGTTATCACTGTTATATTTCATATTTCTCCATAAGTCACTTGTCCAAGTTCTGCATTCTGACCATGCTGACTTCAAGCCTTTAAGGAGGGATAAGAGGCTGAAAATCAAGGCTGCTCTGTCTATATATAAAAGTGAAACAATGTTTTGGTTCTGCACTGTTGTGTCCACCTAAATAAAACAAATCTGAGTAATGGAAAATGTGTCTTAATATTTCTTGCCTTCTCTTCAGGGAAGATGTAACAGAAGATAAGTCCTGAAATGTCTTGAGGCTCATTCCTCTCTGCTGGATATATAAATTCAGTAGGCTCCGTGGTACTTACTAAAATCCAGCTGGCAGTAACTAAAGGAAGAAAGTCTTTGATTAAGGGCCCACAGATTCTGAAATTTCTAAAGCAGTAATCACATGTTCCTGATTGGGGATTGTTTGCTTGGGCTTGGAGAGAAGGACTAGAGATGCTGTTAAACATGCGTGCTAAACAGTGCTGCTAAACATGGGTGGCCTGCCCACCTCTCTCAAGAGGGGGACTCCCTTGTACAATAGTCAATTTACACAGTTTACTGTTGTGGATAATAAATCAGAGCCATTTGAAATCTGAGTACAGTTCCTGGCTTATAGTAAGTAATCCATAAATGCTAGCTACATTTACGATCACCTCTTCCTGCTCCCCAACTGTTTCCTAGGGTGACACCCCCAGGAACCTTTGAAGTTGTATTAGTTTTCTCTTGTTCCATAACAATTACCACAACTTTAGCAGCTTAAAGCAACACTTTTTATTTGCAGTTATTATCTTGCAGTTTTGTGGGCCAGGAGTCTGGACATGGCTGGGCTGGGTCCTCTGCTCAGGGTCTGACAAGGTTGCAATCAAGATGTGGACAGGCTGCATTCTTCCCTGGAGGCTCAGAGGGGAAGGAGCCACTTCCAAGCTCCCTCAGGTTGTTGGCAGAATTCATTTCCTTGTGATTATCTCACTGCTTTTTACTGACTGTTGGCTGGAGGCCACCCACAGTTCCTTGCCACGTGGTTCTCTCTAACATGACTGCTTACGTCATCAAACCCATAAGGATTGTGTCTCATCTCAGGAAGGGCTGGGTCCCTCTTTTAAGGGTTTTTTTTCCTCGTTAAGTCAGGCCACTCAGGATTCTCCCTTTTGATTAACTCAAAATCCACTGCTTTGGGAGCTTAATTACATCTGTGAAATCCCTTCACTTGTGCCACTTCTGTTGCTTAGAAGCAAGTCACAGGTCATGCCCACACTCATGGGGAGGAGATCATACAGGGCATGAATGTCAGCGGAATCATGGGGCCACCTTAGGGTCTGCCTGCCATAGAAATTATCCTAAATCCCACCCTCTCTGTCTCTGAGCCTGTAGTTTAACCTTCTTACCATCCTTCTGAGGCCTTTCTCCATATCCCAAATGCTCTCAGGCCCTTGTCACTTCTTTCCTGAGTCCCTCTAATAGTCTTACCGTGTCTAACCCAACTTCCACATTCCTGTCACTTGACTTTTTAAAATGCCAATCCGATTATGCCAACCTTCCCTACCACCCCACTCCCACCATTTTAAATCCCTTGGGACTCTTAATGGATTTTGAGATAACTTTTGGTTTAGGCCATACAAGTTACCACCATCCCTCCTGTCTCTGATACAGCCACTTATAATGTTCCTTAAAGGCCTCTCTGCTTTCTCAGGTGCTCCTCTTTGTCCCCACCCCACTCTTACCTTCTATTCAAAAGTCAGCTCCATGTTGGTGGGAATGTAAAATGGTGCAGCCACTACGGAAAACAGTATGGCAGATCCTCAAGAAGTTAGGCATAGAATTACCATGTGATCCAGCAATTCTACTTCTGGGTATGTATTAGTCAGCTCACGCTGCCAAAACAAAATATCATAGGCTGGATAGCTTAAACAACAGAAATTTTTCTCACAGTTTTGGAGGCCAGAAGTCCAAGATTGAGGTTCCGGCCAATTCAGTGTCTGTTGAGGACTCTCTTCCTGGCTTGCAGACAGCCGCCTTCTTGTTATGTCCTCACATGGCCTTTCCTTGGTGTGTACACATAGGTAGGTGGGTGGAGATGTCTCTCTTCCTCTTCTTATAAGGCTACCAATCCTATGGGATTAGGACCCCACCCTTATGACCTCGTTTAACCTTATCTCCAAATACATTGACCGTTAGGGCTTCAACGTATGAATTTGGTGGGGGGGACATAGACATAGTTCAGTCCATAGCAGGGTATATACCCAAGAGAATTGAAAGTAAGGTCTTAAAGAGGTGTTTGTACACCCATGTTCATAGCACCGTTATTCACAATAGCCAAGAGGTGGAAGTAACCAAACTGTCCATCAATGGATAAACAGATAAAGTGTGGTACACACACCCTCCTTAAAAAGGAAGGAAATTCTGACACATACTACAACATGGATTAACCTTGAAGACATTATGCTCAGTGAAATAAGCCAGTCATAAAAAGACAAATACGTATGATTCCACTTATATGAGGTACCTAGAGCAGTGAAATTCATGGAGACAAAGCAGAATGGTGGTTGCCAGGGGCTGGGGAGAGGGGAGAATAGCGTTGTTGTTTAACAAGTATAAAGTTCAGTTTTGCCAAATGAAAAGAGTTCTGAAGATTGGTTGCACAACAGTGTGAATGTACTTAGCACTACTGAACTGCACACTTCAAGATGGTTAAGATGGTAAATTTTATGTTATGTGTATTTTATCACACACACAAAAAAGCTCCAGCATCCACTGCAGGAAGCTCTCTGTGACCTCCCCCTCATCTGACCCCAATTCAGATGTCCCTCCTGTGCTCGAGATTACACGCTGCCTCAGTGCTAAGCACATTGCAGTATTGCCATGGTGTCCTTGTCTGTCCTCCACCAGCCTGGGAGCCCCTTGAAGGCAGGGGTGGTGCCTTCCTTGTCCCCATATTCCCAGCACGTGGCCCGCAGCCTGACACCCAGACACTAGGGAATTATTTGTACCCCCATACCAGCCATGAATATCTTCTGAGAATGCCCAGTGTGGATGAGAGCATCAGATTAGAAGTGAACTGTCCCCTAGGCCGATCATCAGTCTCCACCAGCGCTTCCTCCATTTTGCCCAATTCAAGGTGGCCGAGTACAATGCATCCTCCATTTCCTTCTCCCACTTGAGTGACTGAGGGCTCAACTGGGGGCCTTTCAGAAACTTTTCTGGTTGGTGGTTTCTCCAGCTGCACCCATGCTAATTTACAACTGAGAGCGTCACTTTGTTTTCTAGGGGTTCTAACATACAGCACCTCATCTGAACCCCGCAGTTGGGCATGTTATTGATGAAACACTGATGCCATTGTAGTAAGAGGAGAGCGGTGATGCCTTTTCTGTTCACAATTTGTGCCCAGCCAGGAAAGAGGTTTAGTCTACAATGCTTCCCCCCGAGCCGCCACCACCATGACCACCACCCAGGGGCGAGGGCAGTGGGTAGGGAGAGACACTGCTAAGCCAGAGGCTGCTGAGCTGGGCCAGCAGTTCTGTGCCCCTCCTGATGAAGCCGAATTACAGTAATGAACTGTATAGTGGAGAATTTGTTGATTCAAATCCTACCTCTTTCCCGTTCAGATAACATCAGTGTTCTCAGTTTCCCTTCTTGAAAGTGAGATGAAAAAAGAGAAGGAACAAATAAATGCTCCTTTGTGGTACACTAGACACTGCAGAGCCCTCAGGGAAAGGAGAGGCAAGTCAAGTTCCATGAATGAAGGAAAATCAACATACGGTTTCCAAGAGCCCTGTTCCAGTGTTTCAATGTGTCTTTTCTCAGACTCAACAAAAACAAGAGAAACTAAAGTGCTATCAAAAATCACTTCCAAATCCCCAGAAATGTGATTTGCATTACCTCAGGAAGCAGAGTCCAACTGAACCCGGGCTTCCATGGAAACTTTAGGAATTTAAAAGGAAATGTTCTGATGGTAATTTCCGAGGTAAAGAGAGCTGTGTGTAAAGACGTTTTAACATTCATGGCATTTGTTCATTTTGAATATCTAAACTGTCTGTTACAAAGGAAGCACTCTTAAGCACAGAGGTCCTCGAGGCTCCTTACCATCTTTCAAAGTACTTTATAAATAATATCACCCCTTGAGACAAGAGAAGCTTCGCTTAAGAAAAGAGAAAAGAAATTACCCAAAACTATGGCTGCTGTAAAAGAGAGCAGAAAAAAGAATAAGCATCAGACAGAAAAAGGATGGTCTAGACAGGCTGTCCATTAGAAAATGAAGAGAGCCACATAAGTAATTTTAAATTTTCCAGTAGCCACATAGAAATAGTAAAATGAAACAGCTGAAATTAATGTTAATAATTATTTTAACCAAAATATCATTATTTCAATATGTAATCAACATAGGAAGTATTGAGATATTGTACATTTTTTGGTACTAAATCTTTGATCCAGTGTGTATTTTATACTTACAGCACTTCTCATTTCAGACTAGCCTCATTTAAAGCGCTCAGTAGTCACATGTGGCCAGTGGCTGCCAAATTGGACAGAGTAGGTCAAAACAGACTGTTGTACCCACGTCTGCTCCCACCCCAGGGCATGCACTTTAAAGATTTTATTTATTTATTTATTTTCCCCCTAAAGCCCCAGTGGATAGTTGTATGTCATAGCTGCACATCCTTCTAGTTGCTGTATGTGGGACGCGGCCTCAGCATGGCTGGAGAAGCAGTGCGTTGGTGCGCACCCGGGACCCGAACCCGGGCCGCCAGCAGCGGAGCACGTGCACTCAACCACTAAGCCACGGGGCCGGCCCCATGCACTTGAATCTACTCGTGTCTTTGCCAATGTCTGTCTTTGGCCTGGGATTCTCTTCCCTTGAAGTCTAACATTTCTGAAAGGGTATCCGTCTCTTTCATCAGAATTAACTAGGTGCATATTCTCTGTCCTCTTGAAACTCAACAAGTCTATGAGTACTTACTATCTTGTCACGATGAGTTGCACATTAAACATCACCTCCCCTTGAAGCAGCTTTAATCCGGAGTGAGAGCTGGTGGCTGCTTCCCCAACCCACATGCTCTCTTGCCTTAACTGTTGCTGTTTTGTTTGTTTTTTTCTACTTGTCCTGGTTCTCCTCAAACAAGCTGTAGGCTCTGTTCAATTCAGGCATCTTGTCTTAGTGTCTTCCTGGTAGACATCTCCACCCCAAGCTCAGTCTAGCAAGTGCCAGCACGTAGCAAGATGAAGTGAGATGGGAAGGAGCTGAGAGAAAGTAAATGTGTGGGTGAAGAAGTGCGTTTACTCCTCTGAGAGCAATCAAACTGCAGGTCCTCAGGGTCATTCTTTCTCCTTCAACTGAAGCCTTGATGAAGGTGAGTAAAGAAGTATAATAAGAGTGCAATGTAGAGTCCCTCCAAAAGGATTTGCCCACAAATGAGCTGGCTAAGTCATAGACTCTCACTGCCCGGGTGGAAAAAATGAATACTCCACGTGCTCCCTTGGCAGGATCAGGCACTGGACAGCTCCACAGAGAAAGCACCAAAGCTAAAGTGGAGAAGAACTTGGGACTGTATGGGCCAGCCTCTGACAGCTCCCTTTCTACGTGCGAGGCCCTATGGTGGAGGAGAAGCTTGTAACTCTGGGTTCAGAGGAGAAGTGGAATCAAATCCTTACTTTCCTGCTAGATCCATATGACCTCCGCGAGCCTCAGTAAAATGAGATAGTAATATCTCACAGGCTTTTTTTTTTAACTTTTAATTTGGAAATAAAGACCCACAGGGAGTTGCAAAAATAGTACAGAGAGGTTCCCTCTATCTTTCATCCAGCTTTCCCCAATGGTAACATCTTACAAAATTGTAGTACAATATCAAAACCAGGAAACTGACATTGGCACAATCTACAGACGTTATTCAGATTTCACCATGAATAAAGTTTTACATGCACTCATTTGTGTATGTGTGTGTGTGTGCACAGTTCTATGCAAGTTCATCACATTTCTAGATTTGTGTGACCACCACTACAACAAGATACAGAACTGTTCCATAACCACAAAAGAACTCCTTCATGCTACCCCTCTATAGTCAGGCCTCCATCCACCCATCCCCAGACCCTGACCACTAATCTGTTCTCCATCTATATAAATTTGTCATCTCTAGAATGCTATATAGATGGAATCATATGGCATATAACTGTTTGAAATGGCCTTTTATCACTCAGCATAATGCCCTGGAAATCCATCCAAGTTGTTGCATATATTGATAGTTTGTTCCTTTTTATTGCTGAAGAGTATTCCACATGAGCTTGTTTTGAGGACCCATGGAATAGTACAAAAGCAAGTCGTCTAGCACAGTGCTCAACAAATGTTAGGTCTTCTTTCCTGGAGGCTGATTCTGAGCTCTTGCTGAAGATGGACACCAGCTTGGGGCAGCGATTCCCACTGCCCATGAATTCACACTCCCCCTCACTTTTTCTTTCTGCTGTAGAAAGCCCTCTGTATAAAGGTCAGAGCTCCTCTAGTCCACTCCTGCCTTTTAGAGCCAAGGATAGTCAGGCCCAGAGAGAAGAGGAGGCTGAGAGTATAAGACCCCAGGTCACGGACTCCTAGCTCAGGGCTCTTTCCACTGCTTCCAGGCCTGCAGTCTATGCCAGGTGGTTAATCCCCCACTTGGCCTGGGGCAGTCTTTGTGCAGCACATCAGCTGGGGAACCCGGCTCCTTACCAAGCCGGTGAGTCATCCCCGAGCATGGATGAGTTGGGGCAAGGAGCCAAAGATGGTCGGGTTTTCCCTAGATACAAAGTTCCTGTGAGGAGCCTTCATGACTTCAAACTCTGCTCAGTTGCAAGATGAGGTTGGCTTTCATTCATTCAACAAGAGCTTTTCAAACTCCTACTGTGGCCAGTGGTGGGGATATAGAGTTGACCAACCCACAGGCCCCTGGTTTCATGGGGTTTCCTGGGAATGATGGTGGTGGAAAGGGAGGGGAAATTGAGAAAGACTAAGGCTTTGTTTTCAACCTATCATTTCACTTCCCTGGGCTGTCTGCTCGGTGAGGGGCTCAGACCAAACAGCCTCTAAAGTCTGAAGTCTGTGCTTCTGGGATCTAAGTCCTCTCCCATACTGTTCCACACTAGATCCCTGGAACCCAGCCAGAAGGAAGACAGAAATTAGTATTTGTCAAGCACCTGTGAGCTGGCATTTAAAAATATACCTAGCTCACAAAACCTTCACAATCCAGTGAGACTGTTCCCTTAGTTTTGGGGTGAGGGACATAACCAAGTGGTTACAGGAATGGGTGCTTAAGACAAGCTGCTGGAGTTGCCTCAAGGTCACCCACTGACAGCTGTATGACCTTGGTTCCTGCTTCCTCTAGTCCTTGTATTCTCATCTGTAATGTAAAAGTCATGGGGGTTTGGTGAGGATTAAAGGCAATTGTCTAAATAAAGGCACTAAACATAGTGCCGGCACACAGAAAACAATCCCTTTTTTTAAAAACAAAAAAGTGTAACAGCATTTTCTTTGCTCACAAAGTAAACTATGTTTGAAAACTAGAAAATCCCAAACCATTGGAGCATAACAGAAGGGCAGTTTGGCATATTGAAAAAGCTCAATTTGGGTTTTGATCAGAAAATCTGGTTTGGTGCCTACTTACAAGGGGTGACCGTGGCAAAGTCATTTAAAATATTTTTCTCTGTACCCATGTCTACCTTTCAGGGCTGTTGTGAGGATGCAATGAGATAATGCACCTGGCCCTCAATGGGAGTTCGACAAATAGTAGCTATTTATCTTACCTCAAATAGAAACCCACTCACAACAGCTATGTGCAAGGGAAGTAATTTAGAGTGTCTTCATAGAACCCAATGGTGGGACATTTGGCTGGGAAAGTATCATGGAAAGGTCGTTGCTAAGACAGGAAAACCACCTTTTCCAAGAGCAGCCAGACACCCTGCCCTTAATCTCCTGGTTTTGTCAGCAAAAACAGGAGAGATGTGGATGACTTGGGTATTTTCAAAACTACTCAGGAATCTCACTGACTCAGAGAGCCCCGGAGACGAGCCAGATGGACCCTGTGGGCGTGAATCTCGGAGCATGTGGAGCAGAGGCAGGAGAAGCTACCGGGGAACCCCAGCCCCCGGCCCGTTGCGCAAGCCTGCGTGGGCGCTGACGGTCACGGACGCAGGTCACTGCTCCTGGCGGCAGGTGCCACCTCACCCCTTCCCAGCCTCGCAGGGGCGGCGAGGAGGGGAAGCCCAAAACAGGTCACCACTCCTCTCGGTTTCTACTCCCCCTTTCTCTTTTTTGTTTTATTTTATTTTTTATTTTAAAAATAAAGATGATGCAACCTATTCGTGATTGCATATTCATTAAAAAAAATTAAACAATACGAAAATATATGAGTTAAAGTCCTGCCTTCAGTGCTACCTCTCCCAAGCCCTGTCCCGCTGCCCTGCGGAGTCACAGTCACGGCTTGGCCGTCTGTCCATCTCCTCACTCGTCCTGGACATCCGGCACCGAGCTGCGTCTCCCTGAGGACACCTGCCTCACTTTAACCACTTAATGATTTCAGGACTGAATAGGTCAGGAAGGAGGAGAGCGTCATAATTTTCAAACACATAACATTTTTCTATCAACACAGAACATTTCAGTCAAGCGCTACTGGCTTAGGAGGAATTTCTTTTTCAAGTGGCTTTAAAGAGGGTTAAGAGGGTGGACTCTGAAGGCGCGCAGACTGGCTCCTGGTTGTGGTTTTGCTGCATGACTTGAAGCAGTTCCTCAAGCTCCTTACAACTCAATATTCAACTGAAAAATGGGCATAATATCTCTTACCTCAGAAGACGGTTGTGAGGATTAACTGAGGGAACACGTGGAGAGCTACGGTGCCCAGCACAGGTGAAGCCTCCTAGTAGTGCTTGTTATTTGATTAGAGTCCATTGTGTTTGCCTTACAATCTAACTCTCAGACGCTAATCTTTTACTGCCTTCTCAGGCTCTTAGTGGTCACTTCACAACAGGAATCCATCTGTTTTACAGACTCCAAAGGAGCCTGGTGAACTTAGGCTTCTGAGGATCTAGAATCCAAGCCCAAGGGAGTCTGGTCTGGTGGGTGGGGCTTATTGGCAGGTGCATACCTGTTTTCCTGGTTAGAATAGTAATATATGTTCACAGGGGAGAATTTAAAGAGTACACACACACACACACACACACACACACAATCAACTGTACTATGTATGGCTTGACCAGGCCATTTGACAAGAGTTAAAATTGTTGGAGTTTGTGGGGAATTTACCACGTGTTTGGCACTGTGCCAAATACTTCATAGGCACTGACTCATTTGATGCCTTTGAGATAATAGAAAATAAATATATTGGTCTCTGCCTCCAGTTCCTGACACAGGGCTCCTGAATGTGATGCACCCCAACTCCACCGGGACAGAAGCTCCTGCACTTGGGACCCTCCCAGACCTTGCCCTATGTATCTCTTCACCTGCCTGTTCATCTGTACTCTTTATCCTATCCCTTAATAAACTGGTAAGCGTAAGTAAGTGTTTCCCTGAGTTCCCTGACCGCCTAGCAAATAATCGAATCCAAGGGGAAGGAGGGCATGAGCATCTCCCATTTATAGCCAAGTCAGACTGTTGTGGTTTTGGGTAACCCACAAGTTGTAGGTAACCTGGGGACCTACCACTTGTGATTGGCATCTGAAGTAGGGGAGGCAGTCTTGTGGGATCGAGCCCTTAACCTGTGAGATCTGATGCTATCTCCAGGTAGACAGTGTCAGAATCGAGTTAAATTGTAGGACACCCAGCTGGTGTCACAAAGAATTGCCTGTGGGTGTGGGAAAAACCCGCACACATTTGGTGACCAGAAGTGTCAGAAGTCAAGTGTTCTGTGTGAAAGTAAAGGAGGAAAACTGGGTGGTTTTCCTAACACAATGCCCATAACCAGCATATGAGATAGACACTGTCAATCCCAATTGTACGTGTGTGGAAAGTGAACATACAGAGGTTAATTCACCCCAAACCAAACAGCTTTTAAAGGAGGAAGTGGAATTTGGATTCCAAAGGCTACGCTCTTAACCATCATGGCAGGCCGATCCTCTTCTTTGAAAGGTCAGGCCTGAGATTCTTGCAGCAGAATCAGCCTGGCATCATTCTTTCATTTCTCTACTCAACAAACACCTCTGGCACTGTAGCTGGCACTGTAACAGATACTGAGGTGACTTGGGCCCAGTATTTACCCTTGAGGGCTCACAGCCTGGAAGTAGAGGACCAGAGTAAGAGGTAAATCCCCACATAATCTGACAAGTGCTGTCAAGGGGTATGTGTGAAATACCCTGGGAAAATGTTTAGGAACAGAGAGAGGGGAGCTTCACATAAGAGGTTGTGTGCTGATTGAGCCTAGAAACATCGTTTCTAGTTTACTAGATAAAGAAGCCAGGACAGTGGTGGCATCTCAGGCAGGGGACCTGTAGGAACAAAGGCACAAAGGTATGTAAGATGAAAGTACGCAGCCTGTGGTGTGCGGTAAGGAGGAGTGGGCCGGGCCCTGTCTCTTCTCAGCTCCCCTCCATCCCCGCTCCCCTCCGTCTTCCTGCAGCCCCCAGAACAAGCCAGCGGTCAGGCAGTGGATACACAAGGATAGTCCCAGCATAAGAAGGGACATGTGCTTGGGTGGTATGCAGGCTTGGGGTCAGTGAGGGAAGTCTGCTCGCCCAGGAATAGAGCTACCTGCACCAAGCACCTGCTGTGGTAGGCACTTGGCTAAAGCATTTCATCAGAATTGACAATTGATTCCTCACCACACACTAGCAAGCAGGGTTGCACCTTCCACAGACGAGGAAATGGAGGCTTGAAAGTGCAAAGTCACACGGCCAGAATCTAATCCCAGGTTTGCTTGACTCCAAAGCCCGGTCCTGTTAGTGTTCACTGTGGCCTGAGGACCACTTGCATCAGAACACCTGGGTGGGCTTGTTAAAAAGGCGGATCCCTGGGCCTCTCCACGGACCCGCTGAATCAGGAGCTCTGGGGTGGGACTTGTGGATATGCATTTCCACATTTCCTTCCTGGTGACTCTAGAGCACACTGACATTCCACAATCCCTGCCCTATGCTGTACCGCCTACCCCTACACTGGAGCAGGGGAAGGGAGAAGGGGAAGCTGTCCCAGCAGAGACATCAGAATCTGCTAACATCTATTGATTAGGAAGACTGTGGAGCCTTTGGGAACTGTAGGAACAATGAGGGTACCCAAGGATACCCCATACCTCAGGACCTACCGGAGGTCTGTTGACCCCCACATTCTGCTCTCACACATATCTCTAACTTCCTTCACCGATTCCAAGACAAGACAAATCCCCAGGGCTCTGCAGGCATTTGCATTCGCAGCCTGTGAGGCAGCACCAGCACTGGTCCTCTGGACGTTCTTGGGCTGCCAGCCCTGATCCCAGGACTGAGCATCCCTGATGGCTCTGTGCACCATAACCCCTACTCCCAGCAGAGCCCATTCTGACCTTGGGGCTAATTGCTACTAATGTGACAGGCCATTCTTAGCAGACAGGAGACCAAGGAGGTCAGAAACGTCCTTTATAGGCGGTTATAGGACTGGTGTCATCTCATTTTGTCTTCCAATAGCAAGTGAGAGAGGGTTGGTTATGATCATTTTACAGATGAGGAAGATGAGGGCTGAGACAGGGAATAGGGAGGTAGAGTGGAGGATGAGAGAGGCTGGATGAAGGGAGTCGTATGCACTGATTTGTCCTGAGATAGGGATGAGGAGAGATGGAGGCTGTCACACTAGTGGTCACTGTATGGATAAACAGCAGGCCCAGCTCCTGCAGGGCAGGACTCAGAAGCACTAGCAGAGGGCCCAAGCCCAGATAAGGACCCCAAAAATAATACCACTATAATTACTGTCTGATCATCCACTCGTTGGATGTTTTCTGAGTGCCTCTTCTGTGACAAGCACACCCATATGTTGTTTCTACTCCTCACAGCCACAGCACCCCCACTTGGCCTGTGGTGGCTGCAGACCTGGGGAGGGGTCATACCACAGCCTCTAGAGCTGCTCTGCCACCAAGGTGAAGTGCAGAGTTAGGGTCAGCAAACCTGAGCACCAGTCCCACCCTGCCATTGTCTAGCTGCAGGGCT
Organism: Ceratotherium simum simum; assembly: GCF_057802395.1. NCBI lineage: Eukaryota > Metazoa > Chordata > Mammalia > Perissodactyla > Rhinocerotidae > Ceratotherium > Ceratotherium simum. Next base: position 47,701,797 of record NC_141906.1, read on the forward strand.
TCGAGTGGCCACTGGACCTCCCAAGAGAGGGTGTTCTTTTCTCTGCTGAAAATCGAGTGGATGAGACTTGAAAGGGGTGAGCACAGACTTGCTTGACTAGAATTCATGCTCTCAACCACCATGCACACTAGTGTTTCCCAGCGGTGGTCCCGTAGGTGTCAGGATCTTCTGGGTGTTTGGAGAGTGCAGATTCCTGGTTCTCCTCTGGCCCACTGACGGAATCTCGGCGGCCTTGGAAACTGCATTTTCCCAAGCTCTGCAGGTGATTCCTCTGTGTGATGAGAACTAGTTCTCCTGCCTCCTCAGTTCTAGTTTTAAACAGGCAGAAGTAGCTGGCACTCTGAGAATATGGTTGGCAAAGGCTCCGTCCCTTACAAGTCACAGAGAGAAAGTTGCCTCCATGGCTGGTGTGACATCTGTGACCGAAGGAAGTGACCGAGCCACCAAGAATTGCTGTGGGTCAGTGGGTGCAACGGAAGACCAGGGCCCAGCCTTTCCTGATGAGAGTTTTACCCGATGCCTGGTGAGAAAGAAGAGGAGATGACATCAGAGCTGTGCTGCAGTTATCTTGGTATATTTCAATTTTTTAAATTTATATTTAAGTTATAAAAGTATTAAATTGACCATTCCGTAGATTGTGCTCCATTCTCCTCAATCTTTGTTCTGCCTATAAAATCCCCAGTGAAAGGCGCGGTGATTTGAGCCTGAAAGATCTTTAGGAAATACTTGTCGGTGGGACTCGGGGGGTGGCTTAATCCCCAGAATCTTCATCAGGCCCACCTCCCAACCGCCCCACATTACACGTAATTTAAGTCAAAGTCATATGCTTCCTATATAAATGCAGTTTCACAGCAAAACCTTTAGCCCATGCCCACACCAACTACATGGCTGCCCCATTACCTCTTCCACAGACATTCAGGAGCTGCCTGGGTTCCTGTTGAAATACCCAAACACAATGGACCAGCCAGCAGTTGTGTGGGGTCCAGAGTAGTGCGAGGTAGCTCAGAATGATGTCTGAGTCACAGCCAACTTCCAGCCCCTGGAGCCTGGTCGCTGGAGCTAACCACGCCCACACCACAGCTGGCCTGTGTCTCCTTGTCTTCGTGTTCCTGCTCCCAGCCCACTTCCCTCTTCCCTACTCCTCCTTAGTTGGCTCAGTTGCAAGACTGGGCTGAGTTCACAGGTGACACTGAACAACTTCTCGTCGATTAACTGATTGGTTAATTCTGTTGCTATGGGAACCACCAGATTCTAGTGCAACTGTGTGACTCCTTCTTGACTTTATGCTAGACAAAATGCTGATTCTCTGGGCTTGCTTCTCCTCCATGTGCCACTCCATCTGGGTCAGGAGGAGCAGAAGCTCCAGAATGAGCAGAAACCGAAAGCAGAAGCTCCAAGAGAAAGGTGGGGGTGGTGGTAAAAAAAAAAAAAAAGCAGGGGAGGGATCAGTGGCCCTGAGATGTAGAAAATTCTGTGTAAAGCAGCCTGCACAGTGATTATGGGTGTTGGGGCTTTAGGTTCAAGCTAGAATTGGGTTCACATCGCAGTTCATCCACCTATCAGGCTTAAGTTTAGTTAAGACTCTCTGCCTCCCTTTCTTCATTTGTAAAATGAGGATAATAATACCTGTGCCTTTAGGTTGCTTTGAGACATGAATGAAATGATGCGAATGAGGTGGAAGGCAGTATCTAGTACCTACAAGGGCCTCGCCCAGGTCGAGGGGCTCAGGCCATTTCATTTTTTAAGGATCTTGGATATAAAATGAATAGCAAAACAATATTAGATAAATTGGGGAAGAGCTTAAATATATACATTTAATGACATCAATTTAGTATAAAAAATACAATGTAAGATAATTACAGGAATTCTAGAAAATATTAATTCAATGAGCCTGTGTCCAGAAATTAGACACAAGTGTGTATGATGACTCTTTCTTCTCAGGGAATCTCTGTGATTGTATTTATAACCCTTTTGAACATAACATCAAGAGTCTAAACTTGTGATCCTTTGTGAATGGGCTACCCAGGTGATCTTTCTGCCCCTGGTAAACCTCCCCGGGTGCAGAGTAAGCGCTTCAATAAACACTTGTGATTTTAAGCGTCATCATCATGTCTCCAATGAAGCTGAAACCACTACACTTACTGCAGATGGAGTTATGCACTGCATGCTGCACACTGGTGGGGACAACCGGTTCCCCAAAGCACAAAGGTGATCGACCTACCTGCAGACCAAAGCCTAAGTCTTGGCCTCCTAGATCCCGTGCATCAGTGTGATGAGCGTTTACCCTTCATGACTCAGCTCAAGTTCAAGCTCCTCTTTGAACAGGCCCCCAGCACTGACTCAGAGTTGGCAATGCCCTTGTTCATGTTCCCAGTGCAATTTGTTCATACCTCTGAGCAATAACCGTTAATACTGTTCACCAGATGTTTCCAGTTCTCCCTCTGCCCTCTTGGAGTTAAATGCCTCCCTGCCCCCTTGGAATTAAATATGGCCATGTGACTTTGATGAATTAAATTAAGTGAAAGTGATGTGCTAATGAGTAATGCTCCAGGTTCCCTTTCCCTCTGCCACAGCAACCAGCAATGTTCTGGACAATGGCTGCTGTGTCAGCCTGGGCCCTGGATTTAGAACAACACGAGTGGAGGTCGTGGACATACAGCATGAGCTCTGTTGATTAAAGACACCGAAAGTTGGGGAGTGTTTGTTACTGCAGCATTAACTGGCCAGTACTGATTGATACATTCTATTTTAGATTCATTATATTGTAATAATTCTGTTTATATGTTCATCTGTCTTCCTAAACGTGAACTTTTTAAGGGAAAACACTATGTCCTACTCACTTCGGATTCTAGAGCTCCCAGCACAGTGCTAGCATGTACTCATATATGTAAAATGGGTCCCTATTAATAAGTGTTGATTGAATGAATAAACCTTACGTGTGGTCTGTTTGAGACTGCTGCCTTCATTGATGGCTTCATGACATTGGCACATCTTTTTGCCTTTTTTGGAATAAAGTCTTTATATTCCATTTCTTTCTCTCTTCTCATGGTCCTTTGGCACAAGAGATCAGCTACCACCACATCTTGGATTATTCCCACATCTTCAGCAACTCTCCTGATTGTTCATACATCCATTCATCCATTTACCCCTTCACTCATTAATACATATATTCCTTCATTCTTCAGATATTGCCTGAGTGTCTCCTATGGGCCAGGCACCGTGCTATAGGTCGAGAACACAGAAATCTATAAAATGTAGATCTCAGTCTAAGGGGGAAAAACAGACAAGCAAACAGATGTGAAAAATGCATCATATAACAAAAAATATTTCTGTCAACACTGAGGGTCTTTAAATTTTTTTCTTATGAAAGAAACCTTCCAGTATGAAAAATACTGCCCTAGTCTAATCCCTTTGTTTTTCAGACAAAGAAACTGAGGACTTGCTGGGCCAGGGAAACAGCCCCTTGCCTGGCACCCTGCTGGGGGGCCCAGAATGCTTGAGAAACATGAGAGGCTGACTTGACCCCAGAAGGACACGAGTTTGTCAGTCAGGCTCTGCAGCTCCCCTTGCCTAATACAGCACAGAGTGTTTTTTGTGGAAATTAAAAAGCAAGGGCCAAAGTAAGTAAGCCTAGAGCCATATCTGTTAACAGACCACATGGCACCTCTAATGAAACGCTGGGGTCAGACGTTGTTTTCCCTGTGTGTGCACCAGCTAATGGGAGCCCTGACTATCCTCAGGCCAGAATGCAAGTGGCTGAGCCAACTGTGCCTAAGTGTGCTAGGGTCGGGGAGAGGGTTAGGGCTTGGTTAAGCTGCTCACGGCATGACCTTCTTCCTTCTGCTGAAGCTAGGGTAGCCTAGTGGATAGAATATGGGCTTTGGCCTGGACAGATTTGGGTTCAAATTCTGGTTCAGCCGCTTAATAAGTGTGTGCTATTGTGCTGGTATCCTAACCTCTTAGACCCTCAGTTTCCTCATCTATAAAATAGGGGTAATGATACAGAGTTATTGACAAGATCCATTGAACAATCTGCATAAAGCATAGAGGTCCATGGAAATCCACACCATTTGGCAAATGTTATTGCCCCCAGTGTCGTGCTTAAATCAGATAACATACACAAAGTGCTTAGGCCAGAGGATACTCGATATAAATTAACCATTATTTTCATTACCAATATTATATACAGAGCATGACATTCTTAAGAAACCAACTTTGGATTTGAGTGTGCCCAACTCAATACCCAAAAACAGAATTATTATGCTTTTCTGCGGATAGGTTTTTTCACTAAGGAAATAGTGTTTGCCTCAAAGCTCATTGTAGATCCCAGCTGATTTCATTTGGATGAACTGCTTGGCTTCAGAAAAAGACATGGATTGCAGCCAGGCACCCCATGTGCACAGTTAACTGAGCCTATTAAAACAGTGAAATACTCAAATTTAATGCAAAGGCTTTGCTATCCTTCACTCGGAGTTTTATAGGGCTCTGAAGCAAACTTCCCATAGATATCACTGTTTGTGACCCCAATGTGACCCATCAAAAGGATGTGATGAAGATAAAATTCAGGCAGTTCTGAACCACAGCCAGGGGAGATAGGGTGCCATAAGCCATCTCTCAGCTTTTAAAACATATGCAGCCGTAAAATGAACATATCCAGAAACAATCTTGCCAGAAGTCAGGAATTATCTGCAGGAAAAAGAATCAGAAGTTGTTTGACAAGCAAAGACATTTTAAATCTCTTTGGTTCTCAGAATCACTGTGTTTCCCCAGGCCAGGTCCCAGTCTCCATCATGTCAGGAGAAGGGCAGGTAGAGACTGAGGGTTGAGGGGGAACTCCATGTGTACCTTGGGCCAGCCTGGATCCAGGTGTGCTCATAATCTGAAGGTCGAGGGAAAGTTGAGGATCAGGACGAAGTATGAGGAAGATACTCAGGTGGACCCAAGTTCTCCAATGGTGGTCAGAAGCAATCATCCAAAACACGATGACACAGACAACTTCCCACTTATGAAGTTTTCTTAAGCCGTCATCTTCTGCACAGTTCACAGAAACACACGACAGCCTTCTCAAAATGTTCTGCTATGAGCTGAGCACAGTCTCTCACTTGTAGTATGAAAGAGTAGAGGTCTAGTAGGGTTATTAATCCTCATGATCTGAAAACCAATGAGCTCGTAGCCTTTAAAGGCACTCAGTTTATAACATTCTAAATCCTTTCAACAGTTTTGAATTTGAGTCTCTTAAATTACACATCTATGCATCTATTCACTCATCAACAAATATGTATTACTACTAAATGCCTTCCCTCTTGAAATGTCACAACCCTGTCTCCCACCCCCATATTGTGACGTTGTCTTCTTCCATTCTCCTTATAACTCCTTCTTTTCTGCCTAGGAAATTTCCTTACGGCAAGCATTGTGGCGGAATTTATACAATAGCCATGATCTGTGTGGTGGGCTACATGTTTTTGTTTACATCTTTATTTGTTTTTATGTGATGTGATAAATGAGTATTATGTAGAGAAAAACTAGAGATCTGAGTTTGAAGGTTTGGTGATGCTGCATGCTGAATACAATCAATAGCCTGTGCCCGGAGCCCAGAGGTTGGATCCTCATTACCACTTCCCCTACCCCAGACTTTCTCCTCCACTGCCCAATGGGCATCAGCTTTCATGATTCTCTGTATATCCTCCTCAAGCCTTTGTCACCCTGGAGTGAATATAGATAATGGAAATATGTGAAAAGTTGAACCAGTGCTTCTCAAAGTGTAATCCCCAGACCGGTAGCAGCAGCCTCGCCTGAGAGCTTGTTAGAAATGCAAATCCTTGGTCCCCAACCCAGACCAACTGAGTCAGAAACTCTGGGGGTGGGGCCAACTATCTTAACCAACTATTTTAACAACTATCTGGGTGATTCTGAAGCTTGAGAACAACTGATTCAAACCATTGCACACGACGGAAGGCACCAACTTTGGTAAATTAAACACCTAATTAAAATGTCTGTTTAGCCCAATCTAAACTGAGAGGATGGAGGATCTTAATTTCCTTGAGCGTTCTCTCAGAGGGTTACTGCTGCCTTTGTCCTGCCTTCTTGCTTTTCAAGGCCTCCAAGAAGAGGGAAGTCCTTCAGAGGAGAAAATATCCTGCCATCCGCATTCTCACCCCTCCCATTTTCCAGTGTCCTTGGGGACATTAATGATTGTGACTCTCTGTGTCTGCCCTCTCGGTGTTCCTACATCTGTGGGGAAATGAAAAGCTTCCCAAAAAAAGATGAGGATGCACTTCATGTTAACAGTGAAGCCTTAATAAAGCTGCTTCGAGATACTGCATTATCATTTCATGATAAATTAACCGGGGGGTGGGGGGAAGGAATGAAGCACTTTTGTTCAGAGACATGAAGCGGCTGAAAGATTAATGTATACCCACCTGGGTCTTCTCGGGGGTCCGCCACATCCTGGGAGGAGATCTTAAAGCTCGGTCAAGGTCAGCCCTCACATAGCCCTGCTTGTCTAATGTTCTCCTCCACATGATTTCAGCAGCAAAACCGGGTCAGGTGCAGGGCTCCAAGGTGAGTCGGAGGGACAGTGACCACTGGAGGGTCAACAGAATGGCAAGCCAGGAGGTGACGCAGATTGCACTTACCCTGCAGCAACAAAGCCTGTTACCAAATAAATGCCAACGGCCCCAAAACCACAGGAGTTGTTTATCTCTCTCTTTTTCTCCCTTTAAACATAAAAATAACCACAATTCCTAAATGTCAAAAGAGACAGAAACAGTCCATCGTTTCCAAAGCCTACCTAATGGCTACTGTAGATTTTTGCAGGAGCTTTTCAGTCTCGGCCATTTGGGCTCTGGGCTACTGCATATCTTGTATTTGCTCTTAAGCTTATCATTCACGCATTGCCCCCAGGTCGTTGCCAGGAAAACCCTGCCATCTAACCAGAAGGTTGTCCTAGAATTATAGAATATCAGAGCTATGTAGGACTTTGGAGATCATCTTCTCAAGGACTTTTTAACTAGCTCTTCAGAGATGGGCTTCAGGCAATTTGGGTCACCCCTGAAATTATTTGCAGAATTCTACCATAAGTATGTACATCTTTCTAGAAATAGTGATATCCCTGTCTTTCATCAGAGCCTCAAAGCAGTGAAAACCCCCAAAAGGTTATCTATTCTTTCTACAAGGGTGACTGTGTGCCGCCATTCAGGCTGTGGCTTGCAAAACTCTGGGTTGGGTTGGGAGGGATTCACATAGACTATAACACCCGCTGGAGTTGTGCAGTGCACAACCACACACCCACAGATGGTGGGCCAGCATTCTATTCTATACTCATTTTACAGTTGACACCAAAGCGCTGAGAGGTGATTTGCCCTTTCCCTTTTTCCATAGCTCCCTGCATACATTCCTTTCATTACACTTAGATTATATTGAAATGATTTTAGGAGGTATGTCTGTCTAATTCTAGGATTCAGTATTAAGAAATCCACTGGTGCACATACTGTCACGTTTTCTAATGTCAGCTTTATTACTAACAAAACCAATATTTTATTCTCCCTGAGCCTGACTCCTTTCTATTTTTCAGTTGATTCCCAAACTCAAGTAGAGAAGAGGGATGTTATTTATCGTCCCATAAACCTTAAACATGTTCCTGAAGAGTCAATCAACAATTAATGAATAAAAGAAGTATAAAAAAAACTATACAAGGAAGTAAGAACTAAGGACCCAATGAAAAATTAATCCTTTCTCCAATCATAGCTGCTGGAAATAGTTCCCCTAAGGGTATTTTTGTACTTCGTCGTTTCTCTATTTAGAAACCTCAGCTCCTTCTTCTATTAAATTTGTAAGGGCTTCTACTAATTTTAACAATTACTAGCTAATGCTTACAGTTCTCAAAACACTTGCAATTACGTTAGTTCATTTGAGTCTCAACAGGAAGAACAGTGTCATCTCCATTTTACACAAAGAGAAGAAATAAGACTCAGGGAGATGGAGTCCTTGTGAGTGGCAGAGCTGGGACTCAAACAAGGTGTGTCTGATTTGAAGTTCATTACACCGAGGCCCTATGCCAGGCAGTGTGGTAGACGACACAAGTGATCACCAACATCTGGTTCTCCTCTACTTCCAGGTAAACAGAGGATTGTGCTTCCCTGCCCCCTTGAAGCTGGGCATGGTTGTCCATATTGGCCAGATATAGCCAATAAAATGAGAACAACAGGGATTTGTGTCTCTTTTGGACCCAAGGATTTAAATTTTGGTGGTCAACTCACTAGCTCTCCCTCTTTCCTTGTTAAAACTTCCAACACATGGAAGCAAGTTTGATATGGAGGTGCCATAAGATCAAGAAGCCTGGAATGATGAGCCAACACACAGAGGACCACTTGCTCTGGTGAGCCACCTAGTCCTGCAGCAGACTGCTAGAGCAAGAACTTAACTTTTACTTTTACTGGTCAGACAAGAAGATTTTGGGATTGTTTGTTACCACAGTATAACCTAGCCCATCCCGACTAATAGTGGCAGACTCCATACAAGACTGGGCTTCTCTCTCTCTTAGAGCTCAGACTAGTGCTCAGAGAGGCCCGTGTAGCCATAGCCAACTGTACTTCCCTCCCCCAATTCAGCAATCCCATTGGCTTTTTGTCCCATGAGTCTTTAGTTACCGCATTTTAAACCATGGATACAGCAGGAGATATAGTCCAGAGGAGGAGAGTTGAGGAGGGACAGTCCTGCATGGCTGAGGGCAGAGACACCCTCAGGCGTAGCAAATGTTCTGGGCTGGATCACATATGAATTTCTCATGATTGGTTGCAATGGCCTAATGAGATAAGATAAAGATCATGATTCCAAGTGCTATAAGAAAGGAAAAGATCAAAGTAGCACAGATCAGGGCCAAGTAAAAGAAGGGACAAGCTCAACCTGCTTAGGAGCTGATTCAGCACCACAGATAGATCCCATGGGTGCTATCCTCCTCCCAATGGTTTTTCCTGGGCAGTTCAATCTTCTCTCGTTATCCCTGCCCTTGAAGTGTCCTTGTAGGCCTTCAAATGCCCAAGTAAGACCTCGTCGTGCCCTAGGCCAGGGACCATATCCTTATTCAATCAGCACAGTGCTTCCCAGCTTCTTTTTCTCCATTTTATGTCATGCATGAAAATATTTACCTGGGACCCTGGGATAAATGCTTGAGGCTGTTCTGGTTGAAAGTGAAAAACCTGTGAGCTCTAGCTATCCAAGGCCCTGCCTGATGGGCTTAGGGGATCAATATCCCAGCACACTTGTAACCTGCTTATGGGAAGCTCTTATCCAGTGATCCCTTTCTTACCCTCTCCTTGTCAGGAGATCGGCTAGGTCTTCTAGGTGAATTGGAGGCCAAGCTGGGTCTGGGTCTTCCATTACTTGATTCTGGCTCCTTTGGATGCCCTTCTCAAATCTGATTATGCTAGTAGCCAGGCCAGGGGTCCAGAAGACCAAGACAAATCACCTGAGGCTGCCCACTCCCACATTCTTTTATTCATTTGACAAATACCGAGCACCTACCATGTGCCAGGCTTTTACTAGCCTCTGGGAATACAGTGGGGAATGAGATGAATAGGGTCCCTGCCCTCTCAGAGCTTATGGTCCGTTAGGGAAGCGCGAGAATTAGCTAGCAATTACAAGAAAGTCTGATTAGTGTCATGATAGGGGATATATAGGGATGCTGTGGGATTGCCTAGCTGGGTAAACTAATTTATTTGGTGGGTAGATGAGTGGGTGAGTTCAGGGGGGCTATTTTTAAAATAGCTTTAATCTCCCTTTGAACTTTCCCTGAATATGTATCTAACTATACGTAACTGTGGAGAGTTAGGGGGTGGCATGTAGTATAGATTTTTCATGATTTTAAATTCCACAAACATTTTCCAGACACCATGTTGGACATTTGCCCTCGCATTACCTCCCATAGCCCTCAGAGCAACCCTGAGAGGGAGGGTTTGTACTGTCTCATCTTCCTTCCAGACTCAGAGAGGTCCCGCAACTAGTGTGTAATGGGCTTGCATGCTGGCTCTTTACCATACCACACTGAGCCTACGGGAGCCCCATTTGCCCTTTGTCCTTCTCCTGGGAAGACACCCCTTCAAATTCTGAGAGCTAAGGTCCTCCTATCCTTGAAGTCTTCTGTGTAGAAGCAGTCTCCAAGCCAGCTGCAATTTCCTTAAGATGTTTGGTTGCTTCAAAGTGTTCACTGCACATTTGGGCAGCAATGGGTCGGCCTTCATGGCCCCCCATTGTCAGAGGGTGGCAAATGTTTCTGTACTACGTCACTGAGGACTTCCTTTCTGCCAGGTGAAAGTGTCCCATGGAACAGAGCAATGACCACTCCAGCCAGGGGTGCAGACAATGCCCGAGGCAGAGTGAAGCCCCCAGAGACATGCCCTGGTCCTGTCCTATTGTGGAGAAGATTCAACTCTTCATTATGGTGAACACTGAAAAATGGTGTTCTCAAAATAAAGTCAGGGGCCACCTGGGCCCAGGGAAGCACCATGGGTGGGCCTTGGCTGACTTTGTTGTGTATAATGTGAAAAGGTCTGTGCTTTCCTTGAAGGCAGGACAATTTTCTGTCTTTTCTCACCTCAAGTAAACGCTATTTCAGGCCTTTGCTCCCATTGCTTTCTCTGTCAGTGATGTCTTTCCCCTTGCTGACTGCCTGGCCAACATCAGCACATTTTCCAAATCTCAGCTTCACCTCCTTCATAGAGGTCCTTCCTGACCACGCTCCTCTGCAAGGTAGGATTGACCTTCTCATTTTGTGCCTCTATTGTGTGCCCCCCACACACACCTGTTACAGCATCTGTGATGATCTATGTCATATCTCATCCTTCACAAGGTACAGGATGGACACCCAGCAAATACTTACTGAATGAGCTCATGCATTTGGTGCCATGGGAAGAGCCCCGTGCTGGGGGCCAGAAGGCCTGGGCTTTGGTGTGTGAGCTTGGCTAAGTCACTGCATAGCTCTAAGCCTCATTTTTCTCCTGTCTAAAATGTAGAAGTTGGTATTGATAAGACCTAAGGCAACTTTTTGCTCTAAATTTCTATTTAGAAGGCAAAATGGAAAGAACATTGTGATGGTCTTTTGATGTGTCAACTTGGCTAGTCTACAGTCTCTACTGAGCTCAATCAAACACTAATCCAGGTATTGCTGTGAAGATATTTTGTAGATGTGATTAACGTCCATAATTTGTTGATTATCCTAGATAATCTGGGTGGGCCTGGTTCAATCAGTTGAAAGGTCATAAGAGTAGAGTTGAGTCTTCCCTGAAGGAAAAGGAATTCTGCCTGTGGGCTCCAGCATCAGCTCATGTTTGAGAACTCCAGCCTGCTTTTCCTGACAGCCTACCCTACAGATTTCTGACTTACCTAGACAGTCCTCACAACTGTATAAGCCAATTCCTTGTAATAAATCTCTTACTCTATATCTCCTCCTGGTTCTGTTTCTCTGGTTGAACTCTGACTGACATAAGATTTATACTCATGGAAACCCCTGTTAAAACCCCAACTCTAGGGGCTGGCCCTATGGTGTAGTGGTTAAGCTCAGCGCGTTCTGCTTTGGGGGCCCGGGTTTGTGGGTTTGGATCCTGGGCATGGACCTATACCACTCATCAGCCATACTGTGGTGGCGACCCATGTATAAAGTAGAGGAAGACTGGCACAGATGTTAGCTCAGGGCTAATCTTCCTCAGAAAACAAAAAACAAAAAACCCAACTCTACTACTTATTAGCTGTGTGATCTTAGGAAAGCTACTGAATGGTTCTGAGCCTCTGCTTTCTTATCTGTAAAATGAGGGTATTAACTAGTTCATATTTAATAATAAAAATTATTATTATATTTTTTGTCTTAGAGCACTACTATTTTTGGCATTTTCTATGTACCAGCCTCTGTGCTAAGCACTTCACTTGTATTATCTCATTTAATCCTTTAGAAACTCTTATATTATTAAATAACTTAATGCATGTAAATAATGATAACCAGTCATGCCTGGAACACTGAAAATGCTTAATAAGAGTTAATTCTTACTTTTCCTTTCCTTTGTCTCTATAATATTTCTAAATGATAAGCTATCTTAAGGCAAAGCCATTCTTTGCATCCATTCTGATGTGGCTTTACAGTGACGGGACAGGGGCTGAGGAGCGGGATACAGATTTGAATGAGGCAATTGGTAAAAAAGGTACTCTGTAATTTTATGGGATTTTTTTCCCCTTACCCCGCTGGTTTGTACCATTAAAAAGTTCCGGAAACAATGGTTTAGACTGTGTATGTGATTTAGAGAAACCAGGCTATGGGATTAGAAGACAATTAATTTAGTTCACCCACTGTTATTTCCAGATTGGTTTGCAGATCCATCCCTCTGGGCATTAAATTGCCTTGGAATTCTAGTACCAAGAATTCCATAGTACCAAGAATTCCTAGTACCAAGAATTCTAGTATATTATAAGGATTTATGGAGATAGTACATACGAAACAGAGAGGAATAGGAGCTACTCTTCACTCTGTAAAAAGTGGGGTGACCAGAAATGTCATGAAATCAAATTAGAAACTATCAGCCCTCTAAATTAACCACAGATTCATTTCACACTTTGTGAGATTAAAAAGCTTGTAAGATGAAATGCTAAATGGACTAGGATTTGTGAGGGAATATAGAAGTAGAAGTTCCTACTTGCCAGCAAGAGGTTTACTAACTCTAGGAACTCAATGCCATTTAATACAACCAATATCACTTATTCATCCTGGCCCAATCATTAAGCAGATACAGGTCTACCCACCACCTTATCCTTATGCTCAAGCATAGAGGTAGAGGAAGAAACAAAGTCAGTAGTAAATGGGGGGTTGCAAGTGGCAGTAGAAGGTGATTAGATACATAGCTCAAGGAGGTAGCGTCTGGGAGAAGGAGTGGATTGTTAAGTAGATGCATGAAAGGAAATGTGTGAGCATGAGAGGAAAGGATTGGACAATCACAGGATGCAAGTTTCCATGCTAAGTCCCAATCCCATGTTGGCCTGGCTCTTTTCCCAGGTCTACAACCCTTTGTAATTGGCCTTACTCATGTCCATCCATCAGTACGCAGCGTCTGTTGTGCCCATTTTCCAAGCCAGTCCTGACTGATGTGGGAATACATTTTTAACTGTTTATCTGAAAATTTCAAACACATACAGAAGTAGAGAGAATAGTATGATGGACGTATGTGCCCATTCCGTAGCTTCAAAAATTTTCAACTCATGGCCAACTTTGTTTCATTTATACTCCCACATACTTCTCTCTCACCCTATGGATTATTTTGAAGTAAATTCCAGACAACATATAATTTCATTCATAAATATTTCAGTATGTATCTCTAAAAGATAGACTCTAAAAAAATAACTGTAATATATTTATCACACCTCAATATTAATCATAGTTCCTTAATAACAATAAGTATTCTGTCAATAGTCTTTTTATTAATTTAGTGTATTTGCTTGAATCAGGTTCCAACTAAGATCCATTCATTGTTATTTATTTTTATATCTCACAAGTCTCTTTTGACCCAGTAATACCCTCCTCCATCTCTTTCCTCTGCCCTGCAATTATTTGTTGAAGAAAACAAGCTGTTTGTCCTCCAGAGTTTCCCACAGTCTTGATTTTGCTGATTGCATCCATATGGCGTCATTGAACCTGTTTCCCTGCCCTCTGTATTTCCTGTAAATTGGTGGTTATGTAGAAAGACTTATTCAGATTCACATCTGATTTTTTTGGCAAGACACCTTAATAGGTGGTGTTGGGGACTTCCTTCAGGAGGCATATAAGGTTTGGTTATCTCTCTTTCCATGATGTCGGCAGTAGTTGCTGATCATTGGCTAGATCCATTAATTAGTGGTTGGAACCAGTGATCCTCTAGGTTTTTCTTTCCTTCTTTATTTATATATAGAGAAACTTCCCCTGACTGTTGACTATTGACTATTTGTTAGCCAGAGGAGAGACAGGAAAAATGTTGTTTCTTTCATTTGTCAGTTTATGAATGAGTTGGTTTTAGACCATTCTCCAAATATGACCAATGAAGCTTTTCTTAGTATCATTATACAATAAAATCATGGATTTAAACCAGTTTGATATATTTCAATCCATTGCAGTTATTATCCTTATTGTTGCTCAAATCATCCCATCTTTGGCCAGTGGGAGCCTCTTCAAGTTACTTCCTGAATTCTTTTCACAAGGGCATAGTGGTTTTCAATAAATTCCTTGCATTCTAGAATGATGTGATGTTCTAAACTCTACTTGTACATTTTTCTGCCTCAGATCTGGAAACTGCCATTTTTACAAGAAGCCCTGGTTCCTATTAGTGAGAAATGGCATTTAGAGACCATAGTCTGGGTACTAAGGTACCCAGTTCCTACTGATGATGGACATTTGATTCTTTCTAATCTTTTAGTACAGGACTGTTCCTCTGCCTTCATGTGTGGAACCGCATTAGTCCCCCTTCCAGCCATCAAAGCAATATGGTTTTCCTACATTTCCTTTTCTGCCACTCATTCATTCTATGAATTATTGGCAAGTACCTGATTTTTAAGAAACAAAATAGCATAGCTGTTAAGAACACATGTTCTTGAGCCAGCCTTCCTGGTTTTATGTCCTAGCTTTGCTACTTACTAGTTCGTGGCCTCTCTGTACCTCAATTTTCTAATCCCTAAAAAAGGGATGATAATAACAGTGCTTACCTGATGAAGTTATTTTTTAATGAATTAATGTATATAAAGCATTTCAACAATGCCTGGTACATAGCAAGCATATAAAAATGCTTTCTATTATTAATGTTTTCAATGGCCATCAAGTATATAACCATGTGTACTTGAGGATTCTTTTGGTAGTGAGCAACAGAAATTCGGCTCAAACTACCTTAGCAAAAAAGTAGAACTTATTGGATTACACAGCTTGCAGGGGTCCTCGGAAGGTGACAGAATCAAAGGAAGAAGTTCAAGAGCTAAGACCTTACCTAGAAACTGGGTTAGGGGACTCAAGACTCCTCACTCAGCACATCACTGCTTGTCTCTGATCTTCTTTGTGTCTTGGCCTCCTTCTTTTTTCCTGTAAATAGGTTTACTTGGTATCGGAAAAGAGGACTGCTTCAGTCCAAAAGATAGGTTCTTTCAGCTCAGAATCAAAGAAAAAGTGTTACCCTACCCACTCCAATTCAGAGAATTTTTTGAAGGACTCTGATGATTGACCCTGAATCATGTGCTCACCCTTGGACTAATCCATGGCTTGGAAGGAACATTGAATTAAAGCTGGCCCTATCTGGGTCACATGCCCACTCCCTCTGGATTGAGGAAATTATCATAAGTGAAAGCCCACCGGGACCACATGGAGTGAGGAAAACGTCCCCAAAGGAAACGGGACCCCGTTACCAGAAGAGGGGAGAAAGGAAAGCATGCTGGAGAGATAGAAACAATAGCCTCCAAAGCTGACTACAAATAAAAGAAAACATGGCTCTTGCTTTCAAGGAACTTGCATTCTAGCAGGAGAAGAATAGATAAAGCAGACAAATTAATCACGTAATTATTGAGCAGTTACACCGCGTCAGGCACCAGAATGGTGTTGGTACAGGAAGGAGTAAAAGACTCCCTGCTTCTCAGCTGCTAGTGCTTATAGAAGTATTTTTGCTCTCCCCGTGGTATTCCTGAATGCTGTCTTCCCTTTCTGATACTTGAAATGCGGCAGACAAACTGGACGCAGAGATTTCATGTTAGACTTCAAAGAAATAAAATACAGGCATTCATTTCCAATTTGGAAAGGAGATTGTCTGGGCAGTCTTTTTATTTTTTTTATCTTTTAATTACATCATGGGGAAATTGGCTAGAGCAGCTAAATGAGTAATTGATTGCTTTGTCTGAGGGGAGAGCACGCCCTTAATTCCAAAGGACCAAGAGGTTTCTTTCGTTACATCCTCTATTCTTTACTGCTCACAAGAGAAGGTAGATACAAAAGTGTTTGTAAAACATCAATGCCAGATATTTATACCTGCTGTGCTTCTACTTTCACATTTTAATAATTATTAACAGCCCTGAATTCGTTTTGTAGGCCTGCCATAACAAATGACCACAAACTGGGTTTCTTAAAACAGAAATTTATCCTCTCATAGTTATAGAGGCCAATAGTCCAAAATCAAGGTGTAGGGAGGGCCATGCTCTCTCTGAAGGCTGTAGGGAAGGATCCTTTCTTTCCTAGTCCTCGCTGATGGTGGTTGCTGGCAATCGGTGTTCCTTGGCTAGTAAGTGCATCACTCCAATCACTGCCCTCCTCTTCACATAGCCTTCCTCCCCGTGTCTGTCTCTATTTCTTCTCCAGTTCTTATAGGACACCAGTCACATTGGATTAGGGCTCACTCTAATGACCTCATCTTAACTTGGTTGCATCTGCAAAGACCCTATTTCCAAATAAGGTCACATTCACAGGTACTGGGGGTTAAGACTTCAACATATCTTTTTGGCAGACACAGTTCAACTCATAACAAGCCCCATTTCATTTTCAAAAGGCTTGAAGTGACTTACAAAAATGAATGAAACTGGAATGTCCTGAGCCTCTCGCCAGCTTGATTGTATGAAGGAGGTCGTATTCACATCAGAATTAATCTCTAAATTACAGTGGCAATCTCTTTCTACCTGTTGATAGGGAACCTCAGCAACCTTCCAAAACAAAACCAAACAACAACAAACCTAAGACAGCTCTTTCTGAGAGATTCTCTCACCAGGGAAGAGGACACATTCATATTCTTGTGTCCTTGCTCCACGCTGAGCCACATCTTACTGCTTCTGTGGCTGGTGACGCCTTGAGAGTACTCTCCACTGGTAGGCTTGCTGCATTTTCATTGCCAAAATTGCACTGTGGTTTTTAGCCATGGAAGGGACTTAGGCTCTGGCACTGCCTTGCACTTGTCACTTTACTGCCTTGTTTTACAAAGTTTGTCCTGAGCCAACCCCTGCAGCCTGGGGCCCTGAGCATTCTCACAGAGGCTTATATCTGGGCTGGGGCCAGACCATGCCTTCACTCCCTGGGCATCATTTCTGACTGTCTCCCCAAGCACCAGGGAACACAGCTCCTCCTTCCTTCATTTCCCCTTTCCCTTCCCAAACACACAGAAACGCAAATGCCCTTCCTATCAATTCACAAAACTAGACCCCAGAAGAGCCCAGAAAAAACCCATAAAATCCTTAACAAACAGCTAGACTTTGAAGCTTGGTTTGGGGCTCACCCCAAAAACAGGGACCCAAAAGCATCTGCTTTATATGCAAACCCAAATCCCCAAAATAGATAAAGAAATCTGAGAAAGGAGGAAATAAATGTAGAACTGAAATATAAGGCCAGAAGAAAAAAATTATACATACAAGCACATGTTGTAAAGTTCTACAGCAGAGCTTTGTAGTGGCTAAAGTGAAGATAGTAAAAGAATCAGCAAGAAGATTCAGACTGTCTTTTTGAAAGAAAACAAAACCAGTAGTGTAGGAGGAGCAAGGCTTGGTCTGGCATTGTGGTCTGGCTGCTTTATTTCAATTAACTTTATGTTCTTGGTTTACTGTTTTGTTATATCAAGTCCATTGCCCTTTCCTCCTGGGCACAGAGTTAGATGACATTTCCCAGCTTTCTTGCAGTCAAATGTGGCCGTATGGCTGAACTCTGGACAATGGAATACGGCCAGAAATGATGTAGAATTTTCTGGCAGAAGCAGTTAAGAAGCAGATGTGCCGTTCCCATAGTTTTCGTCCCCATCCACCAGTTGAATGGGAAAAACTCTGACCTCCATGTGGAGGGCGGAGCCACCAGCTGGAAAGAGCCTGAGTCCCTGAATATTGATATGGAAGGCTGCTGGGCCATGCTACCCACAGCAGACTGTGTCACAGGGAGAGGTAAACCTGTATTGTGTTAAGCTACTGAGATTGCAGAGTTTAGCTATTAACAGCAGCTAGCATCACCTTAACTAAAACAGATGGCATAATAGTGGCCTCCTTTGTCTTGAACCTTCTCTTCCATCCACTTTCCCTGAGGCATCAACAGTGGTTCCAAAATTTCACCTGCAACCTCTCCCAGCGTAATAGAAAATGTTCTCTTGGGGAGGGCTCGAAGTCACTTTGATGAATTTGAGCTCTCTTATGGTCTTTATTTTTCCTGGATCTCTCTACGCTCCGACTAATGTGACCCTGCTCTTTCCACTCTGACAACTATTCATTCTTCTTCACAGGAGAGACCGAACTGAGGTAGGATTTGGGAAGTTCTGCATTCTCTCCGCACTGGCAACACTGCAACAGCTGAGAGTTGTTGTTTCCTTTGATGACAAAACACGAAGCATGTGTCCTTCCTCTTGCTCAGTGGCAGAACAAGCTGCCCACACAGCACACTGCCCAGAACAGCAGATCCTCGCAATCTTCTCAGAAGAGCCAGGCAGAATGAAGAGAGGAGAGAGGGCTGACTGCAGCCAGTGTGTCTTATTTTTTTTTTTTTCCTTGAGGAAGAGTGGCCCGGAGCTAACATCCATGCCCACCTTCCTCTACTTTATATGGGACGCTGCCACAGCGTGGCTTACCAAGCGGTGCGTCGGTGCGCGCCTGGGATCCGAACCTGCAAACCCCGGGCTGCTTCAGCTGAGCGCGCGCACTTAACCGCTTGCACCACAGGGCCGGCCCCAGCCAGTGTGTCTTTCACAGAGTAAGTTCAGCAATGGCCCGGCATGAGGTCCAGAGGCATGCAGATACGGCTCATGGAGTCCTTGTGTCATACTATTAGCGCTCTAAATGACTCAGGTACTGTTGCTTTCTGGTAGGTCATGTTGATATAAAATTCTCCTGGTAATTGGCCTTGCAAAACTCACTGGTCAAATGTTCTTTTCCTGAGCAGAGATTGCAATTAGTAGCCTATCAGTGAAGCCAATCATTCAGCACTTCCACATCATAATTTTAAGAGTTCTGAGTCTCTTGGTCACTTTAGCCACTTGCTAAGATCTAGAAGAAGCACTGGTCTGGAAGTCATATTGCCTAGGTTTCAAGTGATCCAACAATAGCCACCACTTATGGGGCACTTGCAGTGTTCCAGATCATTCTGGGCACTTTGCATCATCTCAAACATCTCCTTTGAAATTGGATATAATTTGCATGTCTATAAATTTTACAGTTATACTCATTTTACAGATAATTTTACAAATATCCCCATTTTATAGATAAAGACATTGAGGTTCTCTCTACTATATGCTCAGCTATATGCTAGTCCCTTCTGGAAATAGATTAGGATTCTGATTTTGAGGAGTTTAAAATTTCTTTAAGGAAGCAAGACTTTCCTGAAATAATTTGAGAATTATGAACAATAGCGTACAAAGCTAGGCGAGTCTTTTTGTTGCAGAAGAGCTAAGTGGCGACTTCGGGACCTCCCTAGAGTGAGTGTCTAGCCTGAGAGGTAAAGCCAGGATTGCAGGGTAAAATCAGCTCAGTTACCAGGTGTCTGGATGGACAAAATTGCTGAGTGGGAGCACGGCCAGCACTGAGGTTGTGTGGGGAGGCATGGTAGACACCAGCCTGGGAGAGAGGAGACTGGATGCTTGGGAGGAAGCTCAGGATGGCCTGTTTTTATTTTACTGGGCAGCTGACCCAGGGCTGCCCTCAGAGCAGTGGTTCTTAACCTTGTCTACACCTAAAATATGCTCATGGAAACTTGAAAAATACTGTTTCCTGGGCTTCATCCCCCAATATTCTGATTTAGTGGGGTAGAGCCTGGGTATTGGGACTTTTCAGAGCTGCCCAAATGATTCTAATGTGAAGTCGAGATTGAGAACCTCTGTCCTAGAGGTGCCCCCCACTCACCTGCCTGAACAATCCATGTGTGTCTCTAATGGGCTTCCACATTCACTGGCTGTGAGTGTATTCTAAATCTTATAGGTGCTTTCCTGAGAAGAAAAGTATCAAAGAACCTTGGAGTTAGGAAGGGCAGGCTTCTGGAATTGGTGGCACTCCAGCTAAACCTTGAAGGACTGGTATTTCTCTCAGGACAGGAGGGGCTGTATAGCAGTGGAACCAAGGAGTTGGGATGCCCACAGGCTCTCGGCCAGGTGAAATCCTGCTTCCATCAAATGGAGGAGAGATGAAACCGAGTAGAAGCTGATAAAACACTTCACACCTTGCTGGGTTTTGCCTTGCGATCAAGGGCTGCTTCAGTGTCTTGCCTTCTGTTCAACCTCAGAATCTCCATTTGCAGATTTAACAAACATTCGTGGAACACTTCACGTGTTCCAGGAACTGTGTTGGGCTCTTTGTTATATTATCTCATATAATGTATAGGGCTTCTTTTAAAATCTCTTATCTTTCCCTCTTAGATCCTTGAAGACTCCATACAAACATCTTAATCAGCTGGATTACAGAAAAGTGATTAGATTTACTATTTGGTGCTTCGAAGGATAGCTACTAATAATTATTTTTATTATCCTCATTTATTGAGCACTTACTATATCCCAGGCATGGGGTAAGCACTTTAGATTTTTGCCATCCTAATTTATTTTCATAACAACCCTAAGGATGTATTATTTCTCTTCTAGAGATAAGGAAACAGGTTTAGAGACTTTAAATGTCTTGCCCCAGGTCTTGCCAGGACTGTTGCCCAGATCTATTTGAGTCTGATCTGACTGCTCTTATGGCCTAGGACTGTGGTTCTCAACATTTGGGGGCATATCAGAACCTTTGTGGCATTTTTTTAAAAAATATGCTTTTTATTTAGAGTAAGTTTAGATTTTCAGAAAAGTTACAAAGATAGTACAGAGTGTTCCCACTCTCCCCTCACCCAGTTTCCCCTATTGTTAACATCTTACGTTTCCATGGTACACTTGTCAAGACTAAGAAACTGACATTCATGCATTACTATGAACTGAACTCCAGACTTTACATGGATTTCACCAGTTTTTCCATTAAAGTCCTCTTTCTGTTCCAGTATCCAACCAACGTGTGACATTCCATTTAGTTGTCACGTTTCCCCATCTCCCCTGGTCTGTGACAGTTCCCAATCTGGCCTTGCTTTTCATCACCTTAACAGTCTTAAGGAGTAACAGTCAGACATCCTGTAGAAAGTTCCTCAATCTGGGCTTATCTGATAGTTTTCTCCTGGTTTTGTCAAGGGCTATGGGTTTTGGAAAGAATGACACAGAGTTGAGATGCTTGTATTGTTACTTCATACAAGGGGGTGCATGACGGCCTTATGACATCACTAATGACGTTAATCTTCATCATTTGGTTGAGGTAGTATTTGCCAGGTTTCTATTTTTCCTTTTCCTACTCTATTCATTGGGAGTGAATCACCAAGCCTATTGTGGTCCTTTTTAAAAATACCTATTCTGGGTCTTTCTCCAGACCTAATGAATCAGAACTGACTTAATTTGGGTGAGTTACTGATTGGGGCTTCTTTTAAAAGAGAATGTCACACATGTGATGGCACCTAACCTGTGTGTTTTTAAATGCCCAAGTGTGGGGCTGGCTTGGTAGCGTAGTGGTTAAGCTTGCGCGCTCCACTTTGGCGGCCCAGGGTTTATGGGTTCAGATCCTGGGCACGGATCTCCACACCACTCATCAAGCCATGCTGTGGTGGTGTCCCACATACAAAATAGAGGAAGATTGGCACAGATGTTAGTTTAGAGACAATCTTCCTCAAGCAAAAAGAGAAAGATTGGCAACAGATGTTCGCTCAGAGACAATCTTCCTCACAAAAAAGAAAAAAAAGAAGCCCAGATGAAATTGCTGTGGACCCAAGGTTAAGACCTCCTAATATTTAATGCAGTGGACCGTGGAGGAGATATTCCAGACAGAAAGAGCTCAGCTTCTCATGAGGCAGGTCCTCCTTACTCACCAAGCTTTGCTACAATTATGGAATGGGTAGCCATGGAGAAATCTGAGCAAGCACATGGCAGAAACATAGTAGGTCCATGCATTGGCCTGCATGATCCATAGGGTTCCTTTCAGCTGGGAGGGACTGAGATGCTATCCCTCCACCTCTGTTACTTTCTCCTTTTACAAATCTGGGAGAGGAGAAGGAGAAGGGGATAGAACTAACATTTATTCTGCTTGCAACAAAATTATATGCAATGCCCATGATGTGTCAGGCACTGGAGATACAAGAGCAGATATGACAGACAATAATGAGACAAATAATGGGATGTAGAGACAGTGAGCAACTAATTACAAAATGTGTTATCTAATTACAATCTGATAAGTGCTATAAAGGCATTTTATAGCACAATGTGTTGTACAGGTGTATATCAAAGAGACCATATGAAAGAGACATATACGTGACAAGAAAGATTATTTTGAGTGTTAAAATATAGACATGATAAATCTGATATAAAGAAATAAACAATTTAACCCAAGTTAGGGAGGGTTAAAGCCATCTTTCTAAATTCTAAAGGAGCAGAAGTGTTTCAGCTGCAAAGTAGGTGGCAGGAAGGGTGTTCAGGCATCAGGAACCTCAACAACAAAAGCACAGCTGCCTCAAAGTGCATTAGCATGTTTGAGCCAGGCTGAGCCCCAAGGTGGGTCTGAAGTAAGTGTTCGTGGTAGAAAGTGGTGGAAAGGCAGGTTGGGGTCGGGAAGAGAGTCCTAAAATGTTTTTTGAGTACCATGATCAGATATGTCCGTTAGAATGAACACTTTGGGCTATACAGAGAATGGACTGGAGAGTTGCTGGACTGTGGTTCCTCAAACTCAACAAGTCCAATACTGAATTAATTCACCAACCTTCCCCAGCATTTCTCACCTTGGTAGTTAAGGCTTACCATCACATCCAGTCATTCATCAGGCCTGTTGATTTTACCCCCTTCTCTTCATCACACTGCAATTGTCATCATTTGGGCTCTCATCCCGTCCTGAGGATTATGTTAGCCTCCTGCATATTCCCTTGCCCACAGTCTAGCTCTCTTTTAATCCACCCTCTCCACTGTTGATAGAGTAATGTTTCTAGCATACAGAGCTGATTTATGTCACTCCTCCACTCAGAATCCTTCAGTAGGTCTCTATTATCCATAAAATAAAAATCAAAAATCCTCAGCATTGCTTCTAGCACCTTTCATGACAGGACAGATCCCTACATCCCCCCTCTGGCTACTCTCTTTAGCACTTCATACTTGAGCAACATGGAGCCACCGTGGGTCCCCCAAACACCAAGTTCTCACAGGCCCCTGTACCTTTGCACGTGCCATTACTTCTGCTTTGGACACCATCTTTCCCTGCCCCATGTATCCAGCTGCAAACTCTTCCTCTTGCTTCAAGTCTCAGCCTAAAGGGCACCTCCTCTGTGAAGCCTTCCCTGATCCCTCCAGGCAGTCTCAAGCCTGCCTGCATCTTGGGCTTCTGCTGCATTTTGTACATTCCTACATCATTTTTGTTTGTACATTCTTGTTTGTTTCTTGTCCCACATGTTGGTCTCTGCTTCTCGTGTGTCTGTACCCAATGCCCATCATGGTGCCTGGCACATCTTAGATGCTCAAGAAATAGTTACAAGGAAAAGGAGGGAAGGATGGAAAGAAAGGAAAGGGGAATGAAATAGGGAAGGGCAGTGGGAGGGAGGAAAAGGTGGAGGAAGGAAGGAAAAGAAAGAGGGAGGGGAAGACAGAGATGAGCCTGAAGGTGGTAAGAGGGCAGAACGCTGGTTTGACCTGCTGGCCTCCATTTTCTCCGTGCAGAAGAAAGTTTGAAAGGCCCTGCTGGGCTCCCTCCCACCCCAGAGACTGACTTTCAGAAGTAGAGGTGATAATAGACACAGAATTTGAAGTGTAGTTCTGTAAAACAAACAAACAAAGACAAAGCACATACACACAAAAGAATCTATCATTTTTGTATTTCAAATCCCAACACAATTATCAGCGGCCATAGATCTCTATGTAAAAATAAAAAAGAAACTGCTTCGTGAAGATTCGGTGTTTAAAGCTATCTATTGCTGGAGAAAGAAGTAACATTTCTATGTTTTGAGTAGCAAGTTTACAAGCCAAGTTCTTTCTTGGAGGACCAATATAAGAGATTGAAAATACAATTGAATTTCCAAGCAGATTTTGGCAAATAAAAAAAAAAAACCCTAAATTCAGGCCTGAGTAAAGTGCTAATGGGCAGAGATGACAAAGATTTAGATGGAACAGCCTGGAAAGATGGAGAAGGCGGTGGTTCCTTCTGTGCCACCCCAGGATAATACCACAGAACCAGAATGTCCTCCTGTCATAATTTTTCAAGTTTCTGTGACATTTGTATTGTCCACGTAAAACATGGCAGAATGAGGAGTAGAACCCACAGGTCCTTCTCCCCACCATACCATACCTGGTTTGGAGTCTTGAAAAGGCACATGTGATGATTCTTCTCTTGAATGGCCACCTCCACTTCCCCTTCAGGGAAGCCTGTTCTCCCCAGGTCTCTGTTTCTTTGATTTCCCTGAAAACAAGTGGTCTAGGGGATAGCTTCTGCCTCCCTTTTTCAAATATCCCGAAGAATTTATCCTCAATGGACTGAATGGCTCTTCAGTCTGTGAGATGTGGGAAATCCAAGTTGGCACTAAGGCTGCTAGTTCTGGTGGATCCTCAGGCCCAGTGGGAGCCTCCTCCTAATCTCTCCAGATCAAGGCCCATCCCCCACTCCAACCAACACAGGTAGAGCTCTCTAAAGAAGGAAGGCAAGTTTCTAGCATTCATCCTTTAGTCTCCAGGTGCCTCAAAATGGCCGGCAATCACCCTCCCTGGGACGGCTTTTGAGTCCAGGCCCTGGAATTTTTTCCCTCAGCTTTGGCCATGTTCTCTCTGTCCTGTTTGGTTTCCATAAAACATGTTTGATAGATGTTGGTTTTACCTGTAAATGAAGCCTTCACTCCCTCCTGCTGTTCCTCCCACACACTGCTTGATGAGTATGACAAATTCACCCAGGATCTCTCTCCTCACTGCTTTGAAGGCAACTGAAAAACTGAATAGTCGTATAGACAATGGCCAGACCATATATTAAAATAGAACTCTGACCCACAACATGCAGCAACCAACCTGAGAAGCCAAACCACAATCTGCAGCAACCAGTCCAAGAAATCAAACCACAACCTCTATAGCAAAAGGTCTCAAATGGTCAGGACTTGATCAATAACTGACAGCTTCCTGAAGTTTTGCCCTTACTTTCAACTTAGAATCAACCAGAGAAAGCTAAACATGTTCCCCTAACCAGTTATATAGGATGCTGTGCTTCTAGTTATTCTGTTTGCCAGGCCAACAGCCTCCAATCGGGGCACACTTGAAGTTTTCCCTTTTTCCCACTATAAAGCTTTCCCATCCCCCTACTTGCTTTTGAGTCTCTGCCAAAATGCAAGTGATGTGGCTGGCTCTTTTGTTAGAGCAAGTTCTGAATAAATAGCCTTTACTTGTTCTCATGTGGGTGGTCTTTGCTTATTTCCACACAACCAAGTGTGGTGGAAAGAACAGGAATTAAAAATCAGACTGAGTGATTCCATTTATATGAAGTCCACAATCAGGAAAGATGAATCTACAGTGATAGAAGAAAGAAAACAGTTGGTGGGATGTGTGGGTGTGTGGGGGTGGCAGAGGTTGGGTGAATTGACTGGAAAGGATCATCAGGAAATTTTCTAGAGGGATGGAAATGTTCTATATTTTATTTTGAATGATGGTTACATGGTGCATTCAGTTGTCAAAACTCTTTGACTTAAATCCTTCAGATCTGTGCATTTTAAGGTATAAAATTATACCTTGTGGAAAGCAGCCTCCAGATGACTCTTGATTCCTGGTATTCACACCCTGTACAATGCCCTCCCCTGGAGTGTGGGCTGGACCTAGTGACTCACTGTGAACAAATAGATAAAGGCAAAAGTGATGGGTTGTCACTTCTGGGATTAAGTTACAACAAGACGGGAGCTTTCAGGATACTCTCTTGTTCTCGTGCTCTTGCTCGCTCACTCTGGGAGAGACCAACTGCCATGTTGTGAGCTTAGCCTATGGAGAGGCCCGCATGGCAAGGAACTGATGCTTCAGACCCACAGCCAGTGAGGACCAGAGGCCTGGCAACAGCCCATGGACTTGAAAGTAGATCCTCCCCTAGTGAAGCTTTGAGATGAGACCACCATCCCTGCTGATATCTTGATTGCAGCCTGTAAAAGACCCTGAATCAGAACCACCCAGCTAAGCTGTGCCTGGATTCCTGGCCTACAGAAACTGTGAGGTCATAAATATTTATTTTGGGGGGCAGTTTGTTTTACAGCAATAGATAATGAATACACAGATGGAATCTGTTCTGTATCAATTTTTACAAAAACCCTTGTTAAAAAGAAAATGAAGCACAGTGCCTGGTAGTACATGCTTCTGTTCTTTTCCCAGCTCAGAGGATCTGCTGTGCCCACCATGATTCCTTCAGTTGCCCACGCCAACTCTCCCCAGAAAGCCTGCTTCCAAAATGGCAGTTTTGCAATATAAAAATAAGTAGGACATTCAGACACATTCATAGAAGACCTTCTCCAAGGCACAGAAGGAGAGATTCTCCACATTGTGTTACGGGAGCACGCCTAGCTCTGAGGAGTGCATGGGATTCAAACATCCTGACACTCCCAAAGGCTCATGGTGGGAGGAGGGGCTATCTCTTCCCTCAGATGGGTGGTCTTTACCTTGCAGTCCTCCCTCACGTGTTCCTGTCTCTTAGCTGGTGAGGATAGGGAGAGATGCTGTCACCTCGGCCAGGACCATCTTTGCCGGAGGGATAGTGCAGAGAGTGTGGACTCTGGAACCACACAGACTTGGACCCAGCTGCACCTTTACGAACGGGGTGAGCTTTAGTGCATTGAAGGAGTTCAGGACGTGCCACCCCAAAATACACCACTTTGGTATATTGACTATTTTGAGCTGAAGACACTTGAGAGACAGCAAATGCAGAGAGAGACTTTCTCTGAACTCCCCTCATCTGCCTAAAGACAGATCCTCCAAAAGAAACTCAGTTGTCATAAATCCCTTCGCCTGGGGTTTCATCAATATGAAGACTGACTGTTATCACAGGAGAGGAGGCTAGAAGTTGACACCACACCCAGACAAACTTTGCACAGATTGTCATATCTCCCATCCATTCTTCCAAAGGCCCACTCATCTTCCCTAAAAACCAATTACTCTCTTCAA
Source organism: Ceratotherium simum simum (assembly GCF_057802395.1). Lineage (NCBI taxonomy): Eukaryota > Metazoa > Chordata > Mammalia > Perissodactyla > Rhinocerotidae > Ceratotherium > Ceratotherium simum. The sequence goes on from NC_141906.1 coordinate 47,728,937, forward strand.
AGTTGCCTACATCCCTCCCTTTTTGTGTGTGATGCCCCTTTGCACATAGTATTAAAAATAAATAAATATGTATACCTTTTCTCCTGTTAATCTGCCTTTGTCCGTTTATTTCACAGACCCAGACAAGGAGGGTAGGGGCAAGTCTTTCTACAGGTCAAACCTGTGCGTTATATGTATTCTACTAACAAAGCAATGAATTTCCCCTCCTCTGCCCCAGGGAGATAAAGACCCGGAACTGTAAGTTTTTAATCAAACCAGAAAGTGAGAAATAAACAGAATATGGCAACAGTGCCTGTTAATCTCCTTGAAGTTCCCACGGGGATGGGCCCAGCCAGAAGCCTTCATCTCTATGGAAACCACGAAAGGCAGTTTGGATAAAAGGAAAGGAAACCAGAGCAAAGAAGGGATTGACTGCATTCTGAGCAAGACTGAATTCCAAGGTTGGTCAGCCGAAGGGCAGCTTCAAAGCTCGGGAGACAGGAGGTGTAGCCTTGTGTTACCCAGCACCAGCAAAGGCATCTTGCAGCCTGCAGGGCAGTGGGAAGCAGAGATGTCCAGCTCCTTTAGGCCTCAGGGCTGCTGAGGAATCCAGGAGCCTTGTGTGGATGGAACAGGGAGAAGCACAGGCAGGAGAAAAGAAAAAAGGAAGGAGTTCCTGACACCTGGTAATTGGGATGGCACCTCTCCTCTGCAGTCCCAAAGGTGCCCTTCGCTTGTCTCCACTGCAACACAGATCACACTATTGTAATAGGCTGCTTACTTGCTGTCTCCACTACTAGATTCCTCACTAAGAATAAGGATGTACGTAATTCATTATCGTGTTAACAGAAGGTAGCTCAGTGCCCAGCCCGCATAACAACTGTTGTAACAGGCATACCTAACCCTTATATAATAACAACAAACACATATTGCATATAGGGTGTGTCAGGTATGCTCTAAATTCTTTACTTCTATTAATATTTAAAATTCACACTGTTAATATTATACCCATTTTATAGATGAGGAAACTGAGGCACAGAGTTCAAGATGCTTGCCACATTGCTAGGAAATGGCAGAGCTGGGCTGTCTGCTCCAGACTCTGTGTTCTTGGCCCTATGGTGTGCTCAGAAAAGGTCTGTTGAATGAATGGCTTCCCAAGCCCTGTGATTCTTTTTCTCCATGGTCTCATCTACTTCCTCAGTTTCAGCTATTACATCTCTGCAGGTGACTCCTAGGTCTGTATCTACAGCCCCAATCCCTCTTCTAAGTGCCAACTTCCAATTGATAGGAAGATATCCTTGCCTTCCATTGTGTATGGTTTAGTCAAGAGACAGATACATAACCAAATAACAGTAGATCATTCATCCCACCACTACCCTACCACCTACCTCCTCTCCCTCTCTCTTTCTTTACACACACGCACACTAGAACTCCAGAAGCCTCTCCCTACTGCCTTCTCCTCTGCGGGATGTAATTGACCAGAAGTGGTAACGTTCTGCTTCCCTGCCTCCCTGTTTCTCCATCTCCCTAAAGTCCCCCTAAAATTCCTGCATTAAAAATAAAGTCAGATCTGCAAAACAATTCCATACGGGAGGCACATGAGCAAAGCTATGGTTTTAATTTCCTCTGCCACATTGGACTTTGTCATAATTAATTTAAAATGACTCCAGTCCCTATCAGTATCTTGAATTTTTTAAAAAATTAATGTCAAGTTGGCCTCAGGACCCACCCGCTAACGTGGTAGACAGTCCCAAATAAGATTCAAATTATTAACGCTGATGGAAAAGTTCTTGGTGCCTGAAGAGCCTCGTATCACTTTTCTGCGTAGTCTCGCCTACCAGGAGAAAATGTTCTTTGGAGTAAGTACAGGGTGTTGGAGAATCCAGATAAGCAGTAGAAACATTCCATGCATTCATTTCTAATAATCAACAACGTCTCTGGTATCCCTTGATATGTAGATTCCTGAAGCAGGCTCATCCATAATTTATAAGTCGTAAGCCCAGACTACAAAAACTCAGATTAACTTGTTGGTGATTGGCCTCTGTGTTTTTCTGGAAGGAAAAAGGATTATATTCAATGTGGCAAATACTCATTGTGAGCCCTTGGCAAGCCATGTACACTGCTGGGAGTTAGACCACAAAAAGTAAAGATGTTGTCTCGTGTGTTTTCCATGTGCTATGGTTTAGTCAAAAAGACGGATAAACAAATAATAGTAAATCAGAGAGAAAAGCTATAGATGTTAACAGTAAGGAACAAAGCAAAGAAACACTTCTGCTCTGGGAAGTGCATGGAGCCAGAGCAGGATTGGGCAGTGTTTGTAGAGTTAGAGTCCCCTGAACTGAGACCTCAAGAATGAGGACCAGGCCCCTGCAATCAGAGCAGAGTCCCTTGCAACCAGTCCCCTGTGATCATCAAATTGAAAGTGTTTACCAGTTTGAGGGATAGAAATTATATCATAGAGTTGTCTTAATTTTTGTTTCTCTTATTATTAACCAGTGAGAGTCAACATCTTTTCATATGTTTATATAGCCATTTTGGTTTCCTCCGTGAATTGCCCAATTTTTTCTATTGAATTTTTTGTTTATAGCACTCTTTGCCGTAGAGAAGTTTAAACTGTGATGTAGTCAGCTATAACAATCCTTTCCTTTATGGCAGATACCTCCTGTGTCTGATCAAAACCTCCATCCATACTCTGATGTGGTAAAGATAGTCATTACATGTTCTTTTAAAAGCTTAAAGTTTTGATTTTCACACTGAAGTCTTTCATCTATTTAGTATTTATTTTGTGTATGTTATGAGATAGGGATTAATGTTATTTTTAGTCTTATAGTGTTATTTATTAGATAATCCATCCTTTTCTTACTATGTGTTATACCATCTCTGTCATATGCCGGGGTCTCACCAAAGTGGAAGTCTATCTCTGGGCTCTCTATTCTCTGCCATCAATTTGTTTATTTCTGTACTGTTGCTATTTTTTTAAACACTGTTTTAAGTATCATAGCCATCAGACTGACTAAATCTAAAAATCCCAAGTGTGGTAAGTGTATAGAGTATTAGAAACTCTCATACAGTGCTGGTGGGGTACAAATTGGTACAATCACTTTGGAGAACAATTTGATGTTGCATGTATGACGTTGCATGTATGATTTGTTCCTTTTAATAGCTGAGGAGTATTCCACGATATAAATATACCACAGTTTGTTCGTGGATTTACCTTTGGATGTTTATTTGATTTGCTTCCAGTTTTTTGCTATTATAAATAAAATTGCTCTGAGAATTTGTGTAGTACGTTCTTTTTGTGGGCATAACTTTTTATTTCTGTGGGAATTAGAATTAGAATCACTCAGTCCATGGTAAGTGTATGACTTTATAAGAAACTTCCAAAGTGGTTGTACTACGTTAAATTCCAACTAGTAATCGTGAGACTTCCAGTTTCTCCACATCCTTGACAATACTTGGTATTGTGACTCTTTAATTTTAGCCAGTGTAGTGTGAAGTGATAACTCACTGTGGTTTTAATTTGTGTTTCTTTGATGACTGGTATTGAGCATATTTTCATGTGCTTATTAGACATTCATGTATCTTTTTTTGGTGTAGTATCTATTCAAATATTTTGCCAATATCTCACTGGGTTGTCTATATTATTATTATTGTGTTGTAAGAACTATTTTTACAATCATGGTTCAAGTCCATTGTCAGATTTATGTATTGTGGATATTTTTTCTCAGTCTGTAGGCTTGCTTTTTTAATTTCTTAATGGTATCTTTCAAAGAGCAGAAGTTTTTATTTTGACAAAGTCCAATTTATCAACTTTTGTTTTATGATTTACCTATCAAGAAATTTTTGTTTACCACAACGTTGTAAATATTTTCTCCTATATTTTCTTCTGGAAGTTTTATAACATGAGCTTTTACATTTAGGTCTATGATTTATTTCCAGGTAATCTTGTGTATGTTGTGAGATAAGGTTCAGAATTCATGTTTTTCCATAGGTATATCCAGTTGTTCCAGCACCACTTGTTGAAAAGACTATCCTTTCCCCACTGAATTACCTTGGCAACTTTGTAAAAAATCAATTGACTGTGTATGTGAAGGTTCATTTTGGATTCTATTCTGTTCTATTGATCTATATTTGTATCACAACTACACTGTCTTAATTACTGTAGCTTTAGAGCAAGACTTGAAGTTAGTATAAGTCCTCTATTGCAACTTTTTTTCAATGATCTTTGTTATTCTAGGTCCTTTGCATTTTCAAATAAATTTTTGATACAGCTTATCAAACTCTATAAAAAGCCATGGGGGATTTCTCTTGGGATTGCTTTGCTTCTGTAGACCTACAGATCAATTTGAGGACAATCAATGAACATGGTATATCTCTCCATTTGTTTAAGTCTTCTTTAGTTTCTCTCAGCAATGTTATATAGTTTTCATTAAACAGGTATTGTACATACTTTATTAAATTTACCTTTAAGTATTTCTTGGATGTTATTGTAAATGGTATTTTTTTCAATTTATACTTTTTCATATCTAGAATATAGAAATACAATGGACTTTTATACATTGACCTTGTATCCTGCAGCCTTGATAGTCTAATTTTTAGTTCTAGTGGCTCCTTTTTGTTTTTGTTTTTGTTTTATATTCCTTAGGCTTTCTCTACATAAACGATCATTTCATCTGTGAGTAGATAGTTGTTTTTAAGTCTACAATCTTACTATTTGATTTATCCCATCTATTTTTGTACTTTTTCTCCTCTTTTCTACCTTCTTTTATATTGTTTATTTTTTACAATTCCATTTTATCTATTTTCTTGGCTTATTAGCTATATCTCAGTATGTTTTTTCCATAGTTGTTTAGAGTTCATAGTATGCATTTTTATTAATTATACTTTTTATTCTGAGGTCATTGTAGATTCTATAGTATACATCTTTAACTTGTCACTGTCTGCCTTTAAGTGATGTTACCATGGTCAAAGAAACTTGGAGTAGAACACTTCCATTTTCCTCCTCCCAGCCCTTGTACTACTGTTGTCATACATTTTGCTTCATCATATGTTATAGACTTCTCAATTCATTATATATATTTTTTGCTAAGACAGTTAATTATCTTTTAATAATATTTAAAAAATAAGTTTGGGGGCCGGCCCGGGTGCGCAAGCAGTTAAGTGTGCACACTCCGCTGCAGTGGCCTGGGGTTCGCCGGTTCGGATTCTGGGTGCACACCGACTCACTGCTTGGCAAGCCATGCTGTGGCGGTGTCCCATATAAAGTGGAGGAAGATGGGCACAGATGTTAGCCCAGGCCAGTCTTCCTCAGCAAAAAATGAGAAGGATTGGCAGATGTTAGCACTGGGCTGATCTCCTCACACACACACACAAAAAATTGTTTGTAGGTTTTGTGGAAAGAAGTTGAGAAAGTACCTCTTTGATGGTTTCTAATTTCCCCAAAGTAGGGGTAGAGGTGCATTGCTGAAGGTGGTGGGGCCAGTGGAGGCATTGATAGTTTAATTAGAATAGAAGAGTCTGGCCTAGCCATTGAAGTTACCCAAGATTGTCAGGCCACAATAAAGGAACCCCATCAATTTGAAAACCCATAATATTGTTGTGATATCAGCCTGAATGTACAATTCTGCATCTCTATTTATAACATCCATCCTTAACACAGCACTCAAGACCAGTAGTGTCCAATATAAATATAACGCAAACTACAAATGTGAATCCCATGAGTTATTTTAATTTTTTTTTTTTTTGCTGAGGAAGATTCTCCCTGAGCTAACATCCACTGCCAATCTTCCTCTTTTTGTACGTGAGCCGCCACCATAGCATGGCTACTAACAGACAAGTGGTGTAGGTCCACGCCTGGGAACTGAACTTGGGCCACTGAAGCAGAGCATGCCGAACTTAACCACTAGGCCACCTGGGCCAGCCCCATAAGTTATTTTAAATTTTATAGTAGGCACACAAAAAAAGTGACAGACACAGATAAAATTAATTTTAATATATTTTATTTAGTCCAATACATCCAAATTATATCAACATGCAATTAATACAAAAATGGAGATATTTTATAATCTTTTTTCGTACTAAATCTTCGAAATCAAGTGTGTATTTAAATTTACAGAACATCTCAATTCAGATTAGTCACATTTTAAGTTTTCAACAGCCACGTATGAATAATGGCTACAGTTTTGGATAGGGCATCTCTGCACAATGATTTTTTTCCCATCCAACAGCAATACAGTCCTGAGGACGTTTTCTTAGTTTAATGGTGAGAAGATCAGGTCAAGCCCAGAATTATAAATCAAGCTCTATCATGTGTATTTCTTTTCATTGAGGTCACACGCTGCAACATAATTAGAGTGACATGATGAGACATAATACCTCAAGTTGCCAGGTGAACAGAAAGAATTGTAGCAACTGAAGGATAGATGTTAGTCAACTTCAACAAAAGGTGAGTCACACATATAGAATAGAGGGTTACTGAAAGATCCTGTAAATAGAGCACTTTAAGCCCCTTTCTGCTTCTGAAGCTCTTTTATCTTGCTTTGTTTTATTTCTTTCCTTCTTTTAAAGATTCTTCATAATTTCCCTGGGTCCTAAAGGGCATGAACATTAGCAGAACTGTCACATATAATTCCATTTCCTAGACAATGCATGTTTTAGACATAACATTTTAAAAGAGAACATCAGAATGCTGAACCATGATCTATAAATAGGAAACTATTTAAAAATACACAACTGATCACAGTCTTTAAGAGGCCTCATCTTTCTGAGTCTCAAGTGTCTTCCATTCAAGTTGTTTCTAAGAGAGTCTCAAAAGGAAAAAAAATAACAGCTTCAGAAATACAGGCAAGCATATATCTATGGAGATAAACAGGTTCATATACATATTAGTCAAGGGACATACTTGTTTTTGGTATCTATTGCTGCATAATGAACTACTCCAAAATTTAGTGGCTTAAAATACCACTGTTCTATTCATGTGCTCATGATTCTGAAATCTGGGCAGCGCTTGGTGAAGTGAGCTTATCTCATAGCCTCAGCTGGTGTGGTTCAATAGTGGCTGGAGGATCTAATTCCAAGATGGCCTCACTCACATGGCTGGCAGCTACTGCTGTCTGTTGACTGGGAGCTCAGCTGTGGCTGTTAGCCAGGGGCCTCCATTCTCTTCCATGACGGCTTTCCACATGGCTAGGTTGGGCTTCTTACAGGGTGTTCAGACTTCTTGAATAGCGCTGGCTTCCCTCAGAGCTGAGCACCAAAGTAGAGCCACTGACCCTTCTTAAGGCTTGGTCCTAGATCTGGCACAGCATCATTTTCACAGCATTTTATTGCTTAAAGCACATCACAGGGTCAGACCAGATGCAAAGGGAGAAAACTACACAAGAGTATGAATACTAGGAAGTGTGGTTCACTGGGGGCCACCAAACAACACTAGTTCATATGAGTGAACTTGTTGCCATGGTCCACTTCTCTTCTCAACAGATATTCTCACCCTTAAACATATTTTGCCCCTTCAGTGTCAATAATTCTCTGTACTGATGACATCCAAATTAGAATTTTGACCTAAGGTTCTTTACTAATACCCAAATTCTTATATTTAAGAGTCTGTTGGCTATCTCTACCTGAATGTCCCACTGATATCTTAAATTCGACATTTGCAAACTGAACTCTATCGTTTTAGCTCAAAATCTTTCTTTCTAAATGTATCCATCTTAGCTAGTGGCATCACTATCTACACAAGCCTATAACATAGGGGATCCCTCAAGCCCTGTCTCTCCCTCAACCCCCTTTCAATCAGTCAATTCCAAGCCAAGCACTATTAAGCCTACTATTATGGCTTGAGTTTTGTTCCCCAAAATGATTTGTTGAAGTCCTAACCCCTGGTACCTGTGAATGTGACCTCATATGGAAATAGAATTTTTGCAGATGTAGTGAAGTTAAGATGAGGTCATTAGGGCAGGCCCTAATCCAATGACTGGTATCTTAATAGAAAGAGGAAAACACCACTTGAAGACATAGACACTTAGAGAGAATGCCATGTGATGACAAAGGCAGAGATTGGAGTGATGCAGCTACAAGCCAAGGAATGCCAAGGATGGCCTTGGCCATCCACCAGAAGTTAGGAAGAGCCAAGGAAAGATTCTCCCTTACAGGTTTCAGAGGGAGCACGGCCCCACTAACACCTAGATTTTGGACTTCTAGCCTCCAGAACAGTGAGAGAATACATTTCGTTGTTTTAAGCCACCAAGTTTGTGGTACTTTGTTACTGCAGTCCTAGGAAACTAGTAATTTACATTTTAAATATCTATTGAATTCTTTTCCCTCTTTCTTTCTCCTCAGTCACTGCCTCATCGTCTCTAATACACCCTTTAAAACAATCACAATAATCTTTCTAAAACTAAATCTAAACACTTAGCTCTCTGCTTAATATTATTCAAAGCCTCCCACTGCCTAAAGAATAAAGTCTAAACTCCTTGGCTTGGCCTTCAAGCTCCTTCATAACTTACATGTCACCTCCCTCTCCTGCCACATCCCTTGCTACTTCCCTGTGTATACATCACATGTTAGCCTTTTCAAGTTCTTTCTCTATGACTTTTTTGCTCTAGGCCCTTCCGTGTCACACTTCTGCATGAAATGCCCTCTACACATTGTCCACCCAATGAACTCTGGCTTTTCTGTCAATACTTAATTCATATGTGACCTTGTCTAGAAATCTTTCCTAACCCTTTGTCCTCAACCCAGGCAGAATTAGTTATTTCCTCCATTGTACTTCCATAACACCTATACATACATCTCATTTAGCAATTCATGATATTCTGGAGTGCTGGTTTATAGGTAACACCCTCACTAGACTATGAAGTCCTTGAAGACAGAGATGTACCTCATTCATTTCTATATCCTCAGGACCTATACACTTGTCCATGTTAGGTATTTAATAAGTATTTGTTGAGTGAGTAAATAAATGATGTTCCAGGAGTAATCAAAGAAATCCACATTCCAGAAGAGGGTCACATGAGAAACATTTAACAGAGTTTATTTTCCACCTGGGATCATGTAAATCTGGGTTTTTAAACCTTGTAAAAATCTAAATTTGTCTTTGATGTAGGTAACTAGTGATGATAAAAATTAAACCCAATTTCAACCGCAAATCCGGTCCTCTTAAATCATGTAAATGAATGATGCCTACTCATCTGGGTTATCTGTGATATCCCAGAATGATACTCACTTTAGCATGTAACCTGTTTGGAAATTTCTGGAACAAAAGAACAGAGACTAAGTACACTTTTACTCATTCAACATTTGTTGGATGTTTAGTAGGCATACTTTATAGGTGAATCAGACATGGTTCTGCCTTCAAAGAAGGAAGACTTTCGCTTTGTGTAATGCCCGGAAGAATGCCACATTAACAACTGGTGGTGGTACTCTTGCTCACTGTGTAGAACTGAACTTGTTCCAGGCCAACACAAAACGGGCTATTTTTTCCTGGGTTCTTTTCTAGGAATTAGGTTGATGGTACTTTTTAGATACAATTAAGTACTTACTCCTTAAACATTTTCAATATTTTTCATAATTTGCTTATCTAACTATGAAGTCATCTGACATGAGAAAAATATTTTCTTTTAAGTAACAATAAATTTCTCAACAAAGAAAAAATAGCTCCTGATGTTTGTATATGGCAGGCACTTGGGGAGCCTCCAGAAACTCTGACATCAAATGCTTTTTAGGTGACTTTTCCATTTAAGAATTGATGACCACCTCTTTTTAGCCCATCCCTTCCACTTCTGCCCTTAAATCTGGGCTGACCCACTCCAGGATGGTGAGGTAGATAACTCATCTGACATTCTCCAGCCAGCTTGCTAAAGCAAAGAACATGCACCAGCATTCTAGACAACAGCCCTATACTGTGCCGCCTGGACCATTGTCTTCCTCCTCACTGTTGTCCACAGCCAGTTTTGACTTCTCCAGTCAGATCCTGGCTCTGATCCTTCCTTCACTCCCACAGTTTGGTAGACCTGATTCTCCTTCAGTTTCCCAGACAGTTCCTGGCTCAGCTTGTTTCCTTGTTTTGGGCCTCAAGAAGAAAATGCTGTGCTCTAAACCAACCTTTGTGGAACCCACTGGCAGGATGTGACCTTGGGCATACCACTACTTTCCCCTTTCCCTGAGACCTCACTTCTGTTCTTTCTTGGAGATATTTTTCTTTCACTGACATACAGTGATCCCCAGACCAAATAGCTCTATCACACAGTTTTCTCTAGACAAAATGGATTTCCAATAAAGGGGTCAGACCGCTTTGCCCATAAACTTATATATATGAGAAATGAAACATTCAATAAATGTTAAGTGATTTTATCCAAGCACCTACTCACGCTTCTGGTGGAGCTGAGATAGCAGGTAAGCCATTTGTCTAGAGCTCTTTAGCTTCACTGCACTATGTACTCATTCAACAAATATTATTGTGCATCTACAGTGGGCACTGTGCTATGCTCTGGGAATTCAATGATGGACAAGACATATGCGATCCTTATCCTCTGCCATCACAATCTAATGGCAGAGTGTGACAATAGCATCATTCAGATACTAAGTAGGAGGTGAGGCATCAGGCATCTGCTCTGGTTTTCCAAGGCTCCTGGAAAGTTCTAGAAGTTGTGAAGGAGCCAAAGTGTGGGGTGTCCTCTACCATTCCCTTTGAATGTCCTTCACAGACTGACCTGTTCAGATATTGAAACGTGTCTAGAGGAGAATGACCAGAATGAAGAGAAGGTGCAGAATTTGCCTGAACGAGGAGGTGTTGCAAGCACTAGGAATATTTATCTTGGAGGAGAGAAGGTATAAAGGCACAATAGTGGTGTCCTGAAGGGCTCCTGTGTGAAAAGGTGAAGGGATCTACTTCATGTGATTCCAGAGGCAGAAATAGATCCCTGACTGGATGTTATAAAGAGGTAGATTGGTTCCATATAAATAAAAATATTTTGACAAATTCAAGCTTAATAACAGTATTTCAATAGCTGCTAACTATTGGCGCCTGTGAGATGTCAGACACCATACTAGGTGCTTTATATATTTTATTAAATTTGGGCTTTCAGTTCAAAATAACAAACTGATCACACACATGAACCCCACTAAAATAATAGGAAAGAATTACAAAAAGGAGTAAATTCACAATAGCTCTGAGAGCAAGAGAGTCTGGGTATGGATGAGTGGAGTGGATATTTCAGTGAATTTCTAGGGGACACAAAGCAGGCCAGATCATAAAGATGATGCACCAGAACACAAGAAGCTGCCAGCAGAACACTCTTCATGGAGGGCTGCAGTAGAGGTAGGAGCTGTGCTCCCAAATGGAGACTCAGCGTAGGTCCAAGCTCCGAATTAGCAGACACTGAGAGTAGAAAAAAGATGTGTGGCAATAATCAGGGCAATTAAGCTACTGAATGGGCAAGTCAGTTACTCAGATTTCTTTCTCTGTTTCTACCATCAGTCCTTGAGCACACAGAGCAATTGGTAATGGAAGTATTTGCTCCCAGCAAAAAACTGAGACCTGCTCTTCAAGGAAGAGTCTGCTTGGACAGGCCAGGCCTCCCAGTGGGAGTTGGCTGCCCACCTTAGAGTAAATCTCTCCTTATTTTACCATAAGCATGGAGTGGGGGGTGAGCTTGCCTGTTTGCTCCCCGCAAATATACCCCACAAGGTAATCTTTCACTCGACATGCTCTACACAAGTACATAGAGCTCAAGGCCAGCCCTTCTCATTTGGGAACACAGGTACTGGAGAATTAGTAGAGGAAACCTATGCCAGCATCTCTATTAATTGACCTAGTCTTTCTTTCATAAATACAAAAGGAAATCCAGGGTCACAAGCTTTTTGAGGAAAATCAACAGGTTAAAAAAGAAAGACCAAGATGAGAAAACAAAACAAGAAACTAATTCAAAACAAATCCTAAAAAGAAAATAAAATTTGACCTTGGAGGAAACAAAGAATATTCAGGAAAAGAAGGAAAATTTAAAATGGTTTTTATTAATATCCTCAGATATTTGCAAAGATATTGCATTAATGGAACATGATAGGATGCTAAAAAATGAGACATTCAGAAAATAATTGACTGGAAATGTAAAATGTGATTTCTGCATTAAAAATTTAGCAGCAGGGCTGGATGATAAAATTAAAGAAACTGTCAAGAACGTGAAACAAAAGAAAAAGGATATAAAACATGAGAGAAAAGACATGAAGCACCAAACCACGGTATCCAACACCCTTCCCAGAAAAACTAAACTCAGTAAATGAAAAGAGGACACAATTGAGGAAGTAGAAAGATAAACTTCTCAAAGCCAAAAAAAAAGACTTAAATCTTCAGAATGAAATGTGTCCCCCAAAATCTAAGGAGAATGAATGAAAAAAGATACATATACAGATACATCAGTGTAAAATTTCACTAAGGATAAAGAAACACTCCTAAAAGCTGCCGTAAAGAAAATAAAGCCCACAAAAACAGATCAACTACAAAGGAACAAATATTAGATCGACTGTCAACATTGTATCATCAATATTGGAAGCTAGAATATAATCTAGCAAGACCTCTGAGGTGCTAAGAAAATGGAACCCGTGACACTACACCAAGTGGCATGGCTGTCCCAAGAGATGGATGGAGAGAGGCAGCGGACACAAGCAAAGCATCTGGGTCCCTCCATGTAGGTAGAAGGCAAACCACAGCCACACAGAACACAGGCCAGCAGCACACCCAGCCAGAGTACAAACTTTCTAGCCTGCATATCTTCCTGAACGCAAACTGCACCTGCCGTACCACCTGGTTCAGGTGAACATTCCATTCGAAACAGAATGTTTTTTTGTATTGGTGTTTTTTTGTGTTGAACCCTCTTCCCTACTCTGGCTTCTTTCCTGCCAGCCCACTAGGAGTGAGTAACTGGTTACGTCTCCAGCATGTTCCAGAATGTTTATTGCAAAGAGGGCAAATTGAAGGTCGCCCAAAGTCATTCTCTCAGGTGTACCTACCTTCCAGCAGATCCACACCTGCAGCCTCCTTGAAGGCAGTTCCTGCTCCAATCAGTTACCGCAGGGACTAAGTCCCTTCCAGAACATCAAGGAATCAAAGAGTTTATCTCCCACAGTCTTTCTGAAAAAAATGACTTGAGAATTTACTTGAAAATTGAAAAATGAAGCTAAAAAAGAAGTTAAGAAAAAAATGGATGGGGGGAGGTATATGAAAAAAATAGAATTATTCCAAGGATACCATGAAAAGACATATTAGATGACAATTATACAGGGAGTATAAAACAATTGTCTCAAATTAGAATTTGAAGTCAAAGGACTCCAAGATGACTATCTCTAAGAAAATAATGGATTTCACTCAACACATAGTATTTAAAATCTGGAAGGATCTAGTAACTTAAAAAGGAAGTCACGTGTTTTTTGCAACAAAAAAAAAAAGGAAAGAATTAGAAACTGCAGTAAAAACAAACAAATGTGAGAAAATCCCAGTGCAAAGATGAAGCAAACTAAAACGGTGTGGTAGAATGTACGAGGAGAATTCATTTGGCTCATGGGCTTGAACTTTCTCCTTTGAACTACACAGGGTTAGTGTCATATAAATTCATTAGCATCTGGTTCTCAATAAATGAAAAATATATAACTAATATTGGTGGTGACATTTTATTCTTTGGAGTCAATCTGTAGATAAAACATGATAAGCATAATTATAGGTACAGAATAGAATTCAAATGGTATAATCCTGTAATAATGATATACTGTAATTGACGCAGAAGAGGTAGAAGATGGTGCATCAGCTCTGATGTGCCCACTTTCCCAGGGATGACTGTGTCAAGGTTATTGAATCAGAAATACATATTTGAGTATATTGTTTAGTTCATTCCACAGTTACTTATTAAATGCCTTCCACATGCAAGCCTTGCTCTGCGTCCCAGGTACAATGCTGCACATGTCCACAGTGCTGACAGGCAGGTTTCCTGCCCTCGTGGAGCTCGTGGAATAATGTGGAGGAGAGTGCAAATGACTGAAACTTACCATCTTTTTTTTTTTTTTTTTTTTAGGGAAAGATTTGCCCTGAGCTAACATCTGTTGCCCATCTTCCTCCTTTTTTCCTCCCCAAAGCCCCAGTGCCTGGTTGTAGATGCTAGTTGTAAGTCCTCCTAGTTCTTCTATGTGAGCCACCGTCACAGCATGGCTACTGACAGGTGGGTGGTGTGGTTCCGAGACTGGGAAGCGAATTTGGGCCGCCGAAGCGGTGAGAGTGCTGAACTTTAACCACTAGGCCATGAGGGCTGGCTCCAAAATTCACCATCTTTGACAGTAGGGAAACAGTAGGCAACTCATCTGCAATTCTGGTAATAACCAAAACAAGAAGTAAAGTTAGAAATGGTTAAAAGTGTTTGCCTTTAGGAGGTTAGATTTAAAGACTAGGTTTTCATTTACCTCAATTTGTACTACTTTGAACTTTTTTAAGTATAAGGGTTATTTTACAAATAATTTTTTTAAAAACACCAATATTGTTGTTCCTAACCAGCATGATCAGGGTGGCTTACGCTAAGCCTAAATGCTGCATAGAAGACCTGATGTCAGGGCTTCATGACCCAAAATTCAGTGCAAAGAATGTGAAATGGTGCAGCTGGGAACCATTTGCCTCAGTATATGCTGACTAGATTTTGGTCCCATAATGGTGCATCTAGATATTTTCATAGTGGTATGATACGAAACAAACTTCTATAAATATGCTGTGTTGCTCTTTCTGCTTCATTTGTTGCTATAAATTAGCTGACTTTTAATTTTTTAAGCAGTATGTATTTTTTTTAAAAGCACTGTGAAAAACTATTTAAGAAAGTATATACTTGTGCATATATAAAAAACAATTTTTTAAGTAACTTAACCCTCATTGTAGCCCTTGTATGTTGGAATCTAACAATCGTGTGTAACAATGATCCTTGCAGCGGTGTATCCAGAGTCCCGTGCAGCCTGATCCCTTCTAATCTCTCCCATCTTTCTCACCCAAATGACTTACTGCCTTGCCCTCCCTACTTGCAGAACTCTGTGGGAGCAGGAGGGGGTCATAGAGCGGATGGGGGATTGGAATGGGGTCAGTTTCAGGATGGAGTGGTGCTGATGGAGAGCTAGGGGCACTGAAATGGGCCGGCTCTGGGTTGGGAAGGGACTCTGAGGGCAGCACAGGTCAGCTTTGAGGTGAGCAGTGAGGGGCACGCAGAGTGGAGCAGGTCTGCTACAGAGCTAGTGGGAGAGCTGGCCTGGAGCTCAGGGCAGGGAACAGAGGGCTCCAAAGGAAAGTGCAGGAGGGACCACAAGGCAGGGGTCTGGTGAAGGAAAAGGGAGGGCAACACAGCCAAAGCCTCCTGGTGCGAGAGACGAATTACCATGATTGCATCAGGCATCGCTCAAAACAGGGTGGGCATCACGGGGCCTGCCTGGGGAGGACATGTCCTCCATCTTGAGGGGCTTTGGCCACAAGGTCTAGGAATCAAGCCCACTGAGGGACTCAGGGACATGGAATGGAGATTCTGTTTCACGAACTCAGAGCCGTGAAGAATCTGATCAACAAAGCAGAAAAACCACTCGAGGACCACACCTGACCCCGGTTATACTCAGTTATGTGTCTGTTCTACTGCCTCTGCTCTCATCCTTAGAGCTGATACACTCAAGTACTCCTTTCTGCCTCCACCCCCAGTCTGTCCCTAGACACAGGTGCAGGTCAGAGCTCCTGGGTACTGAAGAAACACAGGGGGGAAATGTGTCTGTACACAACCGTCCGAATCAGAACCATAGTGATTTCAGAAAAAGTGGCTGCCTTCACTCACCCAGGTTTGCGGAACTCCTCTTTCTAATCCTGCCATCTGGTGTGGTGACGGCTGCCAAGCACTATTAATTCTAGAATTGTCATCAATCCTCTCCTCTGCAGAGCTCAAACACAAGGAACCGCAAGCCACTAATTACCTTCTTTTCTGCAGTGCAGAAGGAAATAAGTCTGTTTCCTTCCACCCTGAGCTTTGTGATAGTCGGTGTAGCAGCCATGGGCTTTGGAAAGAGATTGACGGAGGCTGGAATTCCAACCTCACCATTTTCTAGCTGTGGAGCCTGGAAAAGTTTCTTAATCTCTTTGAGCTTCAATTTTTAAAAATTGACGACTTGAAATTATTAACAACTACCTCATTGGGTTGTAGTGAAAATTAAATGAAATAATATGAGTAAAGTACCTAATTCAGAGTCTGGCATATTGTACAGAAATGTACTTATCTTTGTTCTCCTGTGCCTAGTCGTAGTTGGGGGTGAGTGACAGTATCCTTGCCCTCATTTCCCAGTAGAAAACGCTGGGACTGCAGGATCCAGCTGCCTCCTGTAGCCCTCAGGCAGGCCCACAGCCTCCTGTCACTATCTGTACATGCTCGGGTATGGTTCTCCAGCAGATTCTCCCTTCTGTTTACATAATAAGAATGCTATAAGCAAGTGGCAGCCTCTGGCTCCTGTCGCATCCTCCCTGAGTTGCCATGCCCCCTGACTCTGTGCAGGGATGTAGCTGGATGTCCAGGGACCACTATGTCAATGCTAAGGCTGGGCCTCGAGCCAGCCCCCAGACTACCTCCCCAGCGTGGCTTCATGCTCCCTCACCAACCCAGCAGAGCTTGTACATCTAAACCTCAATCGCAGTTGCTCCCTGCCTGACCTCACCCCACGTCTCCTTCAGCTGCTGGAGAAACTCCCAGATGTGATAGCAAAGAAGTCTGCAGGGCCAATCCAGCCTCTTGCTGGGGTTCAGCATCCCAGATTCAGAAAGGCCTGGGGCCCAGATATATTAAAGGCTCCGGGAAGCCTGCTTTTCTCTTCTCTGCTCTGCTCTTGTGTTGTTCTATTCTTTAGAGTTCCCAAGGGCTGAAAAACATACTTTATGTTAACAACACTGATAGTTTAAACATAGCATAGTGGTTGAGTAGACAGACTTTAAATTTTAATAGAACTCCATTTGAATTTAGCACAATTTACCAGCTGTGTGACCTTGGGCTAGTTACTTAAATGTATCTTCTCAGTCAAAAATGAAAATGATAGTATTCTATAGCACACAGTTTGCACCACTTGGTTGCAAGTGAAGAAACCTGATGCAAGTGTCTTAAACAAAAAGGAATACAGTTTTTCTCACTCAACAAGAGCTCTAGGAGTGGTAGCTAATTGTGTTGGTTCAGTACCTCAATAATATCTCCCTGATTCTTTCTTTCCTTCACTCTTATTGCTTCAGGCTTACAAAATGGCTACGTAGCTCCAGATATCACATTTATATTCAAGGCAGCTGCATCTTTTCTCTTAACAGGAAAATAGAAGCCTTCTCAGTAGTCCCTGTACTGGATTTTTCTTTAAATCCTATTATCCAGAACCAGGGCATATGGCAACTCTTACAGCAAGGGAGCTGGGAAATTGGGGAATAGGGTTGTTATTATTGGCTTAGACCAACTAGAATTCATATCTTGGGGCCGGGCACATTGCAGCTCAGAAAAAAAAAGTCAGAGTTTAGTGACCAAGTAAGAGGGAGGTGTAGCTAAAGGGTAGGTAACCAATGGGGTTTGGTTTGACACAGGGTTGTAGTATGTATTAAATTTAATAATATTTGTAAAGTGCTTAGCACAGTGCAGGACTTATAAGTAGTGTTTAATAAATTATAGCCATTATTATCAATAAAACTTAAAATTACCAAAGTTGGTTGGCCATGCCATGTATATAATTATTTTAAATATAGTACTTACAGAATTATAAAACTGATAGCAGAACTCAGCTCTACTGATTTCTCAGAGTGTCCCCCACCCCCACCAGCTCAGGACTTGCTCTCTTTCATTCTTTCCCGGCACAGATATTTATTAAGCACCACCTTTGCGCCAGGTGTAAGGCCAGGTACAGGTGACAAGCCTTCTCCCTGACTCCATGGGATCCCAGGCCTCAGATTTAATTTCTATGCCTTTTACGCCCACATTGTCCCTGCTGGGACCCCAGGCCGGAGCTGCTGCAGACCCATGGATTTGCCTCTTTTTTCCACAGAATCAGACACCGGGAGGGTGGTTTTAACTTGGTGAAGGACAGCACAGTGAACTGTGGCCAAGCCCACAACGTCTTTTTGGCATTTGAGGTCACCTGAACATAAATGCGAATGAAGCAGACACCCAAAGAGCTGACAGGGAACTCTTCCCAAAGCTTCAGCTCCTCGGGGCCACGAAACAAAGAGATCTCCCCACCCTGTCATCTCAGCATCACTGGCTTCAAACGTCTGCTGAGCACGGGCTGTGTGCAAGCTGGCTTTCCTGTGTTGAACCCCAACAACACTTTATATTCATAGGGCCTGTTTCAAAGCATATCTTCATTTTCAGCTGCAATGAGGTCTCAAGGAGCCCTAATTATCCTCAATTTATTAATAAAGCTTCTCAGACCCATACAGGGGGCTGTTCAGAGTGCCAGGCCCTGAGGTAGGCAATTTATACACATTCTCTCCCTTAATCCTCATGCACTGCTGGATAGGTGGTATTATCTCTAGTTTACAGATAAGACATCCGAGGCCCAGAAAGGGAAATTTACCTACGGTCACATAGAGAGTCAATGGCAGAGCCACAGCTGGACCCCAGCGTCCAATTTCCAATCCCAAATGCTGCCTCCTGGGCCATGCAGTCCCTCACCACATGCATTTTTTAGGATGAGGTACCTGCGATGAACCTTTTCACGCAATCTGAGTAAAAGTTTGCTAAAACAAGATACTATTACTTGAGTGATAATTGTGGATTTTTTTTTATTGTGAAATTTTTGCTGTACATTATTGTTTATCAGTCACCGTATAAGTGCATCCCTCCATCCCTTGTGCCCCACCCCCCAGCCCCTAGCCCCTGGTAACCACCAAACAGTTCTGTCTGTCCCTGTGTTGGTTTATCTTCCACATATGTGTGAAATCACGCACTGTTTGTCTTTCTCTTTCTGGCTTATTTCACTTAACATAATACCCTCCAGGTCCATCCATGTTGTTGCAAATGGGACAATTTTGTCTTTTTTTATGGCTCAGTAGTATTCCATGGTATATATATACCATATCTTCTTTATCCAATCATCAGTCGAAGGACACTTGGGTTGCTTCCATGTCTTGGCTATAGTGAATAATGCTGCAATGAACATAGGGGTGAATAAGCCTCTTTGGATTGTTGATTTCAGGTTTGTTGGGTAGATAGTCAGTAGTGGGATAGCTGGATCATAAGAAGGTATTTCTATTTTTAATTTTTTGAGGAATCTCCATACTGTTTTCCATAGAGGCTGCACCAGTTTGCATTCCCACCAGCAGTGGATTAGGGTTTCCATTTCTCCACAACCTCTCCAGCATTTGTTGCTTTTTGTCTTGGTGGTTATAGCCATTCTAACGGGCTAAGATGATATCTTAGTGTGGTTTTGATTTGCATTTCCCTGATGATTAGTGATGTTGAGCATCTTTTCATGTGCCTATTGGCCATCTGTATATCTTCTTTGGAGAAGTGTCTGTTCATTTCCTCTGCCCAATTTTTGATTGGGTTGTTTGTTTTTTTGTTATTCAGTTGTGTGAGTTCTTTATATATTATGGAGATTAATCCCTTGTCAGATATATGGTTTGTAAATATTTTTTCCCAGCTGGTGGGTTCCCTATTCATTTTGATCCTGGTTTCATTTGCCTTGTAGAAGCTCTTTAATCTGATGAAGTCCCACTTGTTTATTTTTTCTTTTGTTTCCCTTGTCTGAGTAGACATGGAATTCAAAAGGTCCCTTTATGGCTGGTGATGAGTAGTGTACTACCTATATTTTCCTCCAGGAGTTTTATAGTTTCAGGTCTCACCTTCAGGTCTTTGATCCATTTTGAGTTAATTTTTGTGTATGGTGAAAGAAGATGGTCTACTTTCATTCTTTTGCAAGTGGCTGTCCAGTTTTCCCAGCACCATTTATTGAAGAGACTTTCCTTACTCCACTGTATGTCCTTAGCTCCTCTGTCAAAGATTATCTGCCCATAGATATGAGGTTTTATTTCTGGACTTTCAATTCTGTTCCATTGATCTGTGTGTCTGTTTTTGTACCAGTATCATGCTGTTTTAATTACTATCACTTTGTAGTATGTTTTGAAGTCAGGCATTGTGATTCCTCCAGCCGTGTTCTTTTTCAGGATTGCTTTAGCTATACGGGGTCTTTTGTTGCCCCATATGAATGCTAGTATTCTTTGTTCTATTTCTGTGAAGAATGTCCTTGG
The DNA here is from genome assembly GCF_057802395.1 of Ceratotherium simum simum. NCBI lineage: Eukaryota > Metazoa > Chordata > Mammalia > Perissodactyla > Rhinocerotidae > Ceratotherium > Ceratotherium simum. The sequence goes on from NC_141906.1 coordinate 47,749,176, forward strand.
GATTCTGATTGGGATTGCATTGACTCTGTAGATTGCTTTAGGTAGTATGGACATTTTAACAATGTTTATTCTTCCAATATAAGTGCATAGAATCTTTATCCATTTCTTTATGTCATCATTGATTTCACTCAGTAATGTCTTACAGTTTTCATTGTACAGGTCTTTCACCTCCTTGGTTAAATTTACTCCTAGATATTTTATTCTTTTTGTTGCAATGGTAAATGGGATTGTCTTCTTGAGTTCTCTTTCTCTTAGTTCATTGTTGGTATATAGAAATGCAACTGATTTCTGTAAGCTGATTTTGTACCCTGCCACTTGGCTGTAGTTGTTGATTATTTCTAATAGTTTTCCAATGGATTCTTTAGGGTTTTCTATATATAAGATCATGTCATCTGCAAACAGTGAGAGTTTCACTTCTTCACTGCCTATTTGGATTCCTTTTATTCCTTTATCTTGCCCAATTGCTCTGGCCAGAACCTCCAGTACTGTGTTGAATAAGAGTGGTGAGAGTGAGCACCCTTGTCTTGTCCCTGTTTTCAGAGGGATGGCTTTCAGTTTTTCCCCATTGAGTATGATGTTTGCTGTGGGTTTGTCATATATGGCCTTTATTATGTTAAGGTGCTTTCCTTCTATACCCATTTTGTTGCGAGTTTTTATAATAAATGGATGATGGATCTTGTCAAAAGCCTTCTCTGCATCTATTGAGATGATCATATGGTTTTTATTCCTCATTTTGTTAATGTGGTGTATCACGTTGATTGATTTGCAGATGTTGAACCACCCCTGTGTCCTGGTATAAATCCCACTTGATCATGGTGTATGATCTTTATAATGTATTTCTGTATTCTGTTTGCCAATATTTTGTTGAGGATTTTTGCATCTATGTTCATCAGGGATATTGGTCTGTAGTTTTCCTTGTTAGTATTGTCTTTGCCTGGCTTTGGTATCAGGGTGATGTTGTCCTCGTAGAATGTCTTGGGAAGTGTTCCATCTTCCTCTATTTTTTGGAAAAGTTTGAGAAGGATAGGTATTAAATCTTCTTTGAATGTTTGGTAAAATTCTCCAGAGAAGCCAACTGGTCCTGGACTTTTATTTTTTGGGAGGTTTTTGATTACTGTTTCAATCTCTTTACTTGTGATTGGTCTACTCAGTTTCTCTATTTCTTCTTGATTCAGTTTTGGGAGGTTGTATGAGTCTAGGAATTTATCCATTTCTTCTAGATTGTCCAATTTGTTGGCATATAGTTTTTCATAATATTCTCTTATAATCTTTTGTATTTCTGTGGTATCTGTTCTAATTTCTCCTTTTCATTTCTAATTTTATTTATTTGAGCCTTCTCTCTTTTTTTCTTGGTGAGTCTGGCTAAGGGTTTGTCAATTTTGTTTATCTTCTCAAAGAACCAACTCTTTGTTTCATTGATCCTTTCTACTATTTTTTTAATTTCAATTTCATTTATTTCTGCTCTGATTTTTATTATTTCCCTCCTTCTGCTGACTTTAGGCTTTGTTTGCTCTTGTTTTTCTAATTCTGTTAGGCGTAGTTTGAGGTTGCTTATTTGGGCTTTTTCTTGTTTGTTAAGGTGGGCCTGTATTACTATGAGTTTCCCTCTCAGGACAGCTTTTGCTGCATCCCATATGAGTTGGTATGGTGTATTTTCATTTTCATTTGTCTCCCGATATGCTTTGATTTGTCCTTTAATTTCATCAATGATCCATTGGTCGTTTAGTAGCATGTTGTTGAGTGTCCACAGCTTCATCACTTTCCTGGTGTTTTCCTTGTAGTTGATTTCTAACTTCATGGCATTATGGTCTGAAAAGATGCTTGTTATGATTTCAATCTTCTTAAATTTATATAAGCATGCCTTGTTTCCCAACATATGGTCTATTCTTGAGAATGTTCCATGTGCGCTTGAGAAGAATTTGTAATCTGCTGTGTTTGGGTGGAGTGCTCTGTATATGTCTATTAAGTCCATCTCACCTAGTTTTTCATTTAGGTCCATTATTACCTTATTTATTTTCTGTCTGGATGATCTATCCATTGATGAGAGTGTGGTGTTGAGATCCCCTATTACTATTGTGTTGTTGTTAATATCTCCTTTTAGGTTTCTTAATAGTTGCTTTATGTACCTTGGTGCTCCTGTATTGGGTGCATATATATTTAAAAGTGATACGTCTTCTTGGTGGAGTGTCTCTTTTATCATTATATATTGCCCCTCTTTGTCTCTCATTACCTGTTTTATCTTGAAGTCAACTTTGTCTGATATAAGTATGGCAACACCTGCTTTCTTTTGTTTGCCATTAGCTTGGAGCATTGTCTTCCATCCTTTCACTCTGAGCCTGTGTTTGTCTTTAAAGCTGAGATGTGTTTCCTGGAGGCAGCATATTGTTGGGTCTTGTTTTTTAATCCATCCCACCACTCTGTGTCTTTTGATTGGAGAGTTCAGTCCATTTACATTTAGGGTAATTATTGATATATGGGGGCTTGTTCTTGTTATTTTATCGCTCTTTTTCTGGTTCTTTTGCATTTCTTTTGTTTCTTGTCCTTTGTGTTTGGGACTACCAGTTTAGTTTGGTAGTTCTGTATGGGAGTTCTCTTAGTTTTCTTTCTTTATCATGTGTGATTCTGTTCTGATTATTTGGTTAGTGGTTACCATGAGGTTTGTATAAAAAATCTCGTGGATGTGATAGTCCATTTTTTGATGGCCTCTTATTCCCTTAGACTAAGTTGATTCGATCCCTTTCCTCTTCCCCTTCTAAGTTATTGTTGTCACATCTTATTCCTTCTTGTGTTGTGAGTTCGTGTTTTACATGATGAGGGTATATTTATGCTTGGTGCTTACCTTCCCTTGATCTTTGGTTTTACATTTAAGTGTTTGCTAATCTATTTTGGTAGAGGACTGCAATTTTTCTGGTTTTGTGGACCTATTTTCCTCCTTGTTCAAAACTTTGAATCCCCTTTCTCTTTTTTTCCTCAGGCATGAGGGCCTTCTTGAGCACTTCTTGTAGTGGGGGTCTTGTGGCAATGAACTCCCTTAGCTTTTGTTGATCTGGGATAGTTATTATTTCTCCATCAGATCTGAAGGATATTTTTTCTGGATAGAAAAATTCTTGGCTGAAAGTTTTTGTCCTTCAGAATTTTGAATATATCATTCCACTCTCTCCTAGCCTGTAAAGTTTCTGTTGAGAAATCGGCTGAGAGCCTGATAGGAAATCCTTTGTATGTCATTTTTTTCTTTTTTGTCTAGCTACCCTTAATATCTTTTCTTTGTCCTTGACTTTTGCCAGCTTTACTACTATATGCCTTGGAGAGGGTATTTTTGGGTCGATATATTTAGGAAATCTATTTATTTCATTCACTGGTATTTCCAGCTCCTTCCCCAGGTTTGGGAAGTTCTCAGATATTATTTCTTTGAACAAGTTCTCTTCTCCTTTTTTCCTCTCTTCTCCCTCTGGAATACTTATAATCCTTATGTTGGATTTCCTAATTCAGTTGGATATGTCTCGGAGAGTTTCTTCATTTCTTTTTAGTCTTGGTTCTCTTTCTTCTTCCATCTGGAGCATTTCTGCGTTGCTGTCCTCAATGTTGCTAATTCTTTCCTCCATATTGTCAGCTCTGATGATTAAGGCTTCCAGATTTGTCTTTATCTCCTCTATTGTGTTTTTCATCTCTAAGATTTCTGATTGGGTTTTTTTTTACAGTTTCAATCTCTTTTATGAAGAAACTCCTGATTTCAATGAATTGTCTGTCTGTGTTTTCTTGTATTTCATTAAGCTTTTTTATGATGGCTATTTTTAATTCTCTGTTATTAAGGTTATACATTTCTGTGCTTTCTGGGTTGACTTCTGGGTGCTTGTCATTTTCCTTTTGGTCTGGAGATTTAATATGTTTTTACATGGTGCCTGTCGGTGTTAGCTGGATTTTCCTCATAGTGAAAATATATGGTCACAGCTTCCTCTTGCTGCCGCTGGGTGGGGGTCAAGGGCTGTGTATTCTGGCCTGCTTTAATCCGCGGGCACTCTCACCAGCCCCTGGCTGATCTGAGGCATGGCTGAGTGGAGGCTGCTGTTGGGGGAAGCAAGGGAACAGCTGGAGCTGGAGCGTGGGAACAGCTGAGATTGGAGTGCAGCTAGGCCGAAGCAGCTGGGGCTCAGGTGTGGGTGGGTTGAAGCAGCTGCAGCTGAAGTGCCACTGGGCCAAAGAAGCAGGGGCTGGAGTGCCGCTGGGCAGAAAAAGCTGGAACTGGAGTGCACTGGGCCAAGAAGCTGAAACTGGAGTGCACTGAGCCGAAGAAGGAGGGGCTGGAGCACAGCTGGGCCAAAGAAGCTGGAACTGGGGCCTGGCCCAGTGGTGCAAGCAGTTAAGTGAGTGTTCTCCGCTGCGGCGGCCTGGGGTTCACTGGTTCAGATCCCGGGCATGCACCGATGCACTGTTTGGCAAGCCATACTGTGGCAGCATCCCCTATAAAGTGGAGGAAGATGGGCACAGATGTTAGCCCAGGGCCAGTCTTCCTCAGCAAAAAAAGAGGAGGATTGGCAGATGTTAGCACAGGGCTGATCTCCTTGCCAAAAAAAAAAAAGAAGCTGGAACTGGAGTGCGCTGAGCTGAAGAAGGAAGAGCTGGAGCGCCACTGGGACAAAGAAACTGGAACTGGAGTGAGCTGGGCCAAAGAAGGAGGTGCTGGGGTGCGCTGGGCCAAAGAAGCTGGAACTGGAGTGCAGTGGGCTGAAGTTGCTGGCGCCAATTCAGCTGGAGCCTGAGCACAGGCCAAGGCGAAGCCGCTGGAGCCAGGGGTGTGGGGGGCGATCAAGCCAAAGGAGCTGGGGGCAGGGCACGGTCTAGCTGAAGGAGCCGGGCCGGGGCTTGGTCCCGCCAGAGCAGCTGGGGCTGTGGCGTGGTGGGGCGTGAGCTGCTGCTGCCTCTGGTGCAGAGGCACAGGCTCGCCTAGGTGCTGGTTGGGCCCAGGCACCTGGGGGCCGCTGCCTGTGGGAGTGGGGCGGTCACACTGCCCTTACTGGTGGGGCCCGGGCGCCACTGCCTCTAGGGACGGGGATGAGCTGAAGCGCTGCTGAGCTGAAGCGCCAGCAGGCCGGCCGGGTGGGGGAGGGGCACTTACTTTCGCCTCCTTGATCTCAGAGGTTTCTCGCCTGGCTGTGGCTCTCTGCTCTTCTGAGGGGCTAGCTTGCCAAAACTACCCTCGCCCAGTTCCGCTCCCTCCGTAGGGGGATCCCCTCGGACTGTGAGTGGTCTTTGAGAGCGCCAGTTTTCACTCCGCGAGCTGCTCCTCCCCCTTCTCTGAGAGCCTGTGGTCTCAGTCCCTGGGTTGCAGTCCTTGGGGAAGGAAAGGAGCTCCTCTTACCTCCTTCCACTTACTCTGGGGATTCCAGCACCTCTGTCCTCGGGTGTATGGCTGCTTGGGTGCCTCAGACATCCCCTGTGTTATGTGAATAGCTTCTGTTGGAATATGAATGTCCTTTTTGTTGTGTCTTAGAGGGGGAGAGTTCAATGTGGGAAGCTCACTCCGCCATGATGCTGATGTCATTCTATAATTGTGGATTTTAATTGCCTGTATATTCTGAAATTGCATTTATAGAAATTACAAAATTGCATAAGTGCCTTATTTGTGCTGCAATTATATTTTCTTTCCTTTCCCTTCTCCCTGCCAACTCGCATCTCACCACCCTCACCCCCATTTGGTGCTCCTCTTTGCTGTGGGAGAGCAAGCTATTGGAGGTGGCATTAAAACAAGCTTGACAAGAGGACGGCAAAGAACCACCGAGGTGTTGTGAGCATTAGTCCCAAGTGCTGGCCACCCCATCTTAACCTCCTCCATATGGAGAGACCCTGTAAGCATCAAGGCCATGTCAGGAAGACATCATGGAGAGAGAGGTAAAGAATAAGGATGTAGATGGCCAAGAGGCTAAACAATGGCCAAGGGTCAAAATCCTAAGTCAGGTAAATAATAAGAGGAAGTGAAACAAAACACGCCCTGAAATGAGATGGGGCAGACCCTGGTTTCCTTTCACCTTGTTCCTGATACAGAGATTACAAAACAAGAGTGTGACCTCCCTTGAAGCTTGGGAGGGTTAGAGGAGCCAGTAGAGGGTGGAGAGAGGGAGGGGAACCAATTCACTGAGTATTTATGAGAGTTCCAGGCACTACTAAGCATTAATTTGTAGAATCCTTAAATAATTCTTCAAGGCTAGCATAATTAACCAAATGTGAGAAAAATGGAAGCTCATAGAGGCCTAACAATTTGCCCAATACTTTAAGTGGTGGGATTCGATCGAGTATGTCTAACTCCAAGCCAGCTCTCTGAATTGCTGTAATCTACAGCCTCGTTCGTGCAATTGATGGTTTGGATCTAAGGGTAGGACTTTACACTGACCCCTCTTGCATTTATTTTGTTGGATTCAATATGTCAAGGTAATTTTTGACGGGGCTTGTCAGTCATGTGGGTAACTCTGCATCCTAGATTTGCACTATCTGCAAATTTTATAATAAGTGCCATTAAGTTAGTGTGGCACTGAAGCAAGTGACAGTTGATGTAGCACCTTGACAGAAAGTTATAAACAACTCCTCCTATTTCACCCTTTGTGCTAGGTTGTCACTTTATCCTTGGTGGTTGAAAGAAACAAGAAAAGGTACTTGAGTATAGCAATAGATTGTCACAATTGCTATAGTCCAAATTCACTGTGTTCTCTGCTCAACTGAATTGTTATCTACTTTGGTCTGACCAAATTGCAAGCATGGCCTCCTTTCACTTCCAGTGCATTAGAAAAACAGAAGGGAAGTCCCTGTACCAGGTCACTCCTGAAAGATTTCTGAAATTATACCCTGTACACTGTCTCATCCCACTGTGCTTTATGTCAATGCCATGTCGGAAAAACAGGGCTTACCTTAGAGTCAATACAGAACAGAAATATCCAGCCCATATGCTAACACTCTACCTTCACATGAACATTCTCTCCATCATGAAACTTGAGTCCAAGAGTTCTTGCAAGAAAATTCAGTCCTACTACTCCTGAATGTCCCAGTCTTCCTGTGACTGTCCCCCAGTCTTTCTGGAAAGCAGAGCCACGGGGCACCATCTTTGTTTCTTGAAAGGACAATGCCAGGACCTGCTGATAACATCAGCTTTCTCTACGACAGACAGGTGAGGTTCCCACTGTACCTTCCTGAAGAAGGGAAGTGAAGGGGCACACCTATGGAGCACAGAGGACTTTGGGCAGAATCACAAAGCCCAGAAAGCACAGCCACAAGCTGAGAATCCCCTTTTTGGTGTGTATGGGAGGAAGATGGGGTTGGAATACCCCAACAGTAGTGACCAACAGTATTCTTAACTTGAAGGGGCTAAACACAGTAGACCTATGTGTTTGGGTGAAGTAGGATAAACTGAGCATCAAAGACTGTTAAAAGGGATATGGCTGCTTAGTTCATTCCATTACTAATGATTCACTGATTTGTCCATTCACTTCTCATGCATTCATTTATTCTCTTGTTCTACAATCACAAGTGCATACCTACCATACACCTAGAGAGAAGGCAGGGAAAATCCAAAGAGTGAATACCATCCCTCTGCTTAGTGGTAAGAGCTAAAGGAATCCATGAAGGGTTTATCCTCTAGATGCTCCTTCCACTTTCTCTCTCTCCTACACACACCTGGCAAAGGTTTAATTTCTTATAATTTGCCTGAGCTTTACCCATCCACTTTGCAGAGCTCTGGAAACACTATCCAGAGTACCATTTAAAAAAATAACAATGATAATAATAGATAACACTTATTGACTGCTTTTTATATGTCAAGCAATGTTCTAAGAATTTTAAATAAATTATCTTATTTATACACCATAAGAGTATGATGAGATTGGTACTATTATATGCTCATTTTTCAGATAAGAAAGCCGAAGCATAAAGAAATTAAGCACAGCTAAGATGAAGGAAAGCTAGAATTTGGATGGAGAGAGCCTAGCTCCAAAGCCTCCATTCTTAGCCATTACACCATCTGTGCAATGGATGAAGCATTTGACCTTAGAGAAAACTTAAAATGTATATAGTTTTCTATGCTGACTTCAATGACGAGATTTGAAACATCCTATAATGGTTGCTAGTGGAAACTGTTGAAAGCCTGTTCAGTACTAACTCCAATCATTAATGGCCACTCTTGAAGTGAGGCTATGTTTAGTCCTCCACCAGCAGGGAAGAAAAATTTTACCCAGAAGTGATGAAGGTGGAATCTTCTGCTAACTGGGGGATGCTGGCTACTCTGGGAAGAAAGGGATTATGGAGAGTGAGGGCTCAGCAGATGCTGAGGGAGAAGCTGGGATCAGCTGCTCTGGAGAAGATAATAAGAGGGAGAGCTGGGGATGTGCAGGCTGAGAAAATGAGGAGAAGATTGATTAAAAGGGTGGCTAAGAACAGGAATTGAGAAATGATCTTAAGCTGAAAGTGACACAGGTTTGAAAGAAAGAAAAGGGCAAGGAATGGAAACAGATTTGTTCTAAAAATATTTCTCTGTGTATGTGCTAGACATGTTTGTAAAATGGTTTAACACTGAATTACCTCATACTTGAAAGATCAGCATAGCAAGTGAAGGAGAAACAAACATCCACTGAGCCCACGCACCAAGGGCCTGGAGCTGCACTGGGTGCCACACGGATCCTCTGTATCCTCTCTTATGACCCAGGAGGCTTATGACGCAGTTATCACTGTGTATATTTGCAGAGGAGGCAACTGAAACCCAGTGAGACTAAGTAAGATGTCAAAGTTACACAGCTGATAAACCATGGGGCCATGATTCAGACCAGTACCTAGCACACAGTCTTCAATAAATATTTATTGAGCAATGAATAAAGGAATGCATAAATAAAATCACAAAGCAAGTGAGCAGGCAGGCAGGGCTATCTAGACCAAAAGTTCACACACTGTCCTCTGTACTGATGGTTTTTAAATTGTGTGCCACAAAGGCCTTGAGGAAGGTGAAGAGGGATAGTGTGGAAGAGCTGCCTGGGAGAGTGGAGCTCCAGGCCTCCTACCCTGCTCCAACCACAGCATCTCTGTTTCTACACGTGCCAGGTATAGAGCGTTTACATAAGATTTCATTTGAAGAAGAAAGCCTTCTTCTAGGCTGTGTTTCATAACTCCTGCCCTGTTGCATGTTGTCTCCTATGAAGGAGTTAAGTTTAATAAAGACATATATTAACATAAAGTTGGCATTTAAACTAGTTTCTGAATGCCAGTAACAGCCCCCATTTCCTGGTAACTGAAGGCCAACTGTCTATAATATCTAGCATACTGCAGAGACAATGAACAACAGAAGAACCACTCCTCCAGGGCATTATAGCTAGCAGCCCAGACTACAACCTCAAACTGCCTAGGTTCAACCCCGGCTCTGCCATTACCTAGCTGTGGGATCTTGGGTAAGTGATTTGATCCCTCTGTACTTTAGTTTTCTCATCTGTGAAAGGTGATATCTATCTTATAGAGCAGAGAAACTCTGTGTTGCATTCATATGGATGTGCTCCCTGTAACCAAATGTACTTAGTTTCCTTAACTCCATGCTTTTGCTCATACTCGTTCCCAACTTAGAGTGGCTTTTCCACTTTTCATTTGACTGCACAAATTACAGCCAATCGAAGGTACCAATACCCATCCCCCTCAACAAATGTGGCTTCCCTGGGGTCACCAGGGCAGCAGAGTAAGAGACATATCAGTCTGGCTTGCCATATGTTAGGAGAATTTGCAGGCTTACCTGACAGCTCTTTCTTCAGGGGAGTAGATGATGCGGCAAGATGCATGTCACTGTCCAGGGTCCTGAATCATTAATGGTTTCATAATGGCTTTATTCTTTGACAAATATAACTTGTACATATTTAGGACATACAACGTGATGTTTCAATACATGTGTACATTGTGAAATGGTTACCACAACAAAACTAATCAACATATACATCACTTTGCATAGTTACCTTTTTTTAATGTGGTGAGAACACTTGAGATTTACTCTCAACAAATTTCAAGTATACAGTACATTATTAACTGTAGTCACCATGCTGTACATTAGGTCTCCAGAATTATTCATCTTATAACTGAAATTTGTACCATTTGACCAATATCTCCCCTTTCTCCCATCCCTCAGACTCTGGTAATCATCATCCTACTCTCTGTTACTATGAGTTCAACTTTTTTTCAGATTCCACACATAAATGAGATCATGCAATATTTGTCTTTCTGAGTCTGGCTTATTTCACTTAACATAATGTCCTCAAGTTCTCCCGGTAGCTTTCAAATGCATAATAAGAAAGATCTATTACTTAAGGTAACACTGTCTGCTGAAACAGGTAAGCCCCCCAAATCCCAGTAGTGTAACATATTAGAAGTTTATTTCTCATTCTCATAGAGTGCCACTGGTGACTAGGAGTGGGGAGTGGGTCTATTCTACACAGTCATCCAGAGATTCATGTTGATGAAGATTGCCGTCTTCAACATAGAGTTTACACGGTTGTCCTGGGCCCAATATTTAGCTGCCAGGTGGTATACTGAAAGTGAGAGAGTAGAGGACTGTGTGGTGGGTTTTTATGGACCAGACCTAGAAGGGATATTCATCACTTCCACCAACATGCCATTAACTAAAACTCAGTCACACAACCAATCCTGAGAACAAAAGTGGCTGTGAGATGTTGCCCATTTGTGTGCTCATTGGTAAATGACTAGCTAGTCTTTGCCACAAAATACTTTTTATGTTGTTACCTAGTTCTCACACACACACACACGTATGCACACTTAACACAAATATAACTAAAACAAAATTTTCATAAAACAATCCTTTGTATGCAATCATTCTGATAGTTTCTATTCTATCATTTTAAAATGCTGTCATGACCTATTAAACTGATATTATGGCTCACTAATGGGTCTTGACCTGCAGTTTGAAAAACACTTCTCTAAGCCATAACTGTTTCTACTAACCTTAGACAGTGAGATGTCACCAATGAGAGGGAAAAATCTCTTTTGAAATCATTTGCAATTAATTGCAGTTTCCAAGAAATAAGCCATAACAAGCCATGGCTGAAATACTAAAATAAATATGTTAATAAATTTATGTATTAATACAAAACTAGGAAGATTTGAGTCCAATATGGACAATCAAGATCTTGCTGGCAAATAAGCAAAATTCTGTAGGGGTTTGAGGTAGGCCAAATAAATAGCATTATTTTTTCCCATCTAAGTTTGGAACCACTGAGAAATAGACAAAGCAGATGGACAGTCAAATGTTGGCTTTTTTACCCATAAAGTCAATACTGGAAAATATAGCTTCCTAAGACTAAACCTTAAACAGGGCTTCCCTGCCTAGCGACAAGCAGTGTTGAACAATTGCAGGCCTCCTGAATGGAGCCTGCCTCTGACAAACTCACAGCATGAAGGAAGAAACCAGGATGCTGGGTTGACCCAAAAAAGGAAGAGCGCATTGCTGACCACATGTGCACACCTCCTTATCCCAAAGTCATCTCCCGGAGAGAATTTGAATGAGAGGATGGAATGATGCTTCTGATGCCCCTACACATAAAGACAAGAAGCCAGGAGAGAGGAATTTCCCCATAAACACTGCAGGGCAGAGATGATGGGATCACAGCGTCATCATCAATTAAATCATATCAAAGTGCTATTCACTTTTCTCTGCTTTTATTTTCTATAAAGATGATATATTTGCAATTTTAGTAGCATCATAAACAAATGGAAAAATGACTATTTCAAAACTGACGTATCTGATTCCATAGACATTTGTGGCTCTATGCTATTTCTGAGAATGGGACATGTTATTCCTCGAGGAAGTTGAGTAGGGTACATGCCACCTTCCCTACCCTGACCCAGGGGCTACATTTATGCCTTTCTCTCTTAGTCAGGGTTCCGCACAATATACTGGCTTGTGATGTTATTTCACGACTTCTATTAACCCAGGCAATTCTTATGTTAGTATCAGGAGGTATGGGGCTTAGTCTTACTCAAAACTTAAGTCTCTGCCTCTCAATGTGCTCAGCATGGGGTTTTCTATACAGTAAATTTCTGGAACACTTTTCTCTTAGATCTTCACAGAACTAAGTCCTTCAAATTATTAAGCTCAAACATCATCTCCTCGGAGAGGTCTTTCTTGACCACCCAAATGGAAGTAGCTGCAACCCAAAAAATCATTATGGCATTAAGAATTCTCTACCTAATTTCCATTGTGTGTGGGGTTTTCCCCACATATCAAGCAATTCTTGGACACTAGCTGGGTGTCCTGCAAGGCAACTCAATTCTGACACCATCTAGCTGGAGATAGCATCAGATTCCACAGGTTAAGGGCTCAGTCCCACAAGGCTCTCCCCACTTCAGATGCCAATCTCAAGTTCAGGTTATTACCTGTACTACTGACCTACTGGCTATAAATCAGAGGTCCCCATGACCCCTTCTTTGGACTCAACTAATTTGCTAGAGTGTATCACAGAAACCAGTTTACTGTCTAGATTACCAGTTTATTACAAAGGATACTAAAGGATACGAATCAATAGCCAGATGAAGAGATATACGGGGTGAGGTCCTGAACAAAGGAGCTCTTGTCCTTGTAAAGTTTGGGGCCCGGGATAGGGTATGGTGGCACATGAAAACCTTCTGGTTCCCCAACCTGGAAGCTCTATGAACCCCATCTTTTGGGTTTTTATGGAGGCTTCATTATATAGGCATGATTGATTAAATGATTGACCATTGGTGACTGATTCAACCTCCAGCCCCTCTCCCCTCTCCGGAAATCAGGGGTTGGGACCGAAAGATCCAATCCTCTATTCATGGTTGGTTCACTAGGCAACCAGCCCCTCTACCTTTAGGGTATTTCCGAAAGTCACCTCATTAACATAGAATCAGTTGTGGTTGAAAGGAGCTTGTTATGAATAACAAGACACCCATTTCTCCTTTATGGCTCCGAAGTATTTTAGGAACTGAGAACCAGAGACCAAATGTTATAACAAAAGATGCTCCCATTGTTCTTATTGCTCAGGAAATTCCAAAGGTTTTAGGAGCTGTAAGCCAGGAACCATGGACAAAGACCAAAATATATATTTATTATAAATCATAATATCACAGGCATCAGCCTTTTAATTTTTCATAGCATACAATAATCTGTCATTTTCTTTAATTACTTGTTTATTGTCTGACTCCTCTCTCCTCCTGATGGAATATACATGCTCTGGAGCAGGCACTCTCTCTTCTATTTCCCTCCTTTACTCTCAGTGCCTAGAACAGTATTCATGAAATTTTAAAATGAATAAATAAATGCATGAGGAAATTGAATACGCATTTCTTCAACCCCCAGCCCCTTTTGGAAACAGAGGGTATGTTAGGCGAGGACACGTGAGAAACATGAGTTGGGCAGAGGGAGAGGGGAAGGGAAAGCTAGGTAAATGCTAAATGTTTGGGTCAAATCTCTGTTAATTTTGGCTGCAATCTTGAAGACAGACACAGCATGGTGGGCCCCACAGCACTTGACTTCTATAATATCTCCTCACTGGCAGGAAGCAAACAACACGCTTCTTATTTAGCAGGTAATTCTTCAGGCCAGACAGAAACAACACCACATCATTTATATTCCAAAAAGACCTAGCTGGGCAGGGAATAGGCCTCAAGGTCTGTGGAGCTATAACAAGTTACCCTTTTTGAACAATTTTACCTGGCTCAGTACAGGGAGTTCAGTTTATAAAGCTGCTGAAAGAGGTTTTTTAAAAAGAGCCATGTCCTGGATTTACCTATAAGGCAGAAAAGCTCATCCCCAACAGACTTGAATTCAAATGGAGGCCTGTGTCAGAGTTAGTTCATATGGCAAAAGATGCAGACAGAGCATCAGTGATTGAATATTCGCGACCTCTCCCACACCTCCACTCATGCAGGAGAGTTTTGTTTTGCAGTTGGCTTCTGGGACATTATTATTCAGACCAGAACCATGGATAATGAGAATACCCAGAGACGCTGGATGGGCCAAATGTCTTTACCTCTGAGCTGGCAGAGTTATGGAGAAGGGAGTGGGTGGAGGTTGAAGGAAGAAGCAAAAAAAAAAAAGAAAAAAGAAGCATGCGTGGGTTGAGTTTATGAGTTTGGGAGACTTCAGAATGAGAGAGAAGAGAGAGTTTGAGAGAAGCTGCTACATACGAGGCATATTGAGTAAGAGAGGAGGAAGAAAGGAGAGAAAAGAGAAGTTTAATTTTTTTCCTGAACATTTTGTTTCATGAAGACAGTGAATGAAGCTTAAATCATTTTAATTAATTTTGGGATTACAGACTCCTGTTTCCTTAGGTGTGACTCCCAGCCAAGGGGAGGCAGTTGAGCTACAAAAATGCTGCAGAGTGAGGAGGGTCTGAATTCAGTCCAGGACAGAGGACATGATACTGTCCTCAATAAATAATTGTTAAATGAAATCTTCCTCTAGCTAGAAATTATACTTTGAGCACGGCTGATATCCAATTCTTTCTCCTCTTCATCTCAAGCTTCCTGATCCCTTAGCTCTAGAGAAAAAAGTGTCAGCCAACAGCAGTCTTGCCCTTCTGAGATAAATAGAAGTGACCCACAAGCTGGGCGATTTATGCTACCACTTCAAGCAGTTTCTTTTTCTTCTCTCACCAGTGGTAGCTTGTGCCCCAAGTCTGATGTAAGGAGGCAATCATAATACCATGGAGAGAAAAAGAAAATCAAAGAAACTTTCTTTGTTAGGAATCCTTTGCACGCAAATGGCAGAAATCCAACTTGAAATAGAGTAAGCCCAAAAGTTCATTGGAAAGTATCAGGTGTCCCATGAAAGATTCAGGAAAGTATGGGTGCTTCTGGGTCTTGGGAATAACTGAAACCAGGGAACAAATTACTGTCAGGACCTTTTCTTCCCATCTCATATCAGTGTTTTGCTCTGCACATCAGTTCCATTCTTCCTTATTGAAAATTGAATTTCTCTACATGGCAGAGGATATGAGATTTACATTTTATTAGTTTTAGCTATGGCAGAGAGATTAACCTGATAGATTTGATCTTGTGTCCAAAAATCCAGAGACAGGTCTTATAGGGGAGGAAGAAATATTCCTCTACCCTTCCAAGTTCTTCTGGTTGGTCTAAGAATTAAATTGACATGAGACAGAATAACAGAAGAAAAGCAAACAAATTTATTAACATGTATGCATAGGAGAAACCCAGGAAAACTGAGTAACTCACCAAAATGGCTGAAGTCACCACATTAAACGCTATCTTCAGCGAAAGACAAAGGAGGATGTTCAGGGTAGTGGTTTGGGATTTCAAAGAGGAGGAAGGAAATTCACATGGAAATGGAAAAGCAAATGTTTGGTAAACAAATGTTTGCCATGCCTGGCAAAGACAATGGGACATGGAGAGGACTTTGATCAAATGGGCCTTGCTAGGTTCCTCTCTGTCTACCACACCTAGTTCATTTTATACTATAGTGATCTATGGTATTAGCTCCTTGCTGGAACAGGCCTTTTGTCTTCAATTCCTTTAGGCAGTTCAATTTCAAAGGGGGAGGTCAAATTTTCTTCCTGAGTCTTTTGTTCTTAAAAATAATCAAGCATAAGAGACACATTTTGGGGTAGTAAATTCTGCTGCCCTACAGTCTTATTTTGGGTCCCAAAAGAATTGAGCAGCCTCTCTACATGAAAGGAGTCAAGAGAGGAGCAGTCCTCTGAAGAAGGGACGACCAAACTCAGAAGCAGGGGGTATGCGGGCAGGTAAAGCAAAAGGCGTTCATCACAGGGTGAGAACAGGAAGAGACAGGGAAAGATAAAGAGAGTCTAGTACTAGTCCACTCCCTTGCTTCACAGACTGAGAAACCCAGGCCCATGGAGGTAGATTAGAAGAAGATATGGAACTTCAGTCTTTTCACCAAGAAAGCACGTGTATTAATGACACAATATCAGAATATTAAGGAATTTCATTCAAACACTCACCAATAATAATAGCATTCATTGGGAAGGAGAAGATAAGAGGACCATGAGAGTGGGGAGAATTTAAACCACTAATTCACTATTAGTGATAATGTTATCTGAATAGTTTTCTAAACTTTCATGAGCCTAAGAATCACCTGGAGGAGGTTGTTAAGAAATGAAGCTTCTTGGGGCTTCACTGTTGGAAGGTTTTCATACGGTCATTCAAACAGAGCTGATAAGAATATAAATTGCTTCAAAATATGTCAAGAACTTTTAAAAAGTTGACCTGATAATTTCACTTCTAAGAACCTCAAAATCCACACACAGACTTGCATAAAATAATGTTTAATATGGTTTTAATTATAATAGTGGAAAATTGGGAAGAACTAAATGGTCAACTTTAGGGAAATGATTGACTAAATTATAATATATTTGTATATTAGAATATGATGTCATATTAAAAATGATGTGGAAAAATAGGCACTATCAAAACAGGATGAAAACATGGGCATGGTCTAAAATTAAGAGCTTCCTCCAAATCTTTCCATGGACCCCAAGGTCTTGTTGATTCATGAAATCACAGAATCTAGGATCAAAGAGAATTTGGAGGGCAAGTGTCACCAAAAATAGTGGAGTAGGGAGCTTCAATGATCCACTCTTCCACTGAAGAAAACATTAAGCTGGCAAAAACTGTCAGAATCAGGAATATAATTTAAAAAACCTACAACACCCAGGGGAGGGCTTAATGAAGAAGAGGCTGCTAAATTTCAGTAAGAGAGTGTATGGTGTTTTTACTTACTCATCTACCATCCTTCATTCCCCAGCTTGGCGAGTGGCCATGATGACAGCTGTTCATGTTCCTGGTGGTACAGCTTGCTGGTGCCAGAGCAAGCAATTCAGACCCTGTTATCAAAGAATTGTGGTTGTGCATTTTGGTCTGTCTGGTGGCTCCCTGAGGAATCACCCCAGAGGCCTGCCTTTGTTTTGCCTCTCTTGGACTTCTCTTATGGCTGGAATGGCCTCCTGAGCAGCATTTGTCAAATGCATTTAAAGGCATTATACTACTGAGAGCCACCTGGGGTAAGGGATGGCAAATGGGACAAGCAGCAGACACACCAAAAACCTTGGGAATAAGGAGGCCCAGGAGGAAGATACATGAGGGAATAAGGGCTTGGAAGGGCTCCCAGGTATGCCAGGAAATCCCAGGTATGCCAAGCACATGCCCAAGTCTGAAGTCATGCTCAGAGAAAACCTGAGCTGATCCTATGCTTATACCTCTTTGGGCTCCACATAACAGGAGGTGAGGGTTAGACAGAATTATAGGTGGTCTGGCTAAGCACTGAAGTGCTCCAGCTCAGACACAATCACAAAAACTGCAAACACCACAAAGTATTTTCTGTTTTGTCTTTTTGGATCCAGACATGTAAGGAAATATCTCGCAGGTCACTGGTTGACTGCTGAGATAATGGAAGGGGGACTTGCACGACTACACATGACAAGATATACAGTCTTTGCAAAATCATTTGGAAAAGCCATTAAGTAAATGAATGACTGCAGCCCACAACAAGCAAGAGCAAATCATGGGAAGGAGAGAGAAAATGATTTCTAGAGTTACCATACTATAATTGAAATGTCAAGTTTCAACAAAAAATGATGAGCATGCAAAGAAACAGGAAACTATGGCCCATTCACAGGAAAAAGAAAATAAATTGACAAAATAAATTGACAGACAATAAACTGTCCCTGAGGAAGCCCAGACATTGGACTTACCAGACAAAGACTTTAAATCAACTATCTTAAACATGCTCAAAGAACTAAAGGAAACCATGGACAAAGAACTAAAGGAAACCAGGAGTGATGTCTCAACAAATAAAGAATATCAATAAACAGAAAGTATAAAAAGGAATTAAATAAAAATTCTGGAGCTGAAAAGTACAATAGCTAAAATGAAAAATCTACGAGAAGTGTTCAACAGAAGATTTGACAAGTAGAAGAGAGAATCAGTTAACTTGGAGATAGGTCTATTAAAATTATCTAGTCCAGGGGCCGGCCCAGTGGTGTAGCAGTTAAGTGAGCGTGCTCCACTTCAGTGGCCCAGGGTTCGCAGGTTCGGATCCCGGGCACGCACCGATGTACCGTTTGTCAAGCCATGCTGTGGCAGCATCCCATATAAAGTAAAGGAAGATGGGCACGCATGTTAGCTCAGGGCTGATCTTCCTCACAAAAACAAATAAAAATAAAATAAATAAATAAATAAAATAAAATTATCTAGTCTGAAGAGCAGAAAAAAAAAGAAAGAAGAAAAATGAACAGAGCTAAAGAGACCTGAAGGACACCATCAAGTGTACCAACATACAATTATGGGACTCTCAAAGGAGAGAAGAGAAAGAGGCAGAAAAAATATTGAAGAAATAATGTCCAAAAAGTCTCAAATTTAATAAAGACATGAATCTACACATCCAAGAAGTTTAATGAACTCTAGGTAGGATAAATTCAAAGGCATCCACACTGAGACACATTGTAATCAAACTATTAAAAAACAAAGACAATCTTGAAAGCAGCAAGAGAGAAGCAACTAGTTATGTACAAGGGATCCTCAATAAAATTAACAGCTGATTTATCACCAGAAACCATGGTGGCCAGAGGGCAATGGGGTGACAGATTTAAAGTGCTGGAAGAAAAACAAAACTGTCAACCAAGAATTCTATATCTGGCAAAAGTATCCTTTAAAATGAAAAAGAAATTAAAACATTCTCAGACAAACAAAAGCTGAGGGAGTTTATTGATAGTAGACCTGCCCTACAAGATGTAAAAAAGGGAGTCTTTCAGGATGAAAGGACACTAGACAGTAACTCAAAACCATATGAAGAAATAAATAATACCAGTAAAGGTAACTACATAGGTAAATATGAAAATGAGTGTTATTGTATTTTTAGTTTGTAAATCCTCTTTTTTTCTCTATATGACTTAAAATACAAGTGCCTAAAACAATAATTATCAATTTAAATTCATGTTAGCAGGCCCACAATATATAAAGAATTAATTTGTGACACTAACAACATAAATAAGAGTATGGAGCTGTACAGGAGCAGACTTTTTATATGCTATTAAAGTTAAGTTGGTATCAATTCAAACTAGATTGTTAGAACTTTAGGATGTTAACTGTAATCCCCAGGGTAACCACTAAGAAAAAAACTAAAAACATATACAAAAAAGAAATAAGAGGGAATGAAAATGGCAGACAAGAGAAAAATAGAAAAAGAATTTAGAGGTTCTTTGGCTCATTCTGCCAAAAGATGCAAGAATTGGCTTTCCTTGGAATCTGACATGTAGCTTATGGGCAAATGAGGCTCCTCTGAACAGAAATTCAGCCACATAAGATTTTTAGCAAAAATGTAATACAAATAAATGTGAAACATTGTCTAAGTAATATGCATGACCCAGGAACTTGATATGGTCTGAGCACCTTTCCTACTGATGCTACTGTGAAACTGATGCCTAGTGCTCTGTAGCAGGTCAGCACTTCCCTAAGTGTGAGGCAAAACACTCATGCCGTGGTGTTGACGAGTATAACATACACTGGCTGCTGTGGTCAAAGATGTTTGGAAATGCTGGGTTAAATGGAGTTGCAGAAATGTCCACTGCAGGACTCCTTGGAGTTTTTAACACATCTTGCATGTACACTGAATACTCAAGAGGTGTTGACAGTGTGAATATACCCCAAACTTTCGGGTCATGGAAAGAATCTGTCACTTTGGAGACTGGAGCTTCCAGGAACATCCTTTAGGGAAGGGTGCAGGAAATAGTTAAGCACAATATAGAGGTTTTCTATACCCAACTTTCTTCATGACCATAGTTGGGGTGATCACATTTAGGGTAAAAGTGCGATAACCTGAGTGACATACCTGGACCAGTGCCTGCCACATGGCAGGCACTGAATTCTTTGCAGATTTTATTATAAGATTCAAGAGCCAAGGAGTAATTCAATAGACATTTTTTCCTGTTTAGTGTAGAACAGGGGGAACATAGACTTTGAAGCTAGATAGACCCAGACTCAAATTCTTGTCCCATTGCTCACCACAGATTATGGACTGTAATAAGTTCTACAAAACACCTTCATAGCAACAGCTAGACTAGTGTTTGATTGAATAACAGGGGACAATAGCCTAGACAAGTTGACATATAAAACTGACCATCACACTCCACTGTTTGTCAACTTGGCACCCATATACGTCTCCTTACACCATACTTAATCTCCAAGTAAAGACAACAAAGTGTTACTCCTACATGCAACAACTATCCTGTGTACAAACAAAAATATGCTACTCCGTTCTCCAGAAGAGGATGCAGATCCTTGGGTAATGTTTACTCTTCTCCTTTGATACCCTGTAACTTAAATACAGTGATAAAAGTTAACTATTACTAATACATCTTAAATGATAAGGAGATAAGACCATGAGCAACTTATTTAACCTCTCTGAGGTCATCTGTAACATGGGTTTATATATGTAAGCAGGGTTATTTGCTCATTCATTCAGCAATCATTTGTACCAATCAATATAAACTATGTTGTGTATAGTACTAACTAAACACAATCTTTGCCCTTGACTAGCAGACAAGGCAGTGACATGAGGTCTATCAAGAGTTTGGGAGAGGGCCTGTCACAGAGTAATCAACCTTGGCTGATTTCCCCTTCCTCTTGGAATGGGGTAGGCGCAGCTCTCAGAATAACCACAGTCATAGCCTGCGTCTCTTCACTCCATCGAAAAGCACCATTCATGCTGCAATAGAAACAGCACCAGGACCTTCTTCCAGATCCAAAGAAACCACTATGCCAGGGCATTTGGAGGAGATAGAGAATTTCCGCATTTCTGTGGATGAGTGCAGTGCTTTGTCTTTAAGGACAATACAGCAAGTTGACTCAAGTGTTCCTCTTAAGCCCCAGTATCCATGACAACCAGACATTTCATAGGCTTTGATCAAAAAACAGAAGCACCAATTCAAGTCTGAGGAGACATTTAGCAAGTTAAAGTCTAGTTTTGTAAACTAGAGTCATTGGATATTCACGACTGTCAATGTTTTCCAGAGAATGGAGTTTTAAATAAACGTGAACCATTCAAGAGCTTCATATAAATTATATGATATTGGTCTGTAAAGGAGGTCACTGAAGAATCACAAAACTCACTTTTCTAGAAACAGCAACTGCTTAATCATTGCATTACCAGAAGGCAATTTACCCTGTCTCTTGGAAAATTGATTTTTCCCCTCTTTATCTTTTCATTTGTAGGCACAAGGGCATCAGGAGTCAAATATTTGCCACCTTAAAACTATTTACTTTCCATTGCTTTCTCTCTGTAAACCACAAAATATATTATGGACCTTCCAGTCCTTCTGTGCATTTTCTCAAACATTTTCAATGTAAGAAAAACACATAAAGACTAAAATAAATCTAGAGACATGCATATTTATTTTCTTTACTCTATGAAATATAAACTGAAAAACAATTCACCAACCACATTTACCAAGCCTCATGGTTAATAGAGCTGTGGAGAGTCAGGAAGATGAGCAAGACAAGACCTTCTAGGCACAGGTCATCTAGCAATAAGTGAGAGGTGAGTGAAGAACAGAGAAACAATTTTCTTTAAAAGGTAGAAATCCACAAGTCTACACATTACACACATATAACACTTATAACTGTGACCATACACAAAAACTCTGAGATTTTCCAGAATTATTCCTGGTATGCTTTTTAGTAAAAATGAATCATATATGTGTATACACACACACACATTTATACATACACACATATATATATGGAGTTCTACAGGTCAGGCCTGGAGAGAGAGATTTAGGCACCACCCACATAGAGGTGATCACTGAAGCCACATTGGGGGTGAGGTTGCACAGAGAGAGTATGTACAGTAAGAAGAAAAGAGGCCCAAGGACAGAGCTCAAGAAAACACTTAAATGGCAGATGGAGGAAATGGAGTCTACCAAGGAGACTGAGAAGGAACAAGTTGAGATGTAGGAGGAAAACCAGGACAGAGTAGAGCCCTGGGAATCAAGGAAGAGGCGAGTTTCAAGAAGGCAGGAAGGATTACCTTGGTCAACGGCAGCTGAGAGGTCTAGTAGGATATGGACTGATCGTTTCCATTGGATAGAACAATTTGGAGGTTGTGGGTGAATTTGGCAAGAGTGGCTTCTGTGGGGTGGTGAGTAGAAGCTGAATAGCAATGGTTGACAAATTAATGTGAGGTGACACAGAGGAGCCACAATGAGCATACACAGGTCTTTCAGGAAACATGGCTGGGAAGAGGGAGAGATGGGTTGGTAGCTGGCGTGGAACTTTGGATCAAGGGATAGTTGGAGGGAGGGATGTTGGGAAGAGTGAAAGAAAAACTATATTGAGCTCAGATACACATTGTAAACCTGCGTACAAACCACAGTTACTTGTTATTAACATTGTCGGGTAGACCCAGCAGCAGCTTGGTTTAAATGTAACAATGGGATACTGGCACCAGGGAACCTTTGTGAAGACAGAAGGAGCTAGCAAGCTGCGGAGAAAAGTAATCAGGACAGTAAAGCTCTGTGTGCTTTGTGCTACACCTTTCTCCCCTCTCTGGTTTTCAGCTAATCTCTTTCCCATAGGACTTTGATATTTTCTATCTCCCCTAAGTTAGACTCTCATCAACACCTGATAAGCTTCACAGTCATTTCCTCTGCTGTGATTAAAACTAAAATTGGCCTTCTTCAAGTGGTGATGAAAGGCCCCAGCATTAACACTCCAAAATGTCACGGAAATCATCAGAAACTAAAGATGTTCCAGGCTGAAAGTCTGAGACTGAGGGAGAAAATTGGAAGGGAGAGGGAAGTGTGAGGGGAGAGAGAGAGAGAGAGGAGAGGGAGAGGAGAGAGGAGAAGGGTAAGGAGAGGGGATAGGGAAGAGAAAATAAAGAGGTTAAACTAGAGGGAGAAGGATAGGTAAGGATAGAATCAAGGAGGGAGAAACGAGAGGAAAGAAAGAGAGGAGGGAGGGAGAGAGATGAGCCAGGGGAGAAGGGGAAATATAGGAAGGGAGGTGAGAAGGATGGAGGGGACAAG
Organism: Ceratotherium simum simum; assembly: GCF_057802395.1. Taxonomy (NCBI): domain Eukaryota; kingdom Metazoa; phylum Chordata; class Mammalia; order Perissodactyla; family Rhinocerotidae; genus Ceratotherium; species Ceratotherium simum. Next base: position 47,772,221 of record NC_141906.1, read on the forward strand.
AAGGATGGGGGTAAAAAGGATTGAGGGGAGAGAAAGATGGGGGTGAGAAGGATAGAGGAGGGTGAGAAGGATAGAGGAGGGTGAGAAGAAGACTGAGAAGGATGGAGAGGGGTTAAAGGGAGGGAAAGCAAGAAGGATGGAGAGGGGCAAGAAGGATGGAGGGATGTGAGAAGGATGAAGGGGGTGAGAAGGATGGAGCAGGGAGGAGAGAAAGGAGAGTTCATTTTAAACTAGAGACGAAAGATAGGTGAGGCTAGGATAAGGGGGAGGAAGAAAGAGGGGGAAGGGAAGGAAGAGGGAGGGCAAGGAGAGGGGATAGGTCAGGTTAAACTAGGGACCTGTCTGAAGTAAAACAATGTTTGTAAAAAATGCAGTTTATTCTACTCAGGTATTTCTCCTTATTTACTCTACAAATACATACTGACCAGGCCTACTGGACGGGGCACTGCGCCTGCCCCAAGCTGCTCCCAGCCAGAGGCAGGAGAGCCTATAAGCAGACATTCACAAAGGGGCGGTAAGTGCATGACACAGCAGGCGTAAGAGTGAACATCTCACCAATCCTGGGGGGGACCACACAAGCTTCCCTGAGAGGAAGCCAGCAGTTCAGGAGCTGAGGGATAAGAAGGTGTTACCAGGCATGGAGGGTGAGTTCTGAGAGAATAGCTTGGCAGAGGAACCACGTAAGAGTGCAGAGCAATTACAGACATCAGGGGTGAGGAAGGCCTGTAGTGTAGATGAGAGAAAGGACTGCTGACTGGGATGGAAAAGGACATCGGAACTAGATGAAACAGGGTCTGTGTGCCATATTAAGGATTTGGGACTTATCTTTAAGTCCAGAAGGGTCTTAAACATGGGAATATCATAACCATCTTTACCTTTTAAAAAACCCATTCTGAAAGAAAAAAGCCTGCAGACAAATGTTGAACTCTGGTTAATGATACGCACGCTTGAATTATTTAGGAGGAAGTACGCTGATGTCTGCGATTTACTTTGAAACGCATGAAAAACAAGAAGATTGATGGCTGGCTAGAAGGCTGGATGGTTGGCTAGCTGTGTGACAAAGAAAATACAGTAAAATGGTAACAGTGAAATCTAAGTGGTGGGTATATGGGAGTTCACTGTAAAATTCTCTCAACTTCCCTTGTTTGAAATTTTTCATAATAAGGTACTGGGAAATTAGATCATTCTGGCAGCTGCTTGCATAAATATTTGGAAAGGGGCAAGCGAGCCAGTTAGGAGGTTGTTGCACAAATTGAAGCAAGAGATGATCATGACCGGGACAGGCATAAAGAGAGAAACAGGCATAAAAGAACCCGAATTCAAGAGACATGCAGAAAGTTAAACCAACCGCTTTGGTGGTGAGATGGATATAAAGGGAAGGAAGAGGTGGGGATAAACAACACCCCTGTCTTACCTGCCCTAGTGACAAACCAATTATGAGTTGAGACAAGCATGGTCACTAGATTTGGGGGAGAGGAGAAGGACTCATAAGACCCACTAAGAACTCTGAATCACTGATGGCCCCTCAGCTGGCCTCTGATTTCAGCTTCTCATCAGGAGATTCCTGGCACAAGTTCTTTGCTGTCAGTCTGTTCTCGAATTCAATGGGCTTCAGCACCTTGGGCAACCTCGTGTGTAGGGGAGAGAAGGAGAATTATTACTGCCCACCTTGTGCTATGTTCCCTAACCAGTGAGGCTGGGCTGCTCGCCCTCCCCTCAGAACCCTCTGAACGCTGCTGTAGCGCTGCTCTTGGCAATTTAAGTGTTCTGTTTTGTTTTTTTAGAACAAAATTGTTTGAGATCAGCAGCTTCAAATGGCTTCATCCACAATCAGCTTTGGTTTATCAGCTTTCAGTCAGGAAACAGATTTCTCTAGAAGACTCAATCACAATAAGGGAAAAATGAGTTTTCTTCACGGGCTGCAAACTGCCTCTCTGGGGAGCAGAGGTTGTCCAGCCTGATGGCTCTCTGAGTGGCAGCCTCCAGAATCCCTCCCTGCCTGCTGCCCCTGCACCTGTGCTGGCTGTAATTTCAGCTCATTTCCTACAGCCTTGTCCAAGAGACTGTTAGCAAACCCCTCCTCGTCCTTCTTCCCTCCACGTGAAGGACGTTTACCAAAGGACATGTTTTCTATGTCAGTAATTACTTCTGCACTTCATTTCAGCATTCTTGTCCCTGCCATGTCCACAGCCATCTGAAACTTAATGTTAAACCCAAACTCTCTTACCTCATCAAGACTTAGAGCTTCCTGAGTATCTGTGAGGACTCGAATAGGACATGCACCTGCTCATCCCCTGCTGAGTAGACACCTGTGGGAAGAGACCTGTGCCGCAGAAATGTAATTACTATTTGGTATCGGACCCTAAAAAGGAGACTCCTCACTCTGCTTAAGGCTGGGATATGCGAGGCAGGGCTGGTGACCATCACTGTTCCCCAAAAAAGCTGACACGTGCCTCTCAACACAATCGGATTTGACTTTGATTTGTGAATGACGCAAATCAGGCATTTGACTTTTATTTAACGCTTTTATTGTTTTGGTTTAATTTCCTATGTATCGATAAAACTTCAGTGATGTTGGCTACTTCTCCTTTGGAGAGAGAACATGTTATAAGAAACAGGCAAAGAGACAGGCTCCTTTTTCAGAATTTTCATCATGTTCGGGACTCACCTACAAGTCCTGTCCAAGTCTCCTAGCCTCTCCTTAGTTGAGAAGGATGCTGTGTGAATATCACTGCTGAGAACATTTGTAGAATATTTCACAGGACAACGGCCCCTTCACACTAATGGGGGCTGGTTCCTGGGTTGTAGAGGAACTTTGTTGTTTTGTTTATTTTGGCTTTGGTCATGCACTTGAATTCTTGGGTCCCCAAGGCCCAGCTTTATCTTGGCATCTCTGTACTGCTGGGTCTGCTCCCCAGCAGGAACCTTAGCTCCAATCACCAGGTGGCCCATCCCAGGTAACTATGCTGATGAAGGAGCAGGTAGAAGCTGAGGAACAGTGCTGAGAGAGAGAGGCTTCACGGGATAAAAGGATAAGAAAGAAAACCGTTAAGACTTACTCTGTGCCAGGCACAATGCCAAGTCCTTTTCCTGAAATTTCATTTCTTTTTCCCAACAATCCCTTTATAATATCCCTTTACACAGATAGGGAAACTGACAGAGTGTAAGCCATTTTCTCAAGGTCGTCCAGCTAGCAAGTAGCAGAGCTGAGAGCAGAACTCAGTAGCTGACTAAAGAGCCCAGGATCTCAGCCACTCTGGGGTCACCACTGCTCTGAGAAAGGGAAACCCTCCCGGCTCCACCCCCAGGAGGCCTCTACACTTGGGTAAGAGGGATGCTGTTTAACCGGGGCCACCTGGAGTTCTGCCTCTGCACCTGGACCTAGGAGGAACGGGAGTGGATGATAAATGGGTGGGATCGTAGAATTCTCCTCAGCCTCACAAGCTCTGGCGGTGGGAGGGAGCAGCTCCTGCTTTGAAAGTGAGTATGAAGAACACACTGGAAGGGGCAGCATCTTTCTTCTTTTCACTGGGCATACATGATTCTCTAAAAATACTTGATGGCCATGTCTGTGCTCGAAACTGGTGCCGAGGAGAGAGAGCAGACTTAGGTTTAGAGTTGAGGATGGGCTGGGAAGGTGGGGCTGAAGTCTCCACCCTGGGATGTTTGAGGCTCTAAACTCGGACTAGGCCAGAGGTTTTCAGTTTCACCATGATGGGTCCATGGCCGGTTCCTGCAATGCCTGGGGGACTGAGGGAGCCATGGGCTCCTGGGTGGGTGAAGGCTGAGGGAGCCTTGTTTCCTAAAGGGTTAGGTGCTTGAAGCAGAGTGCTCTTCTGCCCTTTTTTTTTTTTCGGTCTCTCTTTCCACTCCCTCCTGTTACCAGTACTACCTAGACCAGAGCTGGAAACATAGTGCTCAAGAAACACCAAGGGAAGAGCCGGTCTCCTCATTCCTATAACAAGTATTGTCTTTTGGATGTGGAAGGCTCTCACATCTGACTCATGCCTGGGCATGCTCCCTGATCTGACATGCCAGCAAGGCCCCTGGGTGCACGGCTGCCCCAACTTGTGCTCAGGCTGGGTTTGAGATAGGTTGAGGCTGTTAGAAGCAAACTACTTCTCTAGGGGACGGGACTCTGGCAAGAGGGGACTGGGGAGGGGACCAGCTGCTTGAGGAGCTATGGGCCCTCCATGGACCCCTCAGAGGGGCAGAAGTTAGGGTTGACACTCGAGGGGGTAAGGATTGCGTTTGTCACACTACCCAGTCCCACCATGCCCTTTGCTCCAGGTAAAATCTGGTTACTGAGCATTTGTTCAGTCACTCAGCCAGCATGGGGGGGCTCGCTGTGGACCAGGATCAAAGCTCTGAGTTCCCAGCCTATAAGTCGCTCAGTTGGTAAAGGCTGCCTCCAAGTGGAGAAGGGTCAGGAAAAGTTCCCCCAGGGAAGGCTGGAACCATTCTACCCTTGATCTTCACCTTAGGGCTGGTTTGTTCCCCCAACCCTGGGCTTCAGTTTCTGCATCTGTACAATTGTTGGGGGCAGGTGTCAGACCTGTCAGGTTTATTCCACCTGCCCTGACATTTAATGATGCTGCCTCAAACAGAGGTCCTAGGAGCAGCCAAAGTGTCATGGTCACTTGAGGGAGCCTTGAAGCCATACTAGCTCCCTAGGATAGTGAAGGGAATGGAGCAGGGTGTCCTCTCTATCACGTAAGCAAGTGGGTCTCCTCTCTGCAATAGGCCATGGCATGCTGTTGGCAGCTCCTGCTAGGGCTGTGGACAGTCATGCCCCTCTGGGCTGGGGACGAGCTTCTCAATGTCTGCATGAACACCACGCACCACAAGCGAGAGCCTGGCCCAGAAGACAAGCTCCACGAGGAGGTACAGAGGCCAGACCCGGTCTAGAGGTGGGAGGGGGCTGCTTTGGCAGATCAAGGAAGGGACACAAATACCAAGATGGTTTCTAAACCCCCATCAACCCTGACTCATTTGGTTCCTTAGGCTGGGATTTGGGCAAAGTCCACTGGAGGGGACTATGACCTTTTGAGACCATAATTGCCAAACGATTCAAAGTTGCCATCTCCCAGCTGCCCGGCCACTCGGGGAACAGGGGTAGATGGTGATCCCAGAGGCCCATGGTTGGTTCAGCATAGATTCAAACAAATGAGGTCCTCCGTCTCCACCCTTCCTACCAACAGGCCCTGGGGAAATCCATGACTTAAGGGACCTCTCCTCAGGCTCCTAAAGGCAATTGACAGGGATGAGGGAGGAGGAGCAGAGCTGGCATTTACCCGTGAGCCCTTCTCAGCTATGGTGCCCTCCCACCCAGTGCAACCCCACATTCCCCAGGGTCTCATGAGGCTCCTCTGCTGCCCCTCAGGAGCTGAGATCCTGGAAGTCACGTTTCTAGGGGACTGCAGCAGCCTGTGGCAGGGAAGTCAGCGTGCAGGTGCCCTTTGGGTGTGAATGTTGACAAGTTATCAGCATTCCCTCTATACAGGGGGATGCTAGCCTAAAGGCATCCCACTTGCCCACGTCCTCTTGTGGGGGACATTTTTATGTCTCTGCCCTAGACACTCTTCAACCCCCTGCCTCTTACCACCCCCACCCCCGACACACACACGCCTTTTGCTTCTTCCTCCACCTTCAGTGCATCCCCTGGAAGGAGAATGCCTGCTGTACAGCCAACACCAGCTGGAAAGCCCACCTGAATGTGTCCCTGCTCTACAACTTCAGCTTGGTTCACTGTGGTTTGATGATGCCGGGCTGCCAGAAGCACTTCCTCCAAGCTGTCTGCTTCTACGAGTGCTCCCCGAACCTGGGGCCTTGGATCCAGCAGGTGGGAAGACTGGGCTGGGGAGGCAGGAGACACATCCATACAATGCCCTGCTACTAAGAGCCTGAGCTCCAGGGTACTAGCAGGAACAGGAGATACATCCTCCTATGGACAAGAGCAGAGCCAGAGGCTGTTGTTGGGGAAAGGGTTGGAGAGGAAGCAGCCTCCAGCCCTGGAGAAGGACATGCGGGGAGACTGGTTAGATGAGAACAAAGGATGAGGGACTATTTGAATCCCATCTTTTGTGTGTAGGAACAGAAGCTGTGCAGCCTGGGACAAACCTATTCATCCTCTTAGCCTCATTGTTCTCGTTTGTAAAATCATACTTAAAGACTTCATAAGAGAATATATTCAGATGGCACCTAGCACAAGCACCATTCTAGCTATCCATAGTCTTCAAATTGCTGCTATTAGTATTCTTGTCTCTTGCTGTGCCTGCACCCAGGTGGACCTGAGCAGGCAGGGAGAGCGGATTTTGGATGCGCCACTCTGCAGGGAGGACTGTGAGCAGTGGTGGGAAGACTGCCGCACGTCTTACACTTGCAAATCCAATTGGCTTCATGGCTGGGACTGGAGTGGAGGTGAGTGGCACTTGACAGGGCACAGGGGGAAAGCAGGGCCTGGGAGGCACCCCCCCTGGGGGCAGGTGCAAGCACCCTGTGCTCCCTCAGGGCAAATGATGGGGATTCGAGGGTGACAGGAGTGGAAGGTAAGTTGTCCGTGCCTCAACCCCCCACAGGTAAGAACCGCTGCCCTGCAAGGGCCCACTGCCACCCTTTCCCCCATTACTTCCCCACTCCGGCTGACCTGTGTGAGAAGATTTGGAGCAACTCCTTCAAGGCGAGTCCTGAGCGCAGGAATAGTGGTCGGTGTCTGCAGAAGTGGTTTGAGCCTGCTCATGGCAACCCCAATGAGGCCGTGGCCCGCCTCTTCGCCAGCCCTGCTCGGTCCTGGGAACTCTCCCACACTCTCATGGCCTTCTCTCTGTTCCTGTTGTTCCTTTCTTGAGAGCCCCTTCTCCTCCCACCCACACTCCTGCACTCCCCCGCCTATGGCATGGCAGCCTCCTTCCTGGGTCCCTTCCTTAAGTGACTCAGCACAGGCTGGGGAGCTGGTGGGACATTGAGGCTACAGGAGCTGGTGCCTGAGAACTTGCACATTCGGTTCTAGGCCCCCTCTACTGCTCTGCTCTGCCTTTTCCTCCCTGGAAGGTAGCTGGGGGCTTGGATGGCCAAGGTGACCTGCCCCCTCCTGCCTTTACGGATGGTGGGGCTCTGAAGTGGGACTCCAGGCCCTTCTCCTCCAGTATACACCCTCCCCCTTCCCTGGCAGAGCTGATGGTGACAGCCCTGGCCTCCTGTCTCATGACGGTGCCTCCAATAAAACGGCAGTTGACCTTTCCTCTCTGCATGACCCACGCCGTCCTCACTTTATGGTCAAGGAGTCAAGCTACACAAAGAAGAAGCCAGTTTGCCTGCTGTACTGAAGTCGCAGAGTTGGCTGTTACTTACCATAATAATAATTAACTTCTTCACATGTGCCAGGCCCTCTTGTTAATCCTCACAACACCTCTCTGATGGGAGTCCTTTCAACATCTCCTTTTTTTTCAATAAGGGATACACCGTACAAAAGACCCAAAGCCAGGATGAGGATGGGGCCACCCAGCCCATAGGCTCTATTTTGGACACCAAGATTGAAGCAGCTGCCTCAACTGCTTTCGGCTTTCCCTCTTCCTTTTAACCCCAGAATCTTAACACACTGGTCTGGAATTTTGGAAGCCAGAGTTCTAATCCAGCTTGACCACTTTCTGTATGACTTTTGGCAAGTGCTTTAACCTTTGTTTAAGACTGTCTTGGTTTCCCTCTCTGCTGAGGGGAATGAGGTAGTTGGACCATATGATTTTGACCAACAAAGAGAAAAAGGAAAAAGCCAGTGCCCTTGTTTGTTGGTGTATAGTCTATGCTTCTCAGGCAGTGCTATGTCCTGAGGAATAAGACAGAACAGTTAGAACTGAAGCAGAGAAGTGGTGTGGAGGTGGCCTTCACATCCTTTCTGTAAGTGGACTGGCAGCCAACACGCTCACCCAGAACCTTCCAAAGACTGAAGCCCAACAGCTTCCCAGCATGGATGGTGCTTTCCCCACAACCTCTTCTTTGACAAAGAGAGGCTTCTAATACGCCTGCACTTCAGTTGGTTGGCTTTTCTAACAATTACTCATTCTCGCCAGAGACCAGCCAGCCCTGCTCATCAGTTAACTCCACCCCCCTTGCTCCCACGCTTACCTTGAATGTGAGCTTGCACTGAGCAAACCCTGTTACAGGTGGGCACTCCGATTCCAAAATGAAGAGAGTCCTTCCAAGTGATGTGCTCAGAGTCTGGAGTAGGAGACAGCAGCAGGAGTGACAAAGCACTTCACTGGGAGTCTGCGAAAACAGGGGCTAGGCCGGGGTGGGAGTCCTGGGAAGACCTCACAAAAGAGGTGAAGCTTGAGCGCTCCCGGTGAAGAAGGGTCACTTCACTGAGAAGAGAAAGGAAATACTAGACAAAAACCAGCCGATTCCCCAAGGCATGAACCATATGATGGGGGAACTTGAACTGTTTTTAAATTAATAGTGGCTGCAAAAATACATGTAGGTGAAACTTATTTTTTTTTTAATTTTATTTATTTATTTTTTCCCCCAAAACCCCAGTAGATAGCTGCATGTCATAGCTGCACATCCTGCTAGTTGCTGTATGTGGGGCAAAAATACATGTAGGTAAAATTTCTTTTTTTTTTAATTTTATTTATTTATTTTTTCCCCCAAAACCCCAGTAGATAGCTGCATGTCATAGCTGCACATCCTGCTAGTTGCTGTATGTGGGGCAAAAATACATGTAGGTAAAATTTCTTTTTTTTTTTTAATTTTATTTATTTTTTACCCCAAAACCCCAGTAGATAGCTGCATGTCATAGTTGCACATTCTTCTAGTTGCTGTATGTGGGACGCGGCCTCAGCATGGCTGGAGAAGCGACGCATTGGTGCACGCCCGGGATCCGAACCCGGGCCACCAGCAGCGGAGCGCGTGCACTTAACCGCTAAGCCACAGGGCCGGCCCAAAAATACATGTAGGTAAAATTTCTTAAGAACTGAGGACTGAATGAAGTGTCTGAGGGTATGTGCTTCATAATAAAACTGAGTTTAGTGACTTTTTTTTTAGTATTTTTAGGTATAAATATAAAAAATAGTCAAAGTAGGGTTAAAATTAGGGTGGACAAAACAAGACCAGTTCTGGGAGCCCTAATAACTATTAATATTTATTGATCACTTACTCTGAGCATAGGGGCTCTGCCAAGCTCCTGACACGCTTGCACTAGCTCATTTGATCCTCACAAAAGCCTTGCGAGCTACTCTTGTTCTCCTCATTTTCAAATTAGATCAGAAGCCTATGTAGCTTTGCAATCAGGTAAGTCTGACCCCAGAGCCCCAACTTATAAGGCTCACACTGAGCATTCTGGTAAGTTGTTGAGTGGGGCTGAAGCAGATGTGGGGAGAGGAGGCTGGCTCACAGCAGGTCATGGTCAAGAAATAGAGACTGATCTCTCTCTCCATGTGTGGTTGGGAGGAGTGACGGGTTTCAGGTAGTGGAGTAGAACTGTCAGGTTTGCAGTTATATTATTTGTTTTAATCAGAGTGATCCATGCACATGGCTAAAACACATAGGTCAAACCATCTTTAACAGAGCAACAGAGCCCCAGCCAGCGAGTCCCTCGGCCCAAGGGCCCCTGCCCAGAGGCACCTACTCCTAACCATTTCTGGATTTAGCTAGGAAAAAGTTACAAAAGGTGACTTATCTTTTCTGCTACACACAGGCTATTTTTTTGCTCTCTGTTCCATTAGTTTCTCAACTTAATCTTCCAATCTTTTTAATTTTGGCAATCCACTTTGAATTTCCCAGAGACTTTTTTTTTTTTTAATTCCCTTGTTCTTCACAGCCTGCTGTTTTTGGTTTTTATGGATGTAATATCTTCTCAAATCTCACTGAAGGTCTAATTAGAATTTTTTAAAGCATGTTTTTTGTCTCTGACCTGTCTCCTCCAAGGTCAATCTGGTCTATCTTGATCTTCCCTTGTGTGCTGCTGGTTTTCTCTGTGTCTGACCTTGGCTGTGTGGGCTGGGTTTAAGAATGGGGCTGGGTTGGATTTTCTAGCTGGCTGGGATGGGTGTCCTCCATGGTTGTATATGTGGGTCTTCTTTCCCGTGACTAGCAAAGATGATAGTCAATTCTGGGTACATGCGGAGGGCTGTTGACCGAAAGATTTTGCTTCAGAGCGTGGAAATAAATGAAGACCAACCAAAGGAGAGCAAGCAAAGGCTGCACAGACCTTGCTAGAGCAAGGGAGTCAGCCACCATCACTTGCATTTTGGCAGAGACTCAAAGGCAGGCAGAGTAAGGAGAAAGCCTTGGAGTGGAAGAAAGGGGAGACTTCAGGGATGCTCTGAGGCTGCTGGCCTGGGGAAGCTGTAGGCGGGATAACTGGAAGAGGGGCATCCTACGTGATTGTTTAGAGGTGCATATTTGGCTGCTTCTGGTTGAGCCTCAGTTGGAAGCAGGGATACAAATTACGACGATGTCAGTTATTAAACAAGTCCTGGCTCTTTCGGGCTAATTGTTAGAGAGGCTCTTGTTTGGCTTCCTGGGCTGGTTGCTAGAGATAGTGGTCTAATTTCATATTAGTCTGACTTATAGATAATAGGCTGGTTTTCTAGGCTGATAACTGCAGATAATGGGTTAGAATGCTATTTTGATGTACATCTGGACATTGGGCAGTCTCTCAAGACTGAGTTGACAGGAGCTATATTGAAGTGTAGATCTCTCAAATGCTGGAATGAGGATGTTTCTGGGGTGCCAACATATGTTTCACCATATGAAACTTCAGCATTATCCAGAACTTAATTTTTTAGAGAAGATCCCCTCCACGTTCCCCCTACCCCAGGGTTAAAGTTGAGTTGCCTGAGTTCTAGATTTGGAGAGAGGATGTGGGAGTGAGCATATATAGACTTTCTCTTTCTGCTCCCCACACCTGCAAACTCTGAGCCCAGAGCCTCTCGGAGGTTCTGGCTGGAAGCTTAGCACCTTCTTCCCCTGCAGCTGCCTCCTCCACTTCCTCTGGCCACCACTGTTCCCTTTGGTGTGCTTTCCATCTCCTAAATATTTGTTGAAATCTCTTGTTCACTGGTGGTTTTCTTCACACTCTCTTAATAAAGGAACACTTAAAAATAAACAATCATTTTAGTGGGATCCCAGTTATTCATTCTACCTTCTGTAACCAACAGCTGCAGATTTTAAAAAAGATCTCATTGTTGTGTAAAGAGTAGATTAAAAGGGGGCCAAACTGGAGACAAGAGGCTGAGGACAATGTGTATGGATGAATTCGCAGAACTGGAATGAAGTAAGAAATGCAGGTGATACGAACCTAATTGTGAATAACACTCTAGGAGGCATAAGTCAGGCTCCAGGAAACAGTGGACCAGAAAGGGGCAGATTCAGGAACTATTAGGAAAATAGAACCTAAAGAAATTTGGACCATACTTTTGTATACAGTGCCACAAAATAGGTATAAGATGATATTTTGGGGAGGGAGAACTATCACAAAGTTGACAACAGCCTTGGATAACTCAACTCTGATGCTCCCATCTGTAAGAGGTACTTTCCATAGCCTAGATTGTACTAGGTCTTGGGTGGGAGGGGAGATGACAGAGGGCATTCCCTCTACTGGATGCAACCCAGTTACTTTTCCACTACGGGAACATCAAACTCTATTCAAGTCCTTCCTCAGAGAATGCTGGGAAGTCCTGGGTAGCAGGTGAAAAACAAAAACAGGTATGCTACCCTTGCTATAAGATTCCTTTCTGAGGAACTTTCCTCAGTAAGACCCCTTACCCGAGTGCAGAAATCACTGCAGCCTGACATTCACGCACTGGGATCTTGTTCCCAGACCACCTCTGCTGCCTGAAAAAGGAGTGCTGAGTGCCCCCCATTCTTCCTCCATCATTTCCCTGCCCACTCCTTCCTCCACCCCATCCCCACTGATCCCCTCCTTCCTTAGGTACTTCCCACTGTCCCATTGCTTTTGCTGTGGGGGGACCCAGATTTGGAGATTATTGTGGTGTCCAAAGCTGGTGTCTTTCACATTGAATCCTATTCCCCAGCTCCAGCCCTTGAGACAGCTCGAGTGTCCAGTCCCTTCTTGCATCTCAAGGAGGCAGTATTCCTGCCAATGAAACCAATCACCCATTTTTCATTTTCCATCCTTCCCTCAGTTTTGCTCACATCCGTGCACAGATTTGCCTTCCCACAGAATCAGAAACCACTTTTAGTAGTGTTTTTGCCATAACTGAACCAAATAGAAAAATCTGGAGGAAGAGAGAGGACTTCCCAGGGAGGAGGGGCTGATGAAACACTTGGAGACGCTGGTGAGATGTCAGTATGGAGATGGCCATCAAACAGTTGACTTGAGGTGCACGAGAAAGGTTAGGGCTAGAGCTAGGAATTTTGGAATCACTTTCCTGGAAGCGTTATTTGGAGCTGTGGAAGTAAACAAGTTTTCTAAGAAAAAATGTAGAGAGGAAAATGGAAAGATTATGGAGAGTCTCTAACTTACGGTTAGGAGGTGACAAGGGAAATGGAGCTACTGAAGACACTGGGAAGCAGAAGCTAGAGGGTAGAAGAGAAATGAAAAAGAACTGTATGTCAGAGGGACAATGTCAAATTCTGAGTTGCCATCCATATATTAAGTAATTCATAAATAACTATTGCATTATTAACTCTGTGCTAGACACTGCACTGGTCCTGGGGACTGAAGGACTGGATATACAAATGAACAATGACTAGACTGTATATAAAAATAGGACTCTGCCCCATAATCTGTAACAACCAGCCCAGGAAGCCAACCTACTATCTGCAGTAACCAGTCCAAAAAGTCAAACCACTGTCTATAACGACCAGTCCATGAAGCCAAATATTAAACCCCTAACAATTAGCCCAAAATGGCCAGGAAATGATTAATTACTTACAGCTTCTCTATTTTTTGGCTCCTGTTTCCAACTTAGGACCACTGGAGAAAGCCAAGTATGCATCCCTAACCAGTCTCATACAATGCGTCATTTCTAGCTAACCTGCCTACAGTGTCCCCGTGCTAACAACCTCCCAATTACGGCATTCCTGAAGCCTTCTCTTTTTTCCACTCTTCTGCCTGCCTTGAGTCTCTGCCAAAATTCAAGTAATGGTGGCTGACTCCCCTACAATCTCTGAATAAATAGCGTTTGCTTGCTCTCATTTGGTTGATCTTCATTCATTTCCACAGATATAACAATGAGGGAGGCAGACATGGTTCCTGTCCTTGGGGAACTTATATAGTAATGAGGAAAACAGTAAAAATACGTGTAAACAATAAAAATTAAAATAACTACAAATTAGACAATTGTTAGGCAGGAAACATACAAGGGACTCAGAGAGGGTTGGGGGAGGTGGCTAATTTAGGTGAGATAGATACTTTAAAGGAGTAGGCGGCTTGAGGGAACATTTTGAGGATTAGGGAACATGTTTGTAGGATAAATGGAAAGTTCTAATGGAGGTAAAGTTAAAAGAGGGCAGAAGGGCTGAGGGGATGAGTTTGGGGGGGGTGGGTGATCTAGGGTATAAACATCCAGATTGACCTTGGAAAAGAGGTGGGGTACTTTTTCCATTGAGACAGGAGGAGAAGAGAGAAAATGTGAAAAAGTCATTTCAGAATTAAAATGCTTCAAGTATAAACATTAGAACTTTGCCACCTGCTGGGAATTTAGAAGCTCAAACCACTGAGCTAGTGGGAGCATTCTGGCCGATGTGTGGAGCCTGGGCAGCTGCTCCTTTCGTCCAGCTTTCCAAATTCACAGCCCAGGCAGCTTGTCTATCCTTAGCCATGTGGTTAGTCTAAATTTCTAGAGGATCAAAATCCAACCGAGAGTGAGATTCAAAAAACTGAGGCAGGATTATTTTCAGGGTCAGGACGTTTTGTGAATAGAGAGGCTAAGAGTTGACACCAGCAATGAAAAAGCCAAAAATTTAATTTTATCCCAGCCTTTCCTGAGCTCTGCATCTGTGTACAGGGACAGGGGCTGTGTCCCAATCCCAGAGGAGCTGCTGATCGTGAAGCTGCTGGGCTCAGGTGTTCCGACTCCTGCATTGCAGAGGAAGAACCTAGAGCTTACCAGGCTCTGATTACTTGGAATCAAAGGTGAGCTTTGGAAGGAAGGAGCAATTTTCCCTGGGGTGGATCCCTGGTGCCTTACCAGAGAGCTCCAGGAAGCCAGATCATAGATGGGAACAAAGGGAAGCAGCAAGAAGGGGCCCATTTCTCACCAATGACTAAGTTTAGAGTTTATCTTCTGTGGATATAAGTCAAATGTGGGTTTTTTTTTTTTCCTCCATGAGCATTAAAATCACCACAGCAAGACATTAAATAATATATGTTGCTATGTTTTCATTATTAAGTAAGAGGTATAACATTACCCAGTTCTTAACCTATTTCCTAGCCTTTGTCCCTCCAGGGAGCGTCAGACATGGGGTGGAAATATGTGTCTTGCACTTGACTTAATAATTTTAAAAAACAACTGAAAAATTGATGGTATGTGAAAGTAATAAGTTGGAAATTTGGGTGAATATTTTCATAATTTTGGTGAGAAAAACATTAAGCCAGCAGCCATAAAGTAAAAGATTAATAGATTTACTAATATTTCTAAAAGGCAAGATAGAAAGGAAAGGGAAAGGACTTTTTAAAAACACTGTAAACAAGATTAAAAGACAAATGAAAAATAGGGAGAAATATCTACAACACATACATATAGACATTAATATTCTTAACACAACAACAGTTTTAAAAACTCAATATAAAAAATATGATTTCTCCAATTGAAATATGGGCAAAGGATTTTTATAGGTAATTCACATTTAGAATAAAATTTAAACTCCTTACTATGGCCTTAGAGGTTCCATTGATCTGCCACTGCCTAGCTCTCCGACTTCAGCTCCTAAAATTTTGTCTTCTGTTTACCACTCTCTAGCCACATGAGATTTCTTCTAGTCCTCAAATAAACTAAACTCATTCCTGTCTCAGAACATTTGCACTTGCTGTTTCATATTCCTGTGATGTTTTTGCCCCATATCTTTGCATATCTAGCTCTTTCTCATAATTTGGGTCTTAGTTCAAATATCACATTTTTAGAGGAGCTTTCTGCAATCACCCAATACAGAGACGTCCCCATTCCAAGTCATATGCCATCACATAATCTTGTTTTATTTTTCTGATAGCTTGTATCATCATCTGAAATTGTATGTGCATGTGTGTGCGAGTGTGTGAGCTCTGCCTCCCCCCACTCCCATTAGAAGGCAATCTCTATGAGGGAAAAGCAGTTTATTGCAGTATCCCTCAACACGTAGAATATTTCCTGGTACATAGCAGGAGCTCAAATGACTAAATGAATGAATGAAGAAAAATGAGAAAATATGATCAATAAATATGAATGAAGGTTTGATTCTATGGGTAATCAAAGAAATGCAAATTAAAACAATAAGAACTTTTTTAAGCAATTAGATTGGCAATGATTAAAAAGAATATGATAGGGCCGGCCCCGTGGCTTAGCGGTTAAGTGCGTGCGCTCCGCTGCCGGCGGCCCGGGTTCGGATCCCGGGTGCACACCGAGGCACCACTCCTCCAGCCATGCTAAGGCCGCGTCCCACATACAGCAACTAGAAGGATGTGCAGCTATGACAGACAACTATGTACTGGGGCTTTGGGGGAAAAATAAATAAATAAAATCTTTAAAAAAAAAAAAAAAAAAGAATATGATAGTGTCTGCTGGTAAGGATGTAAATTGGTTGACACCTTATGGAATGTAAATTGGCAAAATGCATCAAAATTTCAAATTTTCAAATCTTTTGAGCCCCAATACTGTTTCTACCAAGAGTCCTAAGAAAGGGTCACTTCTTCAGACCAACAGGATAAATCCTTAGATACAAGAAGCTCAATGAATCCCCAGCACAAGAAACATAAAGACAACACCAAAACAAATTATAATAAAATTGCTCAAAATCTTGGATAAAGAGAAAATCTTAAAGCAACCAGAGCAAAAAAGATTCCATATATTCAGAGGAACAAAGTCAAGGGTGGCAGCATATATTTCTCATAGGAAACAATGCAAGTAAGATGATAGTAGAGCAATATCCTTAAAGTACTGAAGGAAAACTGTCAAGCTATAATTCTATACCTGGAAAAAGTATCCTCTGGGGGCTGAATTGTGCTCCCCCCATTCATATGTTGAAGTACTAACTCCGCAGTAGTTCAGAATGTCACTGTATTTGGAGATAGGGCTTTTAAGAGGTAATTAAGATAAAATGAGGTCATATAGGTGAGTCCTGATCCAATATGACTGGTGTCTTTATAACAAACAATAAGAGATTAGGACACAGACACAGTCTGAGGGACAACCACGTGAGGACATAGTGAGAAGGCAGCCATCTACAAGCCAAAGAGAGAGGCCTCAGAAGAAACCTAACCTGCCAACACCTTGATCTTGGACTTTTGGCCTCTAGAACTGAGGGAAAAAAAATTTCTGTTGTTTAAGACACCCAGTCTGAATATTTTGTTATGGTACTGTAGGGGAGGAATAACTATTCCTCTACCCTTTAGGTTCTTCTGGCTGGTCTAAGAATTAAATTGACATGAGATAGAATAAGAGGAGAAAATCAAACAAAGTTTAATAACATGTGTACATGGGAGAAACCTAGGAAATCTGAGTAACTCACCAAAATGGCTGAAGCCACCACCTTAAATATCATCTCTAGTTAAAGACAAAGGAGGATGTTGGGGATAGTGCTTTGACACTTCAAAGTGGAGGAAGGTAATTTACATGGAGGTGGAAAAGCAAATGTTTGAGAAACAAATATTTGCTGGGCCATCTATGGACAATGTGACTCAAGAGAGACCTTTGATAAAAATGGGCTCAGTAAGGTTCCTCTGAGTTTACCACACCTAGAGTTGTGGTAGTTCCTTTCTGGGACAGGCCTTCTATCTTAAATTCTCTAAGGCAGTTAAAAGAAAGGTCAAATTTTCTTTTTGAGTCTTTTATTCTTAAAAATAATCGAGCCAAGCAGATACATTTTGGGGTGGCAAATTCTGATCCCCCACAGTAGCCCTAGAAAACTAATACAATATCTTTTAAAAATGAAGACAATATAGGGGCCAGCCTGGTCTTGTAGTGGTTAATTTCTTACGCTCCACTTCATCAGTCTGGGGTTCGCAGGTTTGGATCCTGGGTGCTGACCTACACACCACTTATCAAGCCAGACTGTGGCAGGCATCCCACATATAAAGTAGAGGAGGATGGGCACGGATGTTAGCTCAGGGTTAATCTTCCTCACACACACACACACACAAAATGAAGGCAAAATACAGACTTTTTTAGATATACAAAGTCTGAAAGAATTCATCACTAGCAGACCCACACAATAAGAAATATTAAACAGCAGAAGGAAAATGATAGATCAAAATATAGATTTACACAAAGGAATGAGCAATATTGGAAAGATTAACTACATGAATAGGTACGAAAGAGCTTTAAAAATTATTTAAATCTCTTTAAAAGATTATTGACTGTTTAAACAAAATAATAACAGTGTAGTATGGGGTTTATAATAAATGTAGAAGTAAAATGAATGGCAATAGAATAAAGGCTGGAAGGGGAGAAATGGAAGTATATTATTGTAAGGTTCTTATGCCATAGTAAAGTGATATAATATGACTTTACTGATTTTGGACTCAATTTCAGTGAGTGTGTGGAGTTTCCCCACACCACCAAGCAATTCTTTGACACCAGCTGGGTGTCCTACAATTCAACTCAATTCTAACACTATCTACCTGGATATAGCATCAGATCCTACAGGTTAAGGGCTCAGTTCTATAAGACGGCCCTCTCACACACACACTTCAGATACCACTTACAGGCCCAAGTTATCACCTGTACTTATGACCCATCGGCTATAGATTGGAGGTGCCAACAACCCTCTCTTTGGATTTGATTAATTTGCTAGAGTGGCTCACAAGACTCTGAGAAATATTTACTTACTAGATTGCCAGTTTATTATAAAAGGATATAACTCAGGAACAGCCAGATAGAAGAGATGCATAGGGCAAGGTATGGGGAAAGGGCACAGAACTTCCATGCCCTCTCCAGGCATGCCACGTGCCCAAATCTCTACCAGCTTGGAAGTTCTCCAAACCCCATCCTTTTGGGATTTTTATGGAGGCCTCTTTACACAGGCATGATTGATTAAATCATTGGCCATTGGTGACAGCTCAATCTCTAGCCCCTCTCCTCTCCCTGGAGGTCAGGGAGGTGGGACTTAAAGTTCCAACCCTCTAATCACATGGTTGCCTCCACTAGCAACCAGCCCCATCCTTAGATGACCTAGGGGCTTTCTAAAAATAATCTCATTAACATAACAAAATACACCTTTATTGCTCTCATCACTTAGGAAATTCCAAGGGTTTTAGGAGCTCTGTACCAGAAACCAGAATGAAGGCCAAATATATATTTCTTCTTACAAGTCACAATACCACAAACTTGAAGTTAGACTCTGATAAGTTAAATATGTATAATATAAACACTAAAACAACCACTAAAATAACACAAAAGCAGTTATAGCTAATTACAAAGCAAACAAAAATGGAATCAAAAAATAATCCAAAAGAAGCCACACAAAAAGGAAAAAAGGAACCAAGTACAGATGCAACAAATAGAAAACAGCAAGATAGACTTAAATCTCACCATATTACTAATCACATTAAATACACATGATCAAACACTCCAGTTAAAAGGCAGAGATTGTGAGCTTTGATTAAAAAAAGAGAGAGAGAAAGATCCAACTATCTTGTCTACATGAAATGCACTTTAAATGTAAATGCACAAATAAACAAAAAGTAAAAGAAAGAGATATATCATGTTAACACTAAGCAAAAGAAATATGTATTGGGTATATTAATATCAGACAAAGTAGATTTCACAGCAGAGTATTACCAAAGACAAAGAAGTTTATTTCATAATGATAAAGGGCTAATTCATTAGGAGGACATAACAATTCTAAATGCTTGTATACCAAATAACAAAGCTATAAAACAAATTAAGCAAAAACTAATAGAATTGTAAGAAGTAGACAAATTCATAATCTTAGTCAGAGATGTCAATCCTCTAGCTCAATAATTGGTACAACATGTAGACATAAAATCAGTAAGGACATAGAAGACTTGAACAACATAATCAACCAACTTGACCTAATTACATTTCTAGACCACTCTACCCAAGAACAGAAGAATGTACATTTTTCAAGTGCACATGGAATATTTACTGATATAGACCATATTCTGGTCTATATCAGTAAAATCTCAATATATTTAAAAGGATTCAAGTCATACCAGGTTTATTCTTAGACCATAACAGAACTAAGTTGGAAATCAATAACAATAAGATCTCTGGAAAAATCCCAAATATTTGTTTTTTTTGTTTTTTTTTTATAATTTTACTTATTTTTCTTTCCCCCAAAGCCCCAGTAGATAGTTGTATGTCATAGCTGCACATCCTTCCAGTTGCTGTATGTGAGACACGGCCCCAGCATGGCCAGAGACGTGGTGTGCTGGTGCACGCCTGGGATCCGAACCCGGGCCGCCAGCAGCAGAGTGCACGCACTCAACCGCTAAGCCACTGGGCCGGCCCTAAATCCCAAATATTTGGAAACTAAACAGTGCATTTTAAATAATGGATCAAAGAAGAAATCGAAGGAAAATTAGGCATTATTTTAAACTGAATGAAAATAAAAACACAACATATCAATTGATGAGATGCTGCTAAAGCAATATCTAGGGGAATACTCATAACACCAAATGTCTATATTAGGAAAGAAGAAAAGCCTCAAATCAATGACTTCAGCTTCCACTTTAAGAAATTATTTTAAAAAAATCAAATTGAGGGGCCAGCCCAGTGGCATAGTGGTTAAGTTCATGCGTTGTGCTTCGGCAGCCCAGGGTTCATTGGTTTATCCCAGATGCGGACCTACACACGGCTCATCAGGCCATGCTGTCGCGCGTCCCACATACAAAATAGAGGAAGATTGGCACAGATGTTAGCTCAGAGCCAATCTCCCTCACCAAAAAAAAAAAAAAAAAAATCAAACTGAACTCAAAGTAAGCAGATGAAAGGAAATAATAAAGAGCAGAGCAGAGATCAATAAAATAGAAAACTGAAAAACAACAGAAAAAAATCAATGAAATTAAAAGCTAGTGCTTTTAGATGATCAATAAAATTAATAACTCTTTAGGGGGCCAGCCCGGTGGCGCAAGCGGTTAAGTGCGCACGTTCCGCTGCCGGCGGCCCATGATTCACCGGTTCGGATCCCGGCGCTCCCCGACGCACCGCTTATCAGGCCATACTCTGTCGGCGTCCCATATAAAGTGGAGGAAGATGGGCATGGATGTTGGCCCAGGGCCAGTCTTTCTCAGCAAACAGAGGAGGACTGGCAGGTGTTAGCTCAGGGCCGATCTTCCTCACCAAAAAAAAAAAAAATTAATAACTGTTTAGCCAGACTAATCAGGGAAAAAAAGAAAGAAGATACAAACTGCCACTATCAGGAATGAGAGAAGTAACAACACTCTAGATCCTACAGATGTTAAAAGGATAATAAAGGAATATTCTAAACAACTTTATGCCAATAAATTCAACAACTTAGATGAAATGGACAAATTCCTTGAAAGATACAAACTACCAACACTCACTCAAGAAAAAATAGATCATCTGAATAGCCCTATATCCATTAAAGAAATTAAATACGTAGTTGAAAAACATTTCCACAAAGAAAACTCTAGGTCCAAATGGCTTCACTGATGAATCATACCAAATATTTAAGGAAGAAATAATACCTACTCTGTACAAGCTCTTCAGAAATTTGAAGAAGGAGTATTTTCAAACATATTCATTTTTAATTTAACAATATATCATGTACAATTTTAATTAGTACCCTTTCATGACACATAACATGAAACATAAATTGTTATCTGGGGGATAACAGAGCTCTGAAAGGAATAACACAAGAAAAGTTGATTTTGATGAAGGAGAAAGAAGTGAGCGTAGATCCTAGGGAAAGGCCCCTGCTACAAAGAAGAGAAGAAGATGCTTGTAAAGGAGAGCTACTCTCTCGCCAGATGGTCTCAACAACATAGTAGCAAGAAATGTTTTCTGTTTCATTGAGGTTATACTAATATTTCCAGAGCACTACTGGAGACAAGGTTGTAGCCAATAGCAATATTTCATTCTACATCAGAGTCTACTACCACTTACTGAGGATCTCCCATATGCTGGGTTCTGTGCTGGAAATTTCGACGTGTGATATTTCTTCCCATCCTTAAAACCACCCCCTATTTTAAGAACACCATCAAGGACAGTACACCCCTGCCTGGGTTCCAAGTTTTTTTCACTAGCCAGGAAAGGCAAGAGATGAGATAAAGGAAGGCAAAGAAACCATGAGAAGATTCAGGTCAGAGTCACCCATTGATGTAACCCATGTGGCAGGCCTCTCCTTTTTCTCTCCCACAAATTATGTCTCTAATCACCTTCCAGGAAGGGAGAAGCAGATAGAGGCGGAATCCATCTTACCATGACTCCAACTAGGGCATTGTTCTAAGAGCATATCCTCATCACTCTGTGGTCTATAATGAAGTTATATCCTCAGCCTAGTGGATGAGCTCTGGTGATACTGTATTCCTGTTTTCCCACCTTCTCTTCATTGGATTCTGATATGAAGTTACACCAACCTTTACTGCCAAAAGCCACATGGGGTTGGGGAGGAGTGATGAAAAAATCAATTGTCTTTCCCTGAGCCAGCTTTGGGTTCTTTGAACAACAGAGTAATACCTTATTGTCCGGAGCTTCAAAAGATATGCCATTTCCTAACTTTTCCTTCTCTTTTCTTCTCATAGTCCTCTCTCTTTCACGCCTCAAATACCCCTGCCTGACCCTCCCTTCAGAATAATCAATCACTAGTACCTTTGTGAACATTAGAATTCCACAGTTACAGGCATTTGATGATGCCAATGGCTTTATCTGGCTTAACAGAAGTCAGGTAAACTCTGGTCTTATCTTCTGGCTCTGCTAGGAAGGAAGGGAGTGGGGAAAGGGAGCTTTGGGACAGAGAATGCTGTGGAGAGAGAAGAACAGTGGGGGAAGGGTGAGTTTCCCACTCTGAGCTGCAACTACTTTTTTCTCCCCAAAGGTATCTGAAATAAAACATATTTCACCATGATGAGGAGTCATTTCCTTCTTCAGACTATGGGAAATTGGAGAAGTTCAAATTCCTTCTTTTGGTCTATTTCTTAGAAAACAATAACCTAGGCTACAGGTAGAGACCTCCCTTTCCACCCTAGTTACAATCCAGTTTTCTCTCACTGTCTGGCAATGAGGGCTCCATAACTTCATTCTGAACCCATATTTCTCTTTTGAGCACTGGAGTGAGGAAGAAAGGGGAGATTTAGTTCATTCCACCAACACTCCCCTCATTCACTTTGGATAAATTAAAGGCTCCAGTCAACAAGCAGTTAATCACAAGATAACCCCCCAGTGAATGGTAACAAATAGAGTGGAGAAGAGGGAGAAAATGACTGGTTATTCGCCACCTGGGTTGCTGCTTTTACTGTTTCCGCAAGTACATCTAGAACAGCTTGGCCTTACAGGTGCCCAGTAGCAGGCAGCAGAACACATGTGAATGGAAGAAGAGGGCTATGGAAATAAACAAAGACCACCCACATGAGAACTAACAGAGGCTATTTATTGAGAGCTTGTTATTACAAGGAAGTCAGCTACCATCACTTGCCCTTTGGCAGAGATTTAAAGCCAAGCAGGGAGTGGGAAAGCTTTAGAATTTGAAAGAAAAAAAAAAAAGGCATGGGGTATATGCTCTGATTGGAGTTTGTTGGCATGGGGAAGCTTGAGGCTGGATCATTGAAGTGGAACATCTATGTAATTGATTTGGGGAACATATTTGACTTGTTATGCTTGGTCCTGAGTTGAAAGTAGGGACAAAAAATAAGAAAGCTGGCAGTCATTGCCCAAGTCCTCACCATTCTGGGACAATTGTTGCAGAGGTTGTGGTTTAGCTTCCTGGACTGGTTGCTGCAGAGTTCTACTGCAATATATGGTCTGGCCATGTCTGTCTGTGTATTCAGTCTCTCCATGTTTAACCACCATGCTTGGTCTGCCCTTCCTGCAGCTACTCAGGGGCTACCCACAAGAGGCAGACCCTGTGTCCCCAGGTCCTAGACCTCCATGAAGGACTTCCATCAACTTTGTATTAGTTATCTATTGCTGTGTAACAACAAAGTTAATGGCTTAAAACAACATTTATTATCACACAGTTTCTGTGGGTCAGGAATCTGGGTGTGGCTTAGCTGATCCTCTGGTTTAGAGTCTCTTACAAGGATGCAATCAAAGTATCATCCATGTCTTAGTCCATTTCTGCTGCTATAACAACATACCACAGACTGGGTAGCTTATAAACAACAGAAATTTATTTTTCACAGTTCTGGAGGCTGGGAAGTCCAAGATCAAGGTGCCAGCACATTTGATGTCTGGTAAGAACCCTCTTTTTAGTTCATAGACTTCAGTCTTTTTGCTGTAACTTCATATGGCAGAAGGGGCAAGGGATCTCTCTGGAGTCTCTTTTATAAGGGCACTAATCTCATTTATGAGGGCTCCACTCTCGTGACCTAATCACCTCCCAAGAGCCCCACCTCCTAATACCATCACCTTGGAGGTTAGGATTTCAACATATGAATTTGGGGCGATGTAAACATTTAGTCTATAGCAACTCAGTTCTGTAGTCATCTTAAGGCTCAACTGGAGAAAGACCCACTTCCAAGCTCACTCACAACTATCCTGTCACATGGTTGTTGGCAGGATGCAGTTTTTTGAGGCCTACGTGACTGAGGGCCTCAGATCCTCTTTGGCTATTAGCCAGAGGCCACTTTCTGTTCCTCGCCCTTTGTGTCTCTCCATAGGTCTCCATAGCCCACAATGTGGCAGCTTGTTTCATCAGAATCAGAGAAAGAGAATGCAAGCCAGACAGAACTCAGAGTCTTTGCAATCTAATCTCAGAAGTGACATCCAGTAGCTTTTGCCATATATTCTATTCATTAGAAGCAAAGTATTAGGTCCAGCTCACACTCAAGGGGAGGGGATTATACAACGGAGTGGGGATCATTGTGGGCCATCGTGGAAGCTGTATATCACAAAACTCTGTCAAATAAAAATCAGATTGGGACTGTATTAGAAGGGATTATTGCACAGGGAGAGTGGGTCTATTGCAATAAGGAGAACATGGACCAAAAGATCAGCAGGAATCTCAAGAGTTTGGGGGAAAGGAGTTTTCTTCTGTAGAGCAGAGTATACAAGGCCAGAAAGAACCCGTGTGGGGAAATGGGATGAAAGGGTCACATGATTGGGTTGTAGTCCAGAGAATGTTTTACCTTGAGGCCAACCTCTTTTCCAAAGGGACTCTTAAGGAGAGGCTATATGCTGGCTCAAACTGAGGGTGGGCCAAATTGTAGGGGCCTGAGGGAACAAAGGAATTTTAACCAAAGTTTGGTTAACAACATTTTGTTCCTATTGATCAGTGGGGACAAAACAATTCATCTAATCATTTATGAGGCCAAGAATGGAAAGGAATTTGGAGTGCCTCTGTCTGGCCTTGTCACAGGATAACAAAGGGGGTACTCATGAGCCTTATGTAAGTCATATGAGGAAGGGTGGTTCTTTGCAGTAAGCCATTGCCCAGAACACAAAGGGTAAGGAGATTTCTTAACCTTCCCTGTTTTCCGGGATCACAGGGCTCAGGTCAAATTCAACATCATCACTTCCTCTCCCATCCCTCCTGCTTCCAGCATGGAGCTGCTTCCACAGAGGCTAATCACTCTTGCTTTGCCTCTGCACCCTAGTTCTTCACTCAATTTGGGCTGCCTCTGGTAGGATAAGGAGGAAGAGGGGAAAGGAAAGGAAAGATAAGAACAGAAAACATTTGTTGAGCACTTGTAGGTGTCAGGAGTGTCCTAAATGCTTTTTTCATGTTATCTCATAAAGTTCCTCTTTAGACACTTCTGGTTCCACACCATCCCATCCCCCACCCCCCACTGCCCCACTGCCCCACCCCCACTACCCTTGGCCATGAACTCAAGTTGCCCCTCCCTACTCAGTATCCACTTGCTATTCACAAGTTTTGTTACTGGACCAAAGTGCTTCCACTTCTTGGTGAGTTGAAATCAGAGCCTTCACTAGAAGTAGTTGTCACACAAAGTAAAATTTATTTGCAGCAAATAAGGAGACCACATGGAATCCTTTCCAAAGCAGTGGATCTCTGAGCAGGGGAAAGCAGGTGTCTTTCATTTCAGGTGGGGACTGACTATTTAAAAGGGAAGTTTTATCATCACATGTAGAGGTGGGTCTTAGCTCACACAGGCGCAGTTTGAAAACATGCTCTCACGTACATCACATGTTATGCTGATAAGGCTTAGGCTCCTCCTGGAGCAGAGATTTTAGTATTAAAATGAAGTAAAGGGCGACTTCAGGTCATCTCCCCAGCCATCTGCGCAGGTGCTGCTCTTGCAGTGGGGCTTGGTTTGGTTCAGGTTGGTTGATGATGGTATCTCCTAAAATAGCTTTGAAAAACAACCTTGAGGAAGTGTTAAGCACTTTTGAAACTTCCTTCACAGTTAGGGCATAGGCATACACTAGTGACAGTTTCATAGCATTACTATTAATTATAAATTAATTATATAATATATATAAATTATATATAGTTAAATGTAAATAATGGAAAAAGGAACTTTCAAAAAAATTGTACTTATCAGGCCTTTCTCAATTTGACAGGATCTTCTGCAACATTCTACCAAGGCCACCCCTCTCTGATCCCACCACAAATACAGCTCCCACCCGTCCCATAGCAAACCCAAGGGGCCAGCAGGGAGATTTTTTTCCATGGCATTCTAGAATTCCTTGACATTCAAATAACTTCTTTGCTTCTCCAATCATTTCCAACTTAGTGGCACCTACCATAGCATAGTCTGAGCTGCATAATGATGTTTTAGTCAATGATGGATCACATATATGACGGTGGTCCCATAAGATTAGTACCATATAGCCTAGGTATGTAGTAGGCTATACCATCTAGGTTTGTGTAAGTACACTCTATGATGTTCATAAAACAACAAAATCGCCTAATGATGCATTTCTCAGAATATATTCCCGTCATTAAGTGATGCATGACTGTGTTTTAAATTCAACCTATCCAACAAGGGAAACAATTTCCTATCAGGAGGGCCATAAAACACTGCAGATAAGAGGAAATACAGAATGTAACAAAGGAAGGTAATTACATAAACAATGTTAAGAGCTGTTTGGCCTTGGGGAAAATATGACTCATTCTGTCTGCAAAATCACTTGTTAGAATACAGAACGGAAGTGGAGAGTAAACATATTCTAAATCCTTTTTTCTTCGGCCAGTGAAGACCTACTGTGTTGGGAAATAGGCTTCTGTAAAGATTAACTCTCAGCCTCCACAATATTAGTACACATTAACAAATGTATTATTGTCCCCATTTTGTGAATGAGATTACCAAGTCTGGGAGTTCACTCAGGGTTACAAGAGCCCATACACGGCAGAGCCTAACTTCAAAGAGGATGCAACAAGCCCGTGCACCCTGAGCTCTTCTCCCCCAAAAGCTGTGCACTCCTGGAAGGCATAACTATATTTAGCAATTATTTGTGCACCTCACACAGTGCTTTACATATTATCAGTCTTCAATAACTATTTAGAATTCTAGACCTACAGAAACCTTGTGTCAGTTAGGCCTGAGTTCAAATGCATATAAAAGAAAATCTAATGGTGGCTCAGATAGATAGTGGCTTGTTTTGCTCACATGACAATGTTTTGCTCCCATAGAGGTAGGTAGCTGGCTTAGGTTCAGCAGGTTAGGCTGGCATCTTTGGGATTCTCTTGGCTTTTCAGAATGGGTGTTGGGTGAGCCAACATGCAGTGTCATCAACAGGCCTTTAGAGGGAATCTGGTCCCAAACCTTCATTCTATAGATAAGAGATGAAGCCCAGAGAGTTTAGTGACTTGCCCAAAATTTCACAGCAAAGTGGCCAAGTCTAGGTTTAAACCCAAACTCTTTAAACCATGGCCTTCTCTGATTCTAAAAATTCATCTTCCTGGGACACTGCACTCTACTAAAACTAACCTGAAAATGGATTTTAAATCGGTCTTTGAACATACACCTCCTGACCAAGCTAATAGATTTATTTATATCCTAACCTGAGCTTTCAATGACTTACTCCCAAGCAGTGGTCATAATGATGGAAATTACAGTTCTTGCATCATGCAGAGTAAGAAGAGATGGCTCTGTTGAGAAAAACAACAAGTCCAAAATGGAATCACTTTCACTAAGCTCCACCAAGACGTAATACCTAACTTAATTTCAGTTTCAGCCTCTCCCAGGAGTGGAATTTTAAATGAATCAGTCTGGAATTTCCTGGTCAGCACTAAAGAGGTAATCTGCTTAATAAGACCCCTGCCTTCTCCTAAAGAAAGGTAACCTTGCCTTAAATAATCTACTCTTTTTTTTTTTTTGGTGAGGAAGATCGGCCCTGAGCTAACATCTGCCAATCCTCCTCTTTTTGCTGAGGAAGACTGGCCCTGGGCTAACATCCATGCCCATCTGCCTCCACTTTATATGGGATGCCACCACAGCATGGCTTGACAAGTGGTGCGTTGGTGCGCGCCCAGGATCCGAACCGGCGAACCCCGGGCCACAGCAGCGGAGTGCACGCACTTAACCACTTGCACCACCGGGCCGGCCCAATAATCTACTCTTTTAACTTCCTTGTCCCAAACTCTTTCTGCCTATAAAAACCTTCCATTTTGTACAACTCCTTGGAGATCCTTTTTACTTGCTAGATGGGATGCTGCCTAATTCATGAATAATAAAGCCAATTAGATCTTCAAATTTACTCAGTTGAGTTTTGTTTTTTAACATTTTGGAGGGCAGAGTTAGCAGTGCCTCCTCAGTTACATAGAAAGTTGGTGACTCACATTGGACGTTCATCTACTGAATTACTAGTCAACCTTCTAAACCCAACTGTGCTATAATAAAGAATTTGTCAGCGCCTGCCCCATGGCGTAGCAGTTAAGTGCTTGTGCTCCGCTGCTGGCAGCCCGGGGTTCGGATCCTGGGTGCGCACCGACACACTGCTTGTCAGGCCATGCTGTTGCGGCGTTCCATATAAAGTGGAGGAGGATGGGCACAGATGTTAACTCAAGGCCAGTCTTCCTCAGCAAAAAGAGGAGGATTGGCATGGATGTTAGCTCAGGGCTGATCTTCCTCACACACACACAAACACAATAAATAAATTAATTAATTAATAAATAAATAAATAAACAAATGAATAAATAAATAAATAAAAAGAATTTGTCTTGTTTTTGACTAGGATTCCTGGCATGGAGCTCCTAAAGACCTCAGAATTTCCTGAGTGATAGGAGTGTCTTTGTTATGCTAATGAGGTGACTTGAAACTAGATAGTTTCAGGATGCGGCTGGTTACCAGAAAGTCCAACTATGTGACAAGATGGTTGGAACTTTGGGCCAGCCCTACCTCCCAGGAGGGGAAAGGGGCTGGAGATCGAGTTCAATCACATGTCCAATGATTTAATCAACCAGGCTTATATAAAGAAACTTCAATAAAAACTCTGGACACTGAAGCTCAGTGGAGCTTCACGGTTAGTGAATACATTGATGTGCCAGAAGGGTGATATGCCTTGTTTCCATAGGCAGAGAGCACAGAAGCCCCGCATCCCTCCCATACCTCATCCTATGTGTATCCTTTATAATAAAATTGTTGTGGGAACCCTTGTACTTGTAGCCAGGCAGTCAGAAGTACAGGTGATATGGGGGCCTCTGGAACTTGTGGCTGACATCTGAAGTGAGGGAAGTCTTGTGGAGGAGTTTGCCCTGAAACTGTGGGGCCTGCGTAACTCCAGGTAGTTAGTGTCGGAACTGAATTGCAGTATACCCAGTTGATGTTAGACAAGTTGAGGTGGAACTAGAACACCCCCTCTTAGATGCCTTTCCCTCTCCAGATAGAATAAATCCTCTTTTCTGTGCTACCTCAAAATATACTGTATAGTGATATATTTATAAATTTTTAAATCTCCTCTAACTATATTATTAGGTCCTAGAAGTAAAAGATTCTACCTTATCAGTTTTACATGTGTTTCCTATCACAGTGCTTGACAAATATAGATGCTCAGTCCATAATTAATGAACTAATGGATAAATAGGTGAGTGTGTGACCCCCTCTATTCAGCACTCCCATTTGTCTGTCCTTGGTTTCCACTTCATGGCTTCCTTCTACTTCATTGTTTCTTGCAAACACCAGGGTAATTGCTCTACACAAGCATCACTCCACCATAGCTGCTCTGTGTTTTCTGCTGAAGAACAGAGGCTGTCTACTGTACAAGAGTTTAATTTGTTTGTGTCTCTGAGCTCTGTACCTTAATGAGAAATGACTAGTAGGACATAGCTAGCTGAACAGCTGAAGGAGTTCACAGATTCCGAGGATCTCTCAGGTACCGTTCCCTGCTCAATTTCTCCTATCTCCACCCCCACCCCCAAAAGTGGAATGACATTGTTTATAATGAAATCAAGTACCATAAGAAGTAAATGCTACCACTGAAACATCTAAGACACGATAAGAAATAATTAAATAATAATTTCCTAACCACGCAGAGACCCCTCACTCCATCTTTGCTGCTCCTCTCCCTTGCTATGTTTGATTTGGCACGTGCTTCTCTCTGAAGCTTGGAGTCTCCTCAATCCATATCTGAGAAGGCAGGGCACCAGCCTAGGCATTCCTCAATCCCTTCCAAACCCTGTGTGGATGTTTCTACCTTCAGCCCCTTCAAGATTTGGGAAGAGAAGCATGGGTTGGAAGCACACTTGCTCTTCTCTCTCTCTCTCCCCTCCATCTTCCCAGCACCATAGGGAAGTTCTCTGTCCTTTCCCTGTGTAGAAGGAGCTCCCTTTTATGTCATATTTTCCTTCTTCCTTGCTCTGTGGATTTCTTCTAGGTGGTGTTTATAACTCCCTTCTCTGAGGCAGTAAGTCTCATGGCCTCATCTTAATGTCTTAAGAGTTGTTAGCAATGGGGGAAAGATCTCTCAGAGGAGAAACACAGAAGTATTTGTAAAATATTATCTGTGTTAGGCACTCAAGAGAAGTTTAACTGAAAGGTAAGACATAACTTCCTCCTGCAGGCATCAACCAAGTTAACAAGAGAGATAGACAAGAAAAGAATTAATTATGACACAAAGAGCTGAAGGAAGATCAGGATTCTGTGCTTTCACAAAAGAGGGGCTCCTCACCCAGCTTTTGGGGTCAGGATGTGGGGGATGTGATCCTGAGCTGACACTTCAAAGACATATAGGAGTTAAAGAAGAAACCTCTGGTAAAGAAGGGGTAGAAGGACCCCCCAGGTAGGAGGATCTGCCTGTGCAAAGGCAGAACATTTAAGGAACTTCAAGTCAGTAGTTCAGCTTACCAGGAGCTAAGGCAGGAAGAGAGGGAAAGGTGAGGCTACGTGGGTAGGTAAGATATTGTAGGCAATGGGGGCCATTAAAGAATTTTAATTGGGAGATGATGGGCCTGGCTTTGAGTCACATTAACCTATGGCATGAAGAATTAATTGGAGGTGGCAAGACTGGTACACGGAGGCCAGTTTGGAGACCATTGGGGTATCCAGGGTGAGGCAAACAAGATGTCAAGGGTGTAAAATTTAAGAAGGCATTCACTCTCAGGGTTGTGCAAGTAGCTTCTTAAACTTTGTGACCTTGGTGCCTCACTTGCCTCACCCTAGTCCAAGCTCTGGCTGAGAATATGAACTCATGGATTGATAAATGATCATTTACATGTTCACTTAGGTATATGCTTTTATAAAAAGAACCCTCGAGCTAGAGGGGTAATTACTAAAAATGAGACCCTGTGAAATGCTAATGTACCCAGGACACAACAGCACACACAAATGTGCCCATGAGTGTGACAAAAACAGCTCCATTCCTTTCTCCTGCGGTCAACCAAGTGGGTTTGACTGCTCAGAATGAGGCTTTCGGGAGAGGGTCATAACATTGGAGGAGAGAAAGATGTTTTTTCCTCTAATGTGGTAGCAAGTTTATCAAAAAAGAGATAGTGAAGCAAGACCCAACAATATGCTGCCTCCAGGAAACACATCTCAGCTCTAAAGACAAGCACAGGCTCAGAGTGAAAGGATGGAAGACAATACTCCAAGCTAATGGCAAACAAAAGAAAACAGGTGTTGCCATACTCATATCAGACAAAGTAGACTTCAAGATAAAACAGGTTAATAGAGACAAAGAAGGGAAATATATAATGAGAAAAGGGACACTCCACCAAGAAGACATATCACTTATAAATATATATGCACCCAACATACCAGCACCAATGTACATAAAGCAACTAGTAACAAACCTAAAAGGAGACATTAACAACAACACAATACTAGTAGGGGATCTTAATACCCCACTGACATCAATGGATAGATCATCCAGACAAAAAGTCAATAAAGAAATAGTGGACTTAAATGAAAAACTGGACGAGATGGACCTAGTAGACATATACAGAGTACTCCATCCAAAAACAGCTGACTACACATTCTTCTCAAGCATGCATGGAACATTCTCAAGGATAGACCAAAGCAAGCTTCAATAAATTTAAGAAGATCGAAATCATAACAACCATCTTTTCAGACCATAATGCTATGAAACTGGAAATCAACCATGAAAAAAAAACTGGGACAGTGACAAAAATGTGGAGATTAAACAACATGCTACTGAACAACCAATGGATCATTGATGAAATTAAAGGAGAAATCAAAAACTATCTGGAAACAAACGAAAACGAAAATATGCCATACCAAACCATATGGGATGCAGCAAAAGCGGTTGTGAGAGGGAAGCTCACAGCAATACAAGCCCACCTTAACCAACAAGAAAAAGCCCAAATAAGCAACTTTAAATTACACCTAACAGAACTAGAAAAAGAAGAACAAACAAAACCCAAAGTCAGCAGAAGGAGAGAAATAATAAAAATCAGAGCAGAAATAAATGAAATTGAGACCAAAAAAACAGTAGAAAGGATTAATGAAACAAAGAGCTGGTTCTTTGAGAAGATAAACAAAATTGACAAATCTTTAGCCGGACTTACTACGAAAAAAAGAGAAAAGGCTCAAGTAAATAAAATTAGAAATGAAAGAGGAGAAATTACAATGGATACCGTGGAAATACAAAGGATTATAAGAGAATACTATGAGAAATTATATGCCAACAAATTGGACAATCTAGAAGAAATGGATAAGTTCTTAGACTCATACAACCTCCCAAAACTGAACCAAGAAGAAATGGAGAATCTGAATAGACCAATCACGAGTAAAGAGATTGAAATAGTTATCAGAAACCTCTCGAAAAATAAAAGTCCAGGACCAGATGGCTCCTCCAGTAAATTTTACCAAACATTCAAAGAAGATTTAATATCCTTCCTTCTCAAACTATTTCAAAAAATAGAGGAAGATGGAACTCTTCCTAAATCATTCTATGAGGTCAACATCACCCTGATATCAAAGCCAGGCAAAGACAATACAAAGAAGGAAAATTATAGGCCAATATCGCTGATGAACGTAGATGCAAAAATCCTCAACAAAATATGGGCAAACCGAATACAGCAATATATTAAAAAGATCATACACCATGATCAAGTGGGATTTATGCCAGGGATGCAAGGATGGTTCAACATCCGCAAATCAATCAACGTGATACACCACATCAACAAAACAAAGAATAAAAACCACATGGTCATCTCAATAGATGCAGAGAAGGCTTTTGACAAGATACAACATCCATTTATAATAAAAACTCTCAACAAAATGGGTATAGAAGGAAAGTACCTCAACATAATAAAGGCTATTTACGACAAACCCACAGCCAACATCATACTCAATGGGGAAAGACTGAAAGCCATTCCTCTGAGAACAGGAACGAGGCAGGGCTGCCCACTCTCACCACTCTTATTCAACATGGTACTGGAGGTTTTGGCCAGAGCAATTAGGCAAGAAAAAGGAATAAAAGGAATCCAAATAGGCAACGAAGAAGTGAAACTCTCAATATTTGCAGATGACGTGATTTTATATATATAAAACCCTAATGAATCCATTGGAAAACTATTAGAAATAATCAACAACTACAGCAAAGTTGCAGGGTACAAAATCAATCTACAAAAATCAGTTGCATTTCTGTATGCTAATAACGAACTAACAGAAAGAGAGCTCAAAAAGATAATACCATTTACAATTGCATCAAAAAGAATAAAATATCTAGGAATAAATCTTACCAAGGAGGTGAAAGATCTATACAATGAAAACTACAAGACATTATTGAAAGAAATCGATGGTGACATAAAGAAATGGAAAGACATCCCATGCACACAGATTGGAAGAATAAACATAGTTAAAATGTCTATATTACCTAAAGCAATCTACAGATTCAATGCAATCCCAATCAGAATCCCAATGACATTCTTCATGGAAATAGAAAAAAGAATACCAAAATTTATATGGGGCAACAAAAGACTCCAAATAGCTAAAGGAATACTTAGAAAAAAGAACAAAGCTGGAGGCATCACAATCCCTGACTTCAAAACATACTACAAAGCAATAGTAATCAAAGCAGCATGGTACTGGTACAAAAACAGACACGCAGATCAATGGAACAGAATTGAAAGCCCAGAAATAAAACCACACATATACGGACAGCTAATTTTCGACAAAGGAGCTAAGAACATGCAATGGAGAAAGGAAAGTCTCTTCAATAAACGGTGTTGGGAAAACCGGACAGTCACATGCAAAAGAATGAAAGTGGACCATCTGCTATTGCCATTCACAAAAATTAACTCAAAATGGATCAAAGACCTGAAGGTGAGACCTGAAACTATAAAACTCAGAGAAGAAAATATAGGCAACACACTATTTGACATTGGTCATAAAGGAATCTTTTCACATGACATGCCTACTCAGACTAGGGAAACTAAAGAAAAAATAAGCAAGTGGGACTTTATCAGATTAAAGAGCTTCTACAAGACAAATGAAACCGGAATCAAGATGAACAGACAACCCACCAGCTGGGAGAGAATATTTTCAAAACATATAATTGACAAGGGGTTGATCTCCATAATATATAAAGAACTCACACAACTGAACAACAGAAAAACAAACAACCCGATCAAAAAATGGGCAGAGGAAATGAACAGACACTTCTCCAAAGAAGATATACAGATGGCCAACAGGCACATGAAAAGATGTTCAACGTCACTAATCATCAGGGAAATGCAAATCAAAACAACACTAAGATATCACCTCACGCCCATTAGAATGGCTATAATCACCAAGGCAAAAAAGAACAAATGTTGGAGAGGATGTGGAGAAACAGGAACCCTCATACACAGCTGGTGGGAATGCAAACTGGTGCAGCCTCTATGGAAAATGGTATGGAGATTCCTCAAAGAATTAAAAATAGAGATGACCTGTGATCCAGCTATCCCACTACTGGGAATCTATCCAACGAACCTGAAATCAACAATCCAAAGAGGCTTATGCACCCCTATGTTCATTGCAGCATTATTCACTATAGCCAAGAAGTGGAAGCAACCTAAGTGTCCCTCGACTGATTATTGGATCAAGAAGATGTGGTATATATGTAATGGAATACTACTCAGCCATAAAAAAAGGACAAAATCATCCCATTTGCAACAACATGGATGGACCTGGAGCGTATTATGTTAAGTGAAGTAAGCCAGAAAGAGAAAGACAAACACTGTATGATCTCACTCATATGTGGAATATAAACCAACACATGGACAGAGAAATCTGTATTGTGGTTACCAGGGGCAATGGGGGTGGGGGATGGGCACAAGGGGTGAAGGGAGACATGTATATGGTGATGGACAAACAAAAATGTACAACCCAAAATTTCACAATGTTATATACTATTAAAGCATCAATTAAAAAAAAAAAAAAAGAAAGCAAAAGCGATAGTGGCTCTTTGGTGTGGGGGTAGCTTAGTTTTAAGAGCCAAGGCAATGCTGAGGAGGGCAGTGTCCATCCATGCCTAAGGCAGCCTCAGAACGGAGTCTAAGCCCCTTGGCACCCACAGTGTACTCCCAGGCAATGGCCTTCAAACACATTTAGTCAGATGCCCCCTAAACAAACCGATCACAAACCAAACCAAAAGCCTCAAGAATGGGAACAAACGGGGGTGAAGAATGGGAAGAAGATAGCCTCACAAGGCAGTTGTAAAATTAAGTGAGAGAGTGAATGAAAAGTCCTGGGAGCACACTACCAGCCACAGTCTTTGCTCCATCAATGTTAATTCATTTCATCCTTTCTGAGCTATGTAAGGAATCTTATCGATAATAACAAGAGCTGCCATTTATTGAATAATCACAAAAGAGTAAGCACTTTACATGCATTATTTAATCCTTACAACTGCCCCGTTCTGCAGGTAATGAAATTGAGTCTCACAGAAGTTAATTTAGTTGCCCAAGAGCACACATGGCTGAGATGGATTTAAGCCTCAACTTGTCTAACCCTAGCAGAGCCACTACATTAACCACTGTACCCTCCTGCCCCTCCTGGCTTCAGCGTCACAGGATGAGACAAATACCCAGCAAAGGACTCTTCACTGAGCCCTACTTCCCAGACAAGCACCTCTGAGGTGAGAGATTTCTCAGCCTTCCTGAGGAATCAGTTCTTAAAGCCTCACACTGGGACTGCTCTGAGAACCTCTCTCTTCTGTCAAAACCTTATTGCTTCTTGCTGTAATTTCAACTCTGCTTCTTATTTAAAGTCAGAAAGACTTAGAATAAAATGAAATTTAGGTGTTATTTCAAAATAGTTACATGGTCATCCTTCATCAAAAACAGCTCCAACTATCTTTGGACTCAATGGCAGCAGTGATTCATTTCTTACTTTCAAAATCTTGCTCCAGCTGGTAAAAATAAAATGTGGGTTTTTTTGGGGGGGTAACAAAATAAAAATTATTCATTGCCAAGGGACTGAGGCTCAAAAATCATTTTTCCTTGAATAGAATACATGAAAAAAAAAAAAAGATCTAGCATGCTTTCCTAGCTATTGGTTCCCTCTTCTTTGTATTTTTTGCAAACTATTGTACTTTGTTTCTCATGCTGACGTTTGAGGGCGACCTTGCATCCTACACATCCACAGATATATCTGTTTCTAGCACCATATGGTTCCAATGACAAATATTCATCAAACAACATATACTGAACTTTCATAATTTTACCTTCAAGAGAATAAAAAACAAGCTGCTCAGGCCTCACTGACCCAAGACAGCAGATCCTTGACATTTTCAAGGGGTAGGCCCAAGACTTTGACAAATCCCTCAGAATGACTTTTGTGAAAATGTTTATACTGGCGTCTAATTGCACTTCAAATTACATTTTAGTCAAAAGTCACGTGTTTCCTATGTATAACCTCACAATCTAAGTTAACGAAGTTTTCATTTTTCACTCAAGTTTTATCTTCTAATTAATAAACAAATTAGGGCTGACTGGACACTCACTGAAAGTGCCATAAAATCCCCTTTTATCTTTTCAAGATAGGTCCTGTTCACATTAAAGACTTGAGTCCTTCCTAATACATCCCACTTTAAAATAACCTGAACTTTTAATCTCTGGCCAATTACAATTAATTCCTCTTACAAGTAAGCATAGGAAGCTACTTTGGTCATTTTTCATGGTGAGAAATCAAAACAAGTGGTATAAATGTAAGAGAACAAGAAAGAGAAGTTTAAGCACATTATTTATAATGATACTTGTTATGGACTAAATTGCCTCCCCCCAAATTCATATGTTGAAGCCCCAACCCTCAATGCTACTATATTTGGAGATGGGGCCTTTAGGGAGGTAATTAAGGTTAAATGAGTTCATAAGGGTGTGGCCCTAATCCAATAGGACTGGTGTCCTTATAAGAAAAGGAAGAGACACCAGAGAGCTCTCTCACTTTCTGCTCCCACCCCCCCCACCTCCACCTCATGCACACAGAGGAAGGGCCATGTGAGGACACACTGGGAAGGGGGCCATCTGCAAGCCAGGAAGAGAGGCCTCACTAGAAACCAACCCTGCTGGCACCTTGATCTTAGACTTCCAGCCTCCAGAACTGTCAGAAAATGAACTTCTGTTGTTTAAGCCACCCAGTCTGTAGTATTTTGTTATGGCAGCCCTAGTAGACTAAAAAAATATCACTAGGTGGACTTAAAATAATTATTCAACCAACAAAAGCAGGAAGCAGTGAGGATCTGGCAAAGAGTCTGGGAGAAGTGAGGAAATGGGAGATAATAAGTGAGCTAATTACTCATATTTTATGGCAGGTAATCAATAGATATTGGAGAGAATTGATAAATCAAGAAAGGGCAATTTTAAATACATTATTTAAACTTAGAGAGGTGAGTCACTTAAGAATGCTTTAGCTTCAATTAATAGAAAACCTGACTGTTGTGGATTGAAGAAATATAATTGTTCCCTGTTCCCTCACCCTCACCCCCCAAAAACAAGCAGTGCAAGGGTAAGCAGCTGCTGGCATTTGTTCAGAAACACCCATTGTCAGGACCAACATCACTGCAATTCTCTTGGCTTTTTCTTCATGGTCACAAGTTGGATGCTGCAGTTCCAACCATTAAGTCCTCATTCCAGACAGGAACAACAAGTAGGAGAGAAGGGATAGCACCAGCAGACTAGCTTATGTTTTTTGGCCTTTCTCTATGAGGTATCACAGGACAAAGTTCAGGGCTTGTGACTGGAAAGTTAGGAGAGAAATCGTGGAGAATAAGGAGGTGCAGAAGGGATGAACCACAAAATCTTAATATAAACTGAGCCCAAATCCTTGGAAGACCACTAAACTATGCATGTGTTGGCGAGGCCCCAGAGAGCCTAGCTGATAAGCAGTAGCTGGAAGCTGAGGGAATCGAGGAGAGGTTCCAGATGCTGCCC
The DNA here is from genome assembly GCF_057802395.1 of Ceratotherium simum simum. Taxonomy (NCBI): domain Eukaryota; kingdom Metazoa; phylum Chordata; class Mammalia; order Perissodactyla; family Rhinocerotidae; genus Ceratotherium; species Ceratotherium simum. The sequence goes on from NC_141906.1 coordinate 47,810,291, forward strand.
ACCAGAGGGATATCAAGGTTAACTGCCTGCTAGACAAAAATAAGAAAAACAAAACCTTCATGGAAACATAAAATGCAGAGTCTCTTAACATACCATCATAATGTCCAGTATGCAATCAATCAAAAATCAGTAGACACACAAAGAAACAGAAAAATGTGACCCATACTCTAGAGAAAAATCAGGCAAGAGAAATCAATTGTGAGGTTACCTAGATCTTGCAATTAGCAGACAAGGAACTTTAAAGCAGCCATTATTACAACTATTCAAATATTTTAAAGGAAAATATACTCATAATGAATGAACAGATTTATAATCTCAGCAAAGAAATAGGAATTATAAAAAATAATCAAATAGGGGAAGGATGGGACTTCCGTAATGGTGCCATAAAAAGGTCAGGCAATTGCTCCTGAAGACAAAAATTATAAAAATGGGTCAAAATTATTTTAAAAAACTTCTGCTCTGTGAAAGACAATGTCAAAAGAATGAAAAGAGAAGCCACAGACTGGGAAAAAATATTTGAAAAAGACACATCTGATAAAGGGCTGTTACAAAGAACTCTTAAAACTCAACAATAAGAAGACAAATAACCCAATTGAAAAATGGGCCAAAGACCTTAACAGATATCTCACCAAAGAAGATATACAGATGGCTAATAAACATATGAAAAGATGCTCCACATCATTTGTCATTGGGGAAATGCAAATTCAAACAACGAGTTACCATTATACACCTATTAGAATGGCCAAAATCCCGAACCAGTTGAAAAATTTAAAACTGAAAAATACAACATCTGAAATCCATGCTTACCACTTCTATTCACTATTGTACAGGAAAACCTAGTTAGACAATAAGACAAGGAAAAGATAGGAAGAAGTAAAACTGTGTTTATTTGCAGATGACATGATCATGTTACAAAGACAATCCTAAAGAATTGACAAAAAAAATCTACTAGAACGAATTACTGGTTTAGCAAGGTTGCAGGAAAAGAGTTCAATATTTTAAAAAAAAATTGCTTTCCGTATCTTGGATCTTCAAGAAGGAATGAGAAGTCCCAGAAGTGATGGTCTAACAAATGTCCTCAGGGTCTGACAGAGGTAAGAAATTTTAATAAAACATAAATTTAGGTGACAAAAAGAACTTCAGCAAAACTTTGTATAACAAGGCAGAGACGAGATTCCAGCTCCCCCCAGATGGAAAATCAATCCTCTGGCTGATAAAATTGCTTTGAGTGTGTAAGATCTAAAAATGTATACAGCATTTCTGAGGGGCAGAGCTAGATAGCTCTTCCTTTGAAGTGATCGTGTCTGGGTTGACTACTTGTACTCTGTCAAGGATAGAAGCTTCTGATCCCCAGAATCTAGAAATGTTACATAAGAGGATGTTCAAGTTGGATTCTTCTGGTTTCATTTTCACTGAGGGCCCAATAATATGGCTACCAGATGGATGCCAATGTGAATTCGAGACAGACCTCAAACCATGTCTTATTTTCTTGAATCCCTCAGCTAAATCAAGGATATAAAAAGGGCTTGGATTTGAAGAGGAAGAGAAATTTATGGAAAAGATGCTTTGGAGAGAGCTGTTGCCTATTAGTCCCCTCCCCCCTCTCCCCATCCCCACTTCAGATGAGAAGTGTGAGGTTTTATCTTCTTCATCTCAAACCTAATAGGAGCTTCCTTAAGAGCCTGATATGTCTCCCCTGGAGTCTGGGACACTGTGTACAGGTGCCTAATTCTGGTCCAGAGGATCATAGAAGGTAGGATAAGGGCTGACTCACTGCTTTGGTGGTACAGCCAAGAGAAGGCTGCCATGCTAGAATAGCCTGTATTGCTCTAATGTGTCTAGAAAAAGAATGCCTGAGTGTTTTTGGTAAACAAAATATTAATCACATGGGAGGGAGAGAGTGGAGCTGGAGCTACTGGAGGAGGGAATGGGTGACAGCACGTGAACCATGGTGGAATGGACCAGTAGTGAACCAGAGGCTGAGGGCAGAGTATTCCAGGGAATCAAATGCATCCCCTTTGTTTTGAGGATTGTGGTTAAAAAGGACCTTTAGGGAGCCTCTGCAGAGCCCTTGAAAGCACCCCCAAGGCAAAGCTGGCTTTAAACCATCTGCCCATCCAGAGAGGATGCAGTCACCCCATCAAGTAAGAACTCTTATCTCTCCTCCCTCTTTTTAACTCATGCTAATTGGGGATCCAAACAGAAGCTAAACAGGGAGGGACATGAGGAAGAATATCAAAGTGGAAGCCAATCACATCTCTGACCCCAAGAGAAGGAGATCGCCACTAAAGGCATTAGCTAGGGTAGAGCGGGAAGACTTAACTTTGGATGAAGATTGAAGTGTTGATTCTTGTACCCAACATTTCAATTTCAGAAATTAAAAATGGAAACTGAATTTTTGACTTACAGGTCTATTTATCAAAGAGTATGCAAAAAAAAAAAAAAGTCATAGAGCTTAAAATACTAAAAGCATGATCCATGAAAGAATTAATAAGCTGCACTGCAAAAGACACTACTATGAGAATAAAAAGACAAGGCACAAATTAGAAGAAAATATTTACAAAACACATATCTAATAAAGGACTTCTATCTAAAATATACAAAGAACTCTTACAACTCAAAAATAAGAAAACAGACACCTAATCAAAGAAAATATATAAATGGCAAATAAGCATATGAAAAGATGCTCAGCACCATTTGTCATTAGAGAAATGTAAATTAAAATAAAAATGAGATACACTGCATACCTATTAGAATGGCTAAAATCCAAAAAACTGACAACCAATTTCTGGTGAAGATGTGGAGCAACAGGAACACTCATTCATTGCTGGTGAGTATGCAAAATGGCAGAGCCACTTTGGAAGACAGTTTGGCAATTTCTAAGAAGGCCAAACGTAGTCTTACCATATGATCCAGCAATTGTACTTCTAGATATTTACCTAACTAATTTGAAAATTATGTCCACACAAGAACCAGCATGTAAATGTTTATAGCAGCTTTATTCATAAATGTCAAAAACCAGAAACAACCAAGATGTCCTTGAATAGGTGAATGGATAAACAAACTGTGGTACGTCTATGCATTAGAATACTATTCAGTAAAAAGAAGAGAATGAGGGGCTGGCCCCATGGTGTAGTGGTTAAGTGCGCTGGCTCCACTGCTGGCTGCCTGGGTTAGGATCCTGGGCGCACACCAACACACCGCTTGTCAGGCCATGGTGTGGTGACGTCCCATATAAAGTGGAGGAAGATGGACACAGATGTTAGCTCAGGACCAGTCTTTCTTAGCAAAAAAAACAGGAGGATTGGCATGGATGTTAGCTCAGGGCTGATCTTCCTAACACACACACACACACACACACAAACACACACACACTAAATAAATAAATAAATAAATATTTAAAAAAAAGAGAGAGAATGAGCCGTCAAGCCACACAAAGACATGGATGAATCTCAAATGCATATTGCTAAGTGAAGGAAGCCAGTCTACATACTGTGCCATTCCAACTATGTGACATTCTGGAGAAGGCAAAACTATAGAGATGGTAAACAGATCAGTCGTTGCCAGGGGTTGTGGGTAGGAGAGGTGTGAGGTGAGTGTTGAATAGGTGAAGAACAGGGATCATTTTTAGGGTGGTGAAACTATTTTGTATGACGCTGTAATGGTGAATATATGACATTATGCATTTGTCAAAACTCATAGAACTTTATAGGGCAAAGAATAAACCTTAATGTATGCCAATTAAAATCAATCATTTTAGGAGGTCAAGGGATCCCAGGATGGAATGCAGAATGCGACAAAAGAATCTAATTGCGTTACAAATGTATAAAACAACCTCACTGAAAGGGATGAGGGATAAGAGTGCTGAATTTGGAAATTATAACTTTCCAAAAGTCACTTTGGGAATGAATAGAGTCTATAAGACTAAATGCAAAAGGAACTGCACATAAGCACTGTACTCTGGTTGATAAAGTTGTTTTGCATACAGGTATGGGTTAACAATTCTGACACTGCTATACATGTATACTGAAAGTGAACAATTAAGTAAATGGATGGCAGACGGTGGGAGCCAGGTTTCTCACAGTTAAAGGGAGAGTTTACAATGCAAGGGGAGATATGCTAGGGTTAATGATCTATCTGGCAATGGATTACAGTTGGAGATATCAGTATGAACTTTTGTTTACCTTAATACAGGTATAGAGGGTTACATATAGAAATATTTACAAACACAAGGTTAGTATATATGCAAATATTTCCTCACTCTTCCAGCTGAGAGGTCCTGGAAGATTCTAGAAGATCCTAGATGACATCCTAGTCACAATGGGCACACTTAACACCCAGATCTTGATTTCTAATACCATTCTCTAACAAAAGGAGCTAGGATCCTTGGAGAAATAGCTTATTCTATGACTGGGGCAGGAAATATACAAGATGAGCCCGGAGTATCTTATAGTACCAGAAAGTAAGGAAGCACTGAAAACAAACAGACAACAACAAAAAACCCCACATTGGTGGAGGTATGTCAAAGGGGCACAGGAGCTAACTGAACGCTCTCAATGCCAAAGCTGGAACAATTTGAGCAGCAAAATAAAGTAGTAATAGATTATAACCCAAAGTAGAAAATAAATATCCACGAGTTCATACACATAAAAATAAATTATTGAACAAATAAATAAATAAATGGGAGAGAAGAGACAAATCTGTGCAGCAGAATTCCAAATAATTTATGTAGCTACTTCACCTTCAAGGAGGTAAAATATAATTCCACTACTTAAGTGTGGGCTGCGCATAGTGACTTCCTACCAAAGAGTAAGTATGAAAAGGGGGGGAAAAGACTAACTTCCTGGTGAAAAAAACGTGAGAAACAGTACTTCAGCCTGGTGATCAAGTTTAATATCAATAGTGATAATTCATGTTCACAATATGTACCTTTGGTATGATGTGATGAAAATAGCACTTTACCTCCTCCCACAAACCCCAGTTTAATCATGAGAAAAACATCACACAAATCCCAGTTGAGGAACATTTTTCAAAATACCTGACCAGCACTCCTCAAAACCATAGAGGTCATCAAAAACAATGAGAGACTAAGAAGCTGGCACAGTCTAGAGGACGTGATGACTAAATGTAATGTGGTATCCTGGATGTGATCTTGGAACAGAAAAAGGACATTAGGTAAAAACTAAGGAAATTTGAATTAAGTATGGACTTTAGTTATTAACAATATACCAATTTGTTCATTAATTGTGACACATATACCAAACTAATATAAAACGTTTATAATAGAGGAAATTAGGTGTGGAGTATAAGGGGAATCTCTGTACTATCTTCACAATTTTTTTGTAAATCTACAACTATTTTAAAAGATAAAAGCTTATTTTAGAAAGTTACAGAGTTTGTCCAAACTTTCTTATAGGGATAGGGGAAGATTACACCAATGAATAAATTTTAAAACTATGATGGAGTCAAAAAATAAAGTTTGATTAAACCACAAGACAATTCATCCAAAGTTCAGGGGTCGCAACAGAGACAAATGCTAATCCATTCATCAGGATACCTGCACACGTGTGGCACTTCCACAGTACTTCTACAGAAAACATCTCCTGCCAAACATGAGCTCATAAACAAAAATTATTCAACACGCAAGGAAAGCCGCCCTCATGAAAGGGAGTTAGGAGATAAAACAAACTGGAAAATGTTCAGCCAAGGAACTACAGATATAGCTCAATCTCTGAGGGACTGACATAAGAATGACTAAATTGTTCAAAAAGATAAAGGGAAGAATGGTGTCCATAATACAATGAAAAGACATTAAGAGAAAAGAGCAGACATATCTCAAAAAGAAACGTATAATATAGTTATACTATGAATAAAAGAAAATAGTTATTTAAATTTTAAAAAATACAATAAATATTTGACTAGATTCAGCTAAAGAGAGAAATAATGAATTAAAAGATCTCCAGAAATCAATCAGGATGCAACACAGAGAGATAAGGAGATGAAAAATATGAAAGGGAAATTAAGAGTCAAAGATGATCTAATAAGAAGCTCTAATGAATGACAAGTAAGAGTTACAGAGTTAGAAAAAGAGAAAATGGGAATAAGTATATTTAATATGACATTGTCAGGTAATTTTTCAGAACTGAAAAAAGATATAAATCTTTATAGTGAAAGATCAAAGTTCTAAATAGAATAAATAAAAGCAAATATACACCCAGATACTTAGTGGTAAAAGTTCAAAGTGTCAAAGATAAAATCTTTAAAGCTACCTACAAAGGAAAGACATTCAAACAGCAGACGCATCATCACTAACAATAGATGCCAGAAACAATAGAATAATATTCTCAAAATGTTGAGGGAAAATCTCACTCAACTTGCTATTCTCTATACAGCTAAACTATCATTCCAGAGTGAAGGCATAATAAAGTAACTTTTAGACTTTCAAAGACTGAAAGAGATTACTTCCTATGGAGCTTTGCTGTGGCAGCTACATAAGGCTGGTTCTTTGACATCCATTCCAACTGCCCTCTTATACTACAGAGCCTGGAATGCTTAAAAAATTACATATTCCATAACTTTTGCCGTTAGCAATATTCGTGACCCAGGTTCTGGCAAGCACTCACAGATACTTGGAAAGCAGAAGTGAGCTGTGTGAGGTAGAAGCTGTGCAAAGATAGAAGAGCTCTTTTAGTGGACACTGAGTTTGAGGCATTAGGTTCACTAGTGGCAGCTGTAGCAGAGATTCTACTATGCTAAGTGTCAAATGATGGTCAGCTGCAGCAGTGGGTTTTATTCTAGCACAGTCCCGTGGAGTAATCGGACCTTTCTCTGGGCTGCAGTGCTTCTGCTTGTAAAACATCCTAACTTGGTTCCCTGGTGTTCCTGAAAATCTTGTGATCTCTCTGACATCTGAAAATAAATTGCTTTTAGATTTAAACTAGCTAGAGTGAGTTCTGCTTTCTGGACAAAGAACAATGATTAATAAAGAATTTGTTCCAGAAATGGTGGCAGGCTACAGACTTTCAAGGAAATGGGAATCTGGAATTAGTTATCTTATTTCATAGGGTTTGAGGACAAGGAGGATTGGGTTAGCATTACAGGATGAGGCACAGATGTTCCATAGCATGCTTTGGCTAAGTAGTCACTTAAATGATCCACCATGGTCACTTGAAATGAAATGCCTATTGAAGGCAAAGCTTTGGTGGCCATAGTGATTGACTATTATAATGAGCATAAGATATATAAGAGTTGTGAGGTGGGATGGGTGCTTCTAACTAAGCTATAGTAGTTTTAAAAAGACAATGACAGGCTGAAGATTTTACATCAGAGAATGAGAGAGATATTCTATGATTGCCCTAAAAGAATTTCCTGTATCTCAAAACTGCAGATCTAATGTAGCTAATATGGTGGTTAGTCAGACATAGTGGGCTGCCAAATTACAACACATTCAAATGCCTCAAGTTACAGCATTTATAGGGGAAGTGTAGCACTCTGAAAATCGGAATGGGAACATTTGTGGGGATGCAGATGACTCCAATAACCCCAGACTTCACTGAGCCTTTCTTGCATGAAGAAGCAGTTCCTCCTCTCCATCTGGTGAGGCTGGCCCACCCCGCTTACAGACCTGTAGTAACCTCATCATAGGCAGTTATCTTGACATGGAATGTCAACCCTCTTCAACTCCCATTCCCACTACCTCCTATTTGTCTCTAGAACCCAGGGTGCTATAAGGGGCCATTTACAACATCAAACCCAGAGGAGATATGACACACCAAACAAATTGTATGACTTAGATAATTGAAATCTACATTGAATTGAAATCTACATGAAATAACATATCTGGGAGTGCTAGCATCAGAGTGCTAGAACAGGGAGCGAGGAATAAAAATGTAGATTAGACTGAATTTATCAACATGACAACACACACCACAGATTCTGGAGCCAATGGATTAAGCTTGGGCTGCTGAGAATGTTTTTTTTTTGTTTTATATTCTTTTTTTTTAATTGCATTTAAAATACATATATCATAATATTTACCATCTTAACCATTTTTAAGTGTACAGTTCAGTAGTGTTACATACATTCATATTGTTGTGCAACCAATCTCCAGAACTCTTTTCATCTTGCAAAACCTAAACTCTATATCCATTAAACAAGAACTCCACATTCTTTCCTTTCCCCAGCCCCTGGCAACAACCATTCTACTTTCTGTCTGCATGAATTTGACTACTCTAGGTACCTCATAGAAGAGGAATCACACAGTATTTGTCTTTTTTGTGACTGGCTTATTTCAATAAGCATAATGTCCTCAAGGTTCATCCATGTTGTAGCATGTGTCAGAATTTCCTTTCTTTCTAAGGCTGAATAATAGTCCATTGTATGTGTATACCACATTTTGCTTGTCCATTCACCAAGTGATGGACACTTGTGTTGCTTCCACGTTTTGGCTCTTGTGAATAACACTGCCATGAACATGGGTATACAAATATCTCTTTGAGACCCTGCTTTCAATTCCTTCAGGTACATAACCATAAATAGAATTGCTAGATCATACGGCAATTCTATTTCTAATTTTTTGAGGAATTGTCATACTATTTTTCATAGCAGATGTACCATTTTACATTCTCACCAACCATGTATAAGGGTTCCAATTTCCCCACATTCTTGGTTATTTTCTGGGGATTTTTGGATAGTAGCCATCCTAATGTCTGTGAGGTGGTATCTCATTGTGATTTTGATTTGCATTTCCCTAATGATTAGTGATGTTGAGCATCTTTTCATATGCTTGTTGGCCATTTGTATATCTTCTTTGGAGAAATATCTATTCAAGTCCTTTGCCCATTTTTTAATTGCATTTTTTGTTGTTGTTGAGTTGTAGGAGTTCTTTATATATTCTAGATATTAACTCCTTACTAGATATATGATTTGCAAATATTTTCTCCCGTTGCATAGAGCACCTTTTTACTTTGTTGATTGTTATCTTTGATGCACAAAAGTTTTAAATTTTGATGTAGTCCAATTTATCTATTTTTACTTTTGTTGCTTGTGCTTTTGGTGTCATATCCAAGAAATCACTGCCAAATCCAGTGTCATGAAGATTTCTCTCTAAGAGTTTTATAGTTTTAGCTCTTCTGTTTAGGTCTTTGATCCATTTTGAGTTGATTTTTGTATAAATTATGAGGTAAAGGTCCAACTTCATTCTTTTCCATGTGGATATTCAGTTTTCCTAACATTATTTGTTGAAAAGACTACCCTTCCCCCCAATAAATAGTCTTGACACCCTTGTCAAAAATCATTTGACCATATATGTGAGGGTTTATTTCTAGGCTTTCTATTCTATTCCATTGGCCTATATGTCTGTCTTTATGCCAGTATCACACCGTTTTGATTACTGTGGCTTTGTAATAAGTTTTGAAAATAGGAAGTGTGAGACCTCCAACTTTGTTCTTCTTTCTCAAGATTGTTTTAGCTATTTAGGGGCCTGAGAATGGTTTTAATTGTTAGATAAGTATTTATTGTCTCAGGGCTCAATAGTGGTCTAGATGAACTTGAGACGTTATAAATTGTTTGCATGAGTTAAAAGAAGTAACGGAAGAACTTTGAGAGACAAGATATTGGAGAGGATTTATCAGATGTGACCTATGCATTCATCCTTAAATAGGTCCTCTGAGAAGGTCCAAACCTTTCCACGGCATGGAGAAACACACTAGTGAGGGAAATGCAGGCATATGTAAAAGTGCTGGAGTAGATCTCTTCCATGCATCAGAAATGAAGGTGAGAGGGCCGGCTCCGTGGCTTAGCGGTTAAGTGTGCGCGCTCTGATGCTGGCGGCCCGGGTTCGGATCCCGGGGGCGCCCCGAGGCACCGCTTCTCCGTCCAACGTGAGGCCGAGTCCCACGTACAGCAACTAGAAGGATGTGAACCTATGACATACAACTATCTACTGGGGCTTTGGGGGGAAAAAACTGAATAAATAAAATCTTTAAAAAAAAAAAAAAAAAAGAAATGAAGGTGAGGATGCTACCTTTGAATTGGGCTTCCTAATTCCAGTGAGGCTGATGGGATTCTGTGGTGGCAGAAGCCAAGTGGTAGCACACAAACATAGTAATGCAGAGGGTGTGGTTACTATCACAATTAGCAGGGTCAACACATTAATCAGAATGATTTGGCCCACAGGATCTTTGTGGTGACTTAATTATCAAAGGGACCTTGAATAAACAGAAGGACATCCTACTAACTGCTTACTTGATTTGTATAACAAAATGAAATAAAAAACAGCTCTAGTTCTGGCAAATGGAGACCAGACTTGAGCCACCACATTTGAGAGTTAGAGCCCTTCATTTAATTTTCTTTTTTTTTTGTCTTTTTTGTTTGTTTGTTTGTTTTGCTTTGTTTTGTTTTTTGTGAGGAGGACCAGCCCTGAGCTAACATCTGATGCCGATCCTCCCCTTTTTTCCTTGAGGAAGATGGGCCCTAAGCTAACAACCGTGGCCATCTTCCTCTACTTTAAATGGGACGCCGCCACAGCATGGCTTAACAAGCAATGCGTCCGTGCGCGCCCGGGATCCGAACCTGCGAACCCCGGACTGCAGCAGCCAAGAGCGTGCACTTAACCGCTTGCGCCACCGGGCCGGCCCCCCTTCATTTAATTTTCACACCTGAGTCAGTTTACAGATCGTGGATCCCTTGAATGAAGAAAAGACTATGACAATATCACTACTAGCGTCAATAATTCTCCCAATTGGCTTCTCGAAAGGGGCTTGTGGAATGACCAATGTACACATTTGGGAAAGTTGGACATTGGCTTTTGGTTCAACCAATTCTTAGAGAGAAAAAAAAGATGCTGTGGTCCACAGGTGAGAGTGAGGATTTGTAGAGGTCAACTGATAAATGGAATTTTGGCTTGTGTCCCACTCACAGTGGGTCCATGAGTCTATTCTGTAGCTAACTGCTGAGTTCCTAAGTATAGAGTTGAAATACTTAAGAACTGGCAGAATCTACACATGAGGACAGTAACAGTAGTGTCAAGTGGAAGCCCCTAAAGCTCCTCCTCTCAGGGAAAATATAAACCAAAAGCAATATCATATGCCTGGGGGAATCACAGAGGCTGGTGCCAATATTAAATACTTGACAGGTGCAGAGGTAGTGATGCTTCTTGCAGCCATTCAGCTCACATTTTTGGCTTCTACCTAAGCGAGATGGGACTTAAGTCACACACATAGGACTGGGAATCAGAAAAGCATCCAATTTGTCAGCAGAAGTGCTAGGGAGTAGAATAGCTATGCTGGTAGGCAAAATAAAGGCCTCCCAAAGATGTCTGCATCATAATCCCCAGAACCTGTGAATATGTTCAGGCAAAGGAGAATTCAGGTTGCAGATGGAATTAGTGTTGCTAATGGCTGACTTTAAGATAGGGAGATTATCCTGGATTACCCAATGTAGTCACACAGGTCCTGAAAAGTGGAGGGGGAGGGGCAGAAGAAGAGAGTCAGAGGAAAATGTGACTATAGAAGGTCACAAGATGCCATGTTGCTGGCTTTGAAGCTGGAGGAAGGGGCCGTGAGCCAAGGAATGTGGGTGGCCTCTAGAAGCTGGAAAAGGGAAGGAAATAAATCCAACCCAGAGCCGACAGAAAGGAACCTAGCTCTGTTGACACCTTAATTTTAGCCCCATGAGACCTGTGTCAGACTTCTGACCTACCTACAGAAGTGTAAGATAATAAATTTGTGTGGTTTAAGCTACTAAGACTACAGTAATTTGCTATGGTAGTAATAGAAAATGAATACAAATGCCTTCAAAATTCTAAGAGAAAATGATTTTTAACCTATTATCCTATATTCAGACATAATACTAATTACACGTGGGGTTTAAATTAAAGGCATTTCCAGACAGACAAAGTCTCAAAAGAAATTAGCTCTTATGCACCTTTTCTTGGGCAACTGCTGGAAGATGTGGTCTTCCAAAATAATGGTGTAAACAAAAAAAGAGGAAGGTAGGGATCTAGGAAACTGGAAGATCTAATCACTGGGGAGAGGAGAAGGAGAGTCTGGGGAGAGCAAGTGTTCTGCAGACAAAGAGATCAGCTAGTCCAGGGTGGAGGCGTCAGGAGGTGTGCAGGAGGAGCGCAGGCAGAACATTTGATGTACGTGGTCACATCCACAAGGGGTTTTAACTATTTTGAAAAATCAGGAAAGAATTAGCGATAGTGATGTAGAAAATTAAACAAAGACACAAAGAGGCAAGTTTTTCCAGAAAAACAAAGCTTTTTTTTCTTTTAAAGGAAATATAATTGTCATATCCTACTTGTCTCGGCAGTGAACTCTACTGGCCTGTTTTAATAACACAGACATAGATGTAACTTGATTGAAAGGGTGCAGGGAAGAAAAGTGAAGGCTTGGACATCCAGCTCTCCATTTCTATTGGTCAATTTTTGTTTATAGACTGCAGAGACACAGAATGGGATTAATCATAATCCTTGGTTTATGGCACACTCTTAATGTTGGTCCAGGTATCACCTGCTTTTAGCTATTTGGTTAGTTATTTGATTCGTTTTTTTTTTTATAATTTTATTTATTTATTTATTTTTCCCCCCAAAGCCCCAGTAGATAGTTGTATGTCATAGCTGCACATCCTTCTAGCTGCTGTAAGTGGGACGCGGCCTCAGCACGGCTGGACAAGTGGCGCATCGGTGCACGCCCGGGATCCGAACCCTGGCCGCCAGCGGTGGAGCACGCGCACTTAACCGCTAAGCCACGGGGCCGGCCTGATTAGTTATTTTTAATCACGTAATAAGCACCTGTGAACTCACTGCCCAAAACAAAACTAGAACCTTGATGATTATTTATAACCACATGGTCCCCACCCCCCCTAAATGCCATCCCATACCCATTCTCCTCCATTTGGGTAACCAATATCCTGACTCTTATATTTATGATTCCTTTGCTTTCTTTGTACTTAAGCTGAGCCCTTGAAATTCATGAGCAGTCTGAGGACAGGGTCCCTGCTAGACTAGGAATAGGAGGAGAGGAGGGGATGTTAACATCAAGCACTTCATCCTCATGAAGCAGCAAGTAGCTTGTTCTCAGCAAGAGACGTTACAAAAAGCTTATTCTCAGAAAGGAAGCTGAACCCCAGGGCTTTCTCACATGAAATACTTCTGGGTTTTTTTTCACAATGCATCCAGCATTGCATGTATCTTATTTGTTCCTTCCCTAACTACTCCTTGAAATGAGAGAGAAGGGTATGTGTATGGTAGGGGGAGATGCCAAAGCAATTTATGCTGAAGACCTGATCCTACAGCGTTAGCAGCACCATCTAGCATCTTCAGGCGACACACTAAGACAAGCATGTTTCCCCAGTGGATGCTCCAAAACCCCCCAGTCTTCTCAGGTTTGCCCCTGGCCCAGACAGTCTGGCACGGCTCTTGTTCCCCCATAGCCTGTAGCTTGCACAGCAGCACAGAGGCCCTGGAGGCAGGTAGCAACCAGCTTGGAGCCGTGAGAGTTTAGCTGAGGTCTGCCTGTGCTATCTGCGGCCCCTCAGGCCTGAGCTGGCTATAAGACAGCAGCTTGCCTTGGCAGCCTGCCATGGTCAGTCAAGCAGGGCACCAGCAATCTGGGAGTCACTTAGAGCTTGTTTGGAAGATGCTTCTAACCAGAACTCAGCTCACAAGTCAGCATGAGATCCTGCCTGTACTAGAACCATGGATTCATTGACCACGGAGCTGCAGGGGGCCTTGAGGCCCACCTAGTCAAGCATTTCCCAAAGCATGTCACTCAAGAACTGGTTTTTAAGACAGTTAATAGTTTTCTACCCAAAAAAGTGTCTCACAGTCAAGGAAATTTGTAGAACATTGGATTAAAAGCAAATTAAGATTCCTTTCTTTTCTTTTTTTTGTAGTTATTTATTTTCCCCCCCAAAGCCCCAGTAGATAGTTGTACGTCATAGTTGCACATCCTTCTAGTTGCTGTATGTGGGACGCGGCCTCAGCGTGGCGGGAGAAGCGGTGCGTCGGTGCGCGCCCGGGATCCGAACCCCGGGCCGCCAGCAGCGGAGCGCGCGCACTTAACGGCTAAGCCACGGGGCCGGCCCAAGATTCTTTTCTATATGCCTCTCAAACATAATCTCCAAGAAGGTACCATTTTCCCAATTTTGATCTTTAGCTGAGCCTCAGTTTCCTCCCCTGCAAAGGAGAAATAACAATGCCCACCTCAGAGAATTGTTGTGAGGGTGAATGAGCTCAGGAGCTCAGAAGCATTTAGCATAGCGGCTCACAAAAGAGGCATCAGCAAGTCTTAGTTACCCTCTCCTTCACCTACGCCTTTCATTTTTTCTTTCTTTTTTTTTTTACATGGGTCTATTTCTGGATTTTTTATTTTGTTCCATTTATTTATATGTCTATCCTTTTTTTTTTAATTTTTTTATTGCAGTAACATTGGTTTATAACATTGTAAAAATTTCAGGTGTACATCATTGTACTTCTATTTCTGCATAGAATACAAGTTCACCACCAAAATACTAATTACAACCCATCACCACACACATGTACCGAATTGTGCCTTTCACCCTCCTCCCTCCCCCCTTCCCCTCTGGTAACCACCAATCCAATCTCTGTCCCTATGTGTTTGTTTATTGTTGTTATTATCTACTACTTAATGAAGGAAATCATACGGTATTTGACCTTCTCCCTCTGACTTGGCAGAGGCGCACCCCCACACACACTGCGAGTGGGAGAGCTGCTCTCTAGGCTTGAGTGGCAGCTTCGCCTCCTCCTGAATCACCACGAACAGATGGAGCCCCAGGTTAAAACGCTCAGCACAGACTCATAATCAGAAAAGAGGGGACTTGACAGCCAGCTCACAAGAGGAAGCACTACACCAAGAGTCTGAGGTTTTCAACCGGCTGTCCACCCTCTCAGTGTTTGCACTTCCTCACCTGTCAAGTGCAGGGGTGTGAGCACATGATCTCCATGCTCTCTCTCTAGTCCGTGTAGATCCCCATTTTAAAGGTTACCAACTGTGGCCTAATCACAAGTTCAGAAGCACAGTCCACACACCCAAAATATATTTTATTGAGACTGGAGCAATTTACAATAAGGTACTGATTACAGCACATTGTAAAGACTCAAGTTTCACAAATTTCACATTCACAAATACAAATCACTTTTTGCTCTGAGTCTCACAGGGAACAATGGGACGGGGGCAGACAAGGTTCTGACAGGAGACCTAGACTTAATGGCCATCAGTGGGTCCTCCCCCAGGCCTTCTCTGTGATTTGGCAGTATTTCTAGATGCCCTCAGAGAGGAGCAAAGTGAAGCTTTCCCCATGATTCTAGAACAGGACAAACTTACTGTGTTTCCTGCTGCCTGTTTTCTTTCTGGTTCATACAATTTCCATGACAGTATTAAGACGAAACCATTAGCTACTTCTCGACACCACAGAGACAACAGGCACAGACATGGGAGCCATTTGGCCTGAAAAATCCACCTGGGGATCCGTATGGACTTAGAATGCTCTCTCAGCCTCACGAAAGTCACTTTTTCACCTGCTGTTCAGAAGATGATTTTTTTAAACTTTGCATCCTGAAAATTTTCAAACACCCTCATACATAGAATAGTATAATGAACCTCTATGGTTCATTATAGGGAAGAAGATGTTGTGAACAAGTTCAGTTAATAGCCAAGAGATCAAAGTGAACCTTGGACAAGCCCCTTCTCCCCGCACCTCAGTTTTCCACTCAGCTCCATATCTGTGCTTTGCTTTCAGGATCTATCTGGTGCTAGAAAGAACCTAAAAGCAGTGTGATGGTGAAAATTGTTTAGGGCTGGTGAATTAAGCTCCATTCTGCCTGATGCATCTCTCTTCTGGGTGACACAGTGAGTCACTCAGGACCAGATGGAAGGTGATGAAAACACTCGGTCTCTGGGAATGAGATTTCTCTGGCAAGTGGAGTACTTAAGGAATATCACAATGCCATAGGTTTCTGTAGATGACGTGTGAGCCACCAGAGTTGACAGTGATGTTGACAGAATCATCTTTAGGGAACTGGCGTGAAGAAGCCTTATTATTCAGACAACACAGAGGACTGGCCTGTCTAGACAGCTTGGGAGGATGAGGTGTCCAAGCACAATTATTTCCAGCATGTTGGAAAGCCTGCTCCCTCATCTCCTGTGAAAGCAGGGCAATGTTTTACTACCTCTTGTTCTGTGAGATTGCAGGAGAGAAGGAATTATGCCTCCTGCATGAGTTTTGATCCCCGGCTCATCACGATGGGTGCCATCTGAGGAGAAGTGCTTCAGCCAGGCTCTTCCCACCACAGGCTACAAGATGAAGGCAGTCTGTTGGCTCCATGACTGTCTTCTCCTTGGGTTCCTCTCCTATCTCTTCCAACTATTCCGGAGAGGGGCTCAGAAGTTCTCCACTATGTCCCTGATTTTTGCTTATCTCTAAATGGAGAAGTGCAATTCATAATGAAATGAAAAGCACATTCACACACATGTGCACACACACACGCACACACACGCAAAGGAAAAAGTTGCAAATAAATTCACAGCATGTGAACAGAACTTATCACAAATTGGTGAGATAAAGTGGTGGTTTTTATTTTCTTCTTTGTGCTTTTCTGAATTTTCCAAGGTTTTGATAATAATTTTTCTTTGTTTTAAGGAAACCTAGTAATTCCTCTTTGTTTTAAAGAACCCAAATTGGTCCTTTCTTGTCATGTATCATGTATTGCGATTCATCGTGGTCCAATGACTTCAGAAATTGAGGCACGGAAACCTCCCTGCCAGCTCTGGCTTGCTAACCTTTCACTGGCCAGTGAACCTTTATCAAGCAGAGCTCCGTGCATCTGGGTCAGCCACGCCCAAAGCATGACTCAGGTGTCCTTTATGGATGCTCAGTGGCAGGAAGGGTTGTAAGGTGGCTGGCTGCCTGACAGCTAGAGACAGTTGACTGACTCAGCCCCCATTTGGGCTGAAGTTGTCGGGGGTTCTCTGGCTCAGAGACACGCGATGATATGCCTTGAAGTGTTTCTTAAACAGGAATTCATGAACATGTGTCGAATTGCTAGTTGCCTTTTAGTTTTCACATCAATGGGGCTAGGAGACTGGGAAGAGTTTCCTAGAAACTCAAGAGTCCTATGGCTTCTGCAGAAACTTACTTCCAGCACTGTGACGGTCATGTGTGAGAGGACAGGCTCTGACCTTAGGCCCTTTCCTAACCTCAGCTGGAGACACAGCCCTCCTCCTGCCTCTTCCCACTCTCCTCTAACTCGTTGCCACAGTGGGCTCCATGGATGAGAGGTCTGTCTTCCCGGACTGGAGTTGGGAGGAGGGCAGGAGGTTGTTGGCTAGTGGAGCCCTCCGGCCATTGCTCTTCTCTGTCCAAGCCACCCTGAAGGAAGGGACTGGGGACGGTGGTCGTTCCTCCTGAGGCTTGGATGGCCTTTGGCACATGCTCAGTAATGCCTTCAGCTCGATCCTGAAGTTTTCGTTGAGCCAGCAGTAGATGAAGGGGTTGTAGCAGGTGCTGCTCATGGCAAACCAGTGGAAGGCGAAGTAGAGGGCATTGTTGGTGCGGATGACCTTGCTGGACAGCAGGAGGACGTAGCAGTTGAGGGGGAACCAGCAGAGGGCAAAGAGGACCACCACCAGCATGAGCATCTTGATGGTCTTCTTCTTCTTGCGCCGCAGGGCCAGGTACTGCTCCGTAGTCACGTCGCCGATTGTGTTGCACAACCACAGCTTCTTGGCCACACGGGCGTAGGCCACAGAGATGATGAGGAGGGGTAGGATGTAAAGCAGGATGAAGGTGGCCAAGTCCAGGTACTTCCAGAAGAGGTCGGCTGGCTCAGGGAAGTCTGGCAGACATAGAGAGCGGACAATGTCCTCACTGGGGGCAGGAGAGACAGAGAGACAGAGAGATAAGGAAAGAGACAGACAGACAGATAGACAGAAGGAGGGTGTGCAATTAGTGTGGAAAGGCCTCATCCCAAGAAGCACTGGCCTCTCTCTCCACTGGGCTCCTGGTACGTCCGTCTGTCAGAGCACTTTTCATGCTGTAGCCTAATTATCTGATTACATTTCTGGCTTCCCCCCTAGGCTGGGAGTTCCATAGAGATAAGGAATACACCTAGATCTCTCCGTGTCTTCTTAACCTTGTATTTTTCCTAGCCCATAATAGAGATCCAATCAACATTTGTTCAATGAATGAATGAAACACAGGTCTTAGAATTAACTCATCTTGGGAGCACAGTGCATTCAGGAAATCTTGGAATTCCCCATTGTACTACTCACTCCCATTCCATAGGGGAACTGAGGATTGATGGGTCTTGACAACGTGAGCGGCTACACCTGAACTAACATACTTCAGCCACTCATATAACAAGTATTCATTTTCTTTGGAATGTACCCAGTCCTCGTCAAGCTTTTTAGGGATATCTTTGTGTGTTGGAAAACCTGGAGCTAGTGTGTTAAGAATGTGCAGATTATGACCTGCTGAATGAGGAGGCATAAGCCACCCACACGGGGTGGGCAGGTAGCTTCCTCAGTGTCAGAATTCCCACTTTGGGGAAGTAAAAACCCCAGGGCCATTTCGACTGAAGGTGCAGTTTCAACACACTCACACAAAGGAAGTAAAGTCACAAGATTTATTCCTTAGAGATCTCAGAATAGGGGCACAATGAGCCAGGGAAGGTCAGTCCTCCGTCCCAGGTCACGAGGGAGCAGGAGATAGAGAGCAGGGTAACAAGCACCTATTACTTATAAGGTAGTTGGGGCGGCAGTCACTAACTTTTCACGGGCTTAACTCTGTGTGGTCATTTTAAAAGGTGCCCCAGGAAAAGCAAGGCGGGAATCCTAAGCTCAGCTGCTTCCTCTGGGTGTGAGCAGGCTTGTCATGCTGTCACATGCCTAGGCAGCAACTCAAATGGCTGTTTTCTCATCACACCATGTGGCTTGTGGCTCTTGTTATATGTGCTAGTGGCCATCACTAGTGAAAGAAAGAGAACTCTCTTTGCTTTTGTTATCAGAAAAAAAAAATAGCCCTCCACGTCTGAAGGCAGATGGGGAGTCTGAATGCTGGGGTGTTCGGGTATGTGCTTCCTTCCAATATCCTAGAACTCAGGGAGGGAGCCTTTGTAAGTGAGTTGACGTCGGCCTTCAGAGCTTGCTCTCTGGACCCCACTGAAGTCACAGGAGTGTGGGTAAGTGGATGTTTCAGGTGGGGCAGCGCATGGCTACTGTAGGACACGTTAGCACCCCCTAGATCCCCTCAGACACCTTTTACTGGTCTGGACACCAGTCCCCCAACTCTTGCCGCCCTGCATGAGACAGCTGGCACTGTGGTCTTCTAGGTGCCTAGGACTACCCTCGGGCTGCGGAATACGCTTCCCACAGATCCACCAAGAGCCAGAAGTGGCCCAGAGATCCGTTTTCCCAGGGAGGCCTGGAATATGTAAGCCCAGCTCCCTTGCCAGAGACAGACAAAATCAGTTTGCTCCAGAGCCCCCTGTGGAGCAGGCTGCAGCTTCCCAGAAACCTTACCGTTCCCGCCTTGGTTTCTCTGTCTGCCTCCTCACTCCCTTACCCAGTATCCTGGGAGCACTTCCTTAATAGGGGTACGGGTACTTTCTTTTATCTCAGGTCTGTTTCTAAGGAACCTCACCTAAAACAACTATGAACTGACAAAAATCACTCTAAGCTCATTCATTCATTCAGTAAATACATGCTGAGGGCTTGGTATGTGGAGACAGTAAGTCAGGTGCTGGGGACACCAAGGTAGCAAAATCAGAAACCGCCCAGCTCTCCCCAACCTTACAGTCTAGCCGGGGAGAGCACCTTTAATGAACTGGTAGCACACACAAGTGTTTAAAAACAACTGAGTGCTTTGAAAGAAATTCTTATTCTGAGAGCACAAGACAAAGAAACCTGAATGGGCAGGAGGAGGAGACAGAGCATCCTGCTGCAGACACACAGATACACACGTTTGGTCTGTAGGTTGTGCAAGAGAATTTAAACATCGCCATGTTAAATAAGGCCTGGGTGATTTTGAGCCTTAGTCTTTGTGACTACATGCCCCCAGTGACAGTGACAATAGCTGATCGCTATTGCCTTGACCTTGCAGACAAACTGGACAGAGAATAAGGAGGGAGCTAAAGCTGTTGAGAAGAAAAGACAAGAAAAAGCAGAAAAAATGCAGAGGACAGGCACAGGCCTGGAAACAACAGGTTGGGAGAGAGGCAGAGAGAACGGCTTGGTATGGCAGGTACTATAACTCTGAGATTCAGAGAGGCTCAGATTTCCCTCTGTCAAGGTCCTCCCAGTCCCCAGGCTGCTCCCTCCTAGTTAATCTCACCTGTACTTGAAGGTAAATAATTTCTGGCAGATGGCATGTGGGAGTGAAAAGAACGTAGCCATGGTCCAGATGATTGCGATATAGATGACACCTTTTGTGATGGAGATCCGGGGTTTTAACGGATGCATAATGACCTGGAAAACAAGCAAACTGTGTATCATTGGCTGAAGAAGTTTGAAACAAATGAGAAATCCAGACGACGCAGCTCACTTGTCACAATTAAGCAGGTAGGTCCTATTTATAAAGTCGAGCACCCCTTACACTCATTATTGAGCCCTGAGCTGCACCAGGCAGGTGGGGGGGTTCCAGCCATGCCCCACCCCACAGCCCACCTCCAGGAGCAGAAAGAGGGTGTCGTCTGGACTCAGAGCTCCAGGCAGTTCAAATGCCTCTTGCAGGTCATTCATGGCAGAACCAGAGTGCAGTAAGAAGCCGGGAGGAGGGGAGTAGGAGGGGGTCTGCTTGTATGACACCCACAGCAAGGCTGGCAGAAGAACAAGCCACGGTCAGCCTCCACCTCGGGCAGGATCTAATCTCATCTCCCCAAGATTCTAGACTCCTTAAGTTATGAAGGGCTCCGAGAGGGTGAGACAAACATGGAGAGGAGACTCACCACTTACCATGGGAAGCTGTCATGGGGGTTCACAACACTGTTTATGAAAGCCGCTTCTAAAATTGCAATGGGGCCCAGCTTTCCCACGCCTGTAATAAAGCCAGTGTTACAGGCTTCAGGCTGAAAAGCATCTTGGAATTGCTACTGTATGTGTATGCCAATCAATTCTCCAAAAAAGTTTAAATAAAGACTTGGAAATTTAACAGCATCCTCATTTTAAGATTAGAATCACTATTTCTTGGAAAAGGCATTTTGGGACAGGTGAGTCCAAGGTCAGGGAGAGAGGTCATAAAGAGCTGCCACTTCCTCAGGATGCCATCCCAGGACACATTGGACATGCTGGCTGTGTCCTGAGGACTGGTTTTTTTCCTCCTAAATTTTTCTTCCCATTTTTTCATGGTTTTACAGGAAGAAGTGACTAAGCTTTAGAAGCTGCCCAGCACATCTCCATTCTGGACTTGGTCATCTTTGCCCCTAATACTCCTTCATTGTTCAGGTTGGTGAAGGAAGTGGAAGCCTGGGTCAGAGGCCCCACACACCACTCAAAGACTCTGCCGGCTTTGGGACAGGGCCCCATATTTGGGTATATGTCACAGTAACGCTGTGACATATGTGGGCAAGACTTAGCCCCTCTTCCTCAGACCCACCCTTGGCCCAAGGGTCAACTCTCAGTTAGCTGTCTTAAACGGAGGTAAGCATAGGCCAGGAAAAGGTAATCCAGAGTCCCTCTTGTTGAATTAGGGGAGAAGGTTAAGAAAAGGCAAGAATCATTTGTATGCAAACTTTTCACACTTTGCACCAAAGCATCTGTAATAAAAATGCCAAAATGATGGCATTTCAGGGATAAAGTGATCTCAAAGTTTGCCAAGTCCAATTCCCTACCAGATGCATCAATCTTCTCTAGAACATTCCTATCAAGTGATCATCCAGACCTTGCTTAAATATGGCTGGCGACATGTAACTCATTACCTCTCCAGGCAGCTTTGTCCACCTTCCGACTGTCTATTAGGAAATCCTTCTTCACATTGAGCTGCATCTGTGAATCTGCATCTTTGAAGCCTCCTATCCCTGGTCTTTGTTGCACCTTTTGGAGCTACTCAGAATAAATTCTCTCTCTCTTTGTCCTGGTGTCCTTATGACACTGGTCTTGTAGGCGCCCTCGAGTCTTCTCAGAGCAGGTGGTATAGTGATCAGAGCATGGGCTTGGAGCCAGACAGACCTTGGTCCTAATGCTACCTTCATCACTCACCAGGCATGTGATCTTGGGAAAGCTACATATGCACTTTTCTGAGCTTCCATCCCTTGACTCAGCATAGAAGTATATATACAACACGGGTTCATTGAGCTAGCATGCACAAGGTGCCTGCCATGCAACGGTCCTCCTCCAGGAAGGGCTCCCTCAGGTCCCCTTCGGTTCCCTTCCCCATACCCACCCATGTGCGTCCAGTGGAGCAGTACAGTGAGTGGGGCCTTCCTGCCCCTCCATGCAGCCTGTTCCTGCCGCCTGGACACCCTCACTTGTCTTCCTCCTCAACAGCTTGGGCCACGAAATATCCATCACCCAGTCTGGAGCCTTGTCTCTGACCTGCAATTATTTGCCACTCTCTTTTCATCTGTGATTTTCCAGGTTTGCTTTTTCTGCTCCCAAAACAAGCTCATTACTTTTTGAGACACAAAATGCTGGCAGCGAGTCTTTGTCAGAACAACAAACTGTGAATAATTTTTTGCAGCACCTAGCACAAAGGGTATAATATGCCTCATCTAAGTGGTCATATTGGCCAATGAGAAGACAAACACCCTCATTGGAAAATGGGCTAAAACATTGTCTTGAGAGCTTCTGCAGCCCCCTGGAAAGCAAAGCCAGAGAGGAAAAGACAGGGTGTTGGGGGTAGGTGGCCTCACCTGGTGGCGGTCCACGGCAATGGCCGTCAGCGTCAGCGCTGAGACGTGCAGTGAGCAGTACTGGGCGAAGCGGCTGATGTGGCACATGCCTTTCCCGAAGACCCACGTGCTGTTCACAAAGCGGACCTGGAGACGAGCCCACAGAGGTCAGGAGACAGACGGGCTTTGACCCCGACACCTACCCTCTGTGGCCTCCCACTAGCGTCCCTCAGGAGGCCTCTTCCAGCTCCTCCCTTCTTCCACTCTACACTGCTGAATTGTGGTCACACCTGATTTTCTCCAGCAGGACTCATTCTCGATCATTCAGTTCAACAAATCCTAATCATGATGCTGGGGCCAGGCTCTGTTAGGTGCCAGGAGGGTGTGGGAAGGATGTGGGCTTTGCAGTTGGACTTCCCAGCTCTAATAGTTTCTAGCTGTGTGACGTTGGACAAGGTACGTAACCTCTCTGAACCTCACTTTCCTCATTTGCAAAAAAAGGCTTAAAAATCTCTACCTTGTAGGCTTATTGTAAGGATTAAGTTTTCTAAAAGTCTATAAGGGAGGAGCACAATGTCTGGCAGATTGCCAGAAAGATATTATTTGAAATAAATAGTAGCTATTTTTATGGTAATAATAAAATTCATTGTCCCATATGAGTTCAGACTAATGGGGGAGACACATCTGAAAATTCACAACATAACATGTGGGCTGTGCTCTTGAATGCTGGCTGAGCAGGCCTTGCAACACATCGTTTGGGAAGGAGACCCAGGGGCCTGGAAAGGTGTGGGTGGGGCAGGGTGGCAGGGTAGGGAGAGAAGACAATCTCCCAGGACAGTGTGGGGCCCTAGAAGCAGGCCTAGGCCTCATCCCACATCATCCGTGGCTATTTGCTCACTCAGTGCTTGAGCAGCTCCTGTGAGTAATGTCCCAAGTCGGAGAGAGATTGAACATCGATTCTGATCAAGGAGCTTCCAGTCCAGGCAGAGGAGGACTCAGGTATGCAAGACAGGAAGTATTCGATGCCCTACAGAAGGCCCAAATGAAGGGCACTGAGGCCACCAAGTGTGGTGGGTGTGAGCTTAGGCAGAGAGAGAGATGATAGAAAAAGAAACAGAGCAGGCAGCCCTACAGAAAGAGTATCATGTAGTGGTTCACATCAGAGTATTTGCCACTTACAGCTGTCACCTTGGGTAAGGCTCTTAGGCTCTATAAGCCTCACTTTCCTCATCTGTAAAATGGAGCCAACCCTGTTCACGTGGTTGTTATGAAAATCGAATGAGAGATAACATATGTGCAGTAGGTACAACAATGCCTATTAGAAAGCAAGTACTTAACACTACTAACTGCCATTATTATAACACATGAAACATTTGAGATGAGCTTTAGAGAACAGGTAGGATTTGTACAGGTGGAGATAACAAAAAGCTTGGCACTCGGTCAGAAATCCCAGGACCTGTTTGGGGAATAAGGAGTGGAATGGTTTGGCTGGAGTGTGTGGAAGAGAATCATGAGGGACAAGTCTGGCCAGACCATGAAACTAGGACAGCAGACAATGGACTTGACTCTCTATGGGGTAGGCACGCAGGAGCCATACAAGGCTTTTGAGCAGTCCAGTTAACATTATAGAGTAATGTCTGGTAACATTATACAGCTAGAAATCTTCAGCTATTCCTACTTCTCATCTCCCACATTCAATGAATTACCAAAGCCAATCAGCTCTATCTCTAAATGGTTTTCAAATCCATTTCCTCCTCTTCAGTCCCAAGGCCATGGCCCTAGTGGAGTCCTCCATCATCTCACACCTGGACCACTACAGCCTCCTAAAAGCTTTCCTCGTCCTCCAGTCTTGTCCATTTGTAATTCAGCCTTCACAGTGCTGACAGTATTTTTCTTAACGCCAAATCAGGTTGTTGTCACCTTTCTGCTTAGAATCATCATGACCCTCAGGACAGAGCCAAGTGCCTTAGGAGTATCCAGGCCCGTTCACAACCTGGCCCCAGCCTTCCTTTCTGGCCCACCTCGGCTTCTCCCTCCCCTGCCCGCTCCCTAACTGTGCTTCCTGCCTCTGCTGCTCCAGCTAAATTTTGCCACCCAACGTTCTCCCAACACGTCCTGAATTTTGATGCCCTGCCTTTGTTTTCCCAGGTCCTTCTGTCTGCATCGAGTGTTCATCTTGACCTGGGAAATTCCTACTCATCCAGGCCCCTTTGAAATGTCATGTTTTTTGTGCAGTCTCCTTTGACCCTCTCGTGGAACTCTGGCAGGTCAGAATGAATGACTCCTCCTCCACCACACTCTGTGTATGTCTCTGCTATGGGAATTGTAAGTAATCGCTTTTCTCTCAATGACCAGAGCTGGACTTTGGGCTGATTGTTGTGTGTAAAGCAGACAGGAAGGGAGACCAGGGAAGAAGGACATTGTCACCAGCCAGCCCGGATGCAGGACTCCTTTCCCAGTCGGGAAGCTTGGCTGAAGGCTTGGAAGACAGCCCCCACCCTCCGCAACCCTTTCACTCTCCCCGGTCGCCAGCACCTTGTAAGCTCTGACAGGAGTTTGGATTGGGGCAGTTACATGGGTCAGGTTCAAGGCCAAGCTGCTTTGGATCATCTTGGAAGGGGTGCTAGGTTCTCAGGACCTTGACATCCCCTCTCTCACAGGAGATTCTCCGGGGCAGGAGTTGTCAGCTCTCACTGCAGCCTGGCAAGGGGTCCATGGCCTCTCTCCGCACACCCCTTGTGTCTGCTGCAGATCTAATTGTGCATCCTGCTCTGGGCAGCAGCACAAGGGCCATGCCCTGGGGCCCTCCAGGACCCATCGTGGGTGGCCCAGCCCAACCCCAACATTGCAGACTGTCAGGTCAGAAACCAAGGGGGAAGCCAAGGAGAGCCAAAGATGCACTCTTTTGCACTTCAAGGCAGCAGGAGGCAGGGGTATAGGCAGGGGTATAGGGAATAGAGGGGGTATTTGGAAGTCCCTGTGTCCTTGGCTAGTACCCAGAGGATCCCGAGTGGCCAAGAATCAGTTAAACATAGGCTAGAGAGAGAGCAGGAAAAGTCCAGTTTGGAGTAATGGAAGCTTAGCATGGTCCAAGAGTGCCCCCACTTCCTCTCGCTTGGACGGCTTAGTGGACATACCTCTGGACTTCAGTCTGGGGAAGTAATTCTCATCCTGGCTCTGCCAATTACTAGCCAAGTGACCTTGGACAAGGGATTGAACCTCTGTGCCTTAGTTTCCTCATCTGCAAAATGTGAGTAATGTTCTCATAAGTGAGGACAAGAGAGAGAATGTATTTTTAAAATATAAGGTTTGGAAGGACGTTCACACAAGTGAATGGACTTGTGGGGGTTTGCCCTGTTCTTTTTTGCTTGTCTCTTATTTCTGGCTGAGTGTGTGTGTGCGAAAGAGAGACAGAGAAAGAGAGAGACACAGAGAGAGAGAGACAAACAGATGCTGCTTTGGTAATAACTGAAATAACAATAAGGCTATTCCATACATTGAAAAAATGTAACTCATGCTACAGAAACATAAGGTATAACTGTCATTATGATTGCTCAGTCATAGCCCTCACAGTCCCAAATCATCTATGAGCACCACACTCCCAAGTCACAGAGGGACAGAAATGACACCACTAATGCTGGGCAGTCAGGGCTTGGGGAGGAGGCTCATCGCCTGCCCCTGGGGCCCAAGCCCACCTCACCCTCATCTCTTCCCCAGCACAGACCTCATACACAGCCTCATTGTCAAACCACAGAAGAGAAATGCAATTTAAATAAGTGGTCTAGGAAAATGCACTTAAGCTTCCATTAACAATTAGCAATTGTTTGGTATTTCAGCTGCGGCACAAAACAGCCTCCCATGGCGGGGGGGTGGGGGGGGGGGGGGGTGGGATTTAATAGGCTGTACTTCAGGGGACGGGGGGGTGACCTAACAATCTCTGCAACATTTCAAGAGACTTCAATTTAATGCTTGATTATCAGACAGGCCCATGCTCAGTGACATTAAACAGAAAATGGTCACTCGTTCACAGCTGGTTGCAGACACACAATCACTGACCCCAATGCCACCAGCTGCAGAAGCTCTGGCTTAGAAGGTGATGAGAGAGAGTGAGAGAACAAACAAAACCACAGAGAGATGGACAAGAAAGAGTCAGAGGGACAGAGGAGGAGAGAGACGAGGCAGACAGAGACACAGACAGACAGAGTCACAGAGGAAAAAAGATGAAGACACAGAGAGAGAGCAACAGAGGAGAGAAAGACTTCAGAGAGAGAGAGAGAGAGGGACTGAGGGAGGGAGAGAGAGAGGGAGAGAGAGACACAGAGTCACAGAAAGGAAAAAAGATGAAGACACAGAGAGATAGCGACAGAGGAGAGAGAGAAAGACTTCCGAGAGAGAGAGACAGACAGACAGACAGACAGGTAGGCAGAAAGACAAACAGAATGACAGAAAGACAGAGACTGACAGAAAAAGTCTGAGACAGAAAAACAGAGAAGAGAGTTGAGAGATGAGAAACTAGAGCTGAGAAGGCAAGAGAGAAAAAAGACTAAGAAAGATGAAGACAGGCAGAAGAGGGAGACAGAGACAGACAGAAATAAGGAGGAAGAGAAATCCGAGTGCAGAGAGAGATGACTGAGAGAGGGGAGAGAATTGAGATGAGAAAAAGCTGAGAGCGAGGCTGAGAAAGGCAGAGGCGGGAGCCAGCCCTCCCTCCCGCCTTACCAAAGTGAAGGGGGTGTTGAGGAGAGTGATCATTATGTCGGCCACCGCCAGGTTGACGATGAAGAGGCTGGTGGCCGAGTGCATTCGCTGGTTCTTGAAGATGACATGACAGACCAGGACGTTGCCAAAGAGCGAGAAGATGATGATGAAGGAGTAAGCCACGATGAGCAGGGCTTTCACCGTGGGGTTCTGGGACTCGGCCCCGTAGCGCCTCCGGCCCACAAAGTTCTGCCAGTCGGAGAAGGTGTAGTTGTTCCAGGAGAAGAAGTGCGAGGTGTTGGGCACGGCCACAGCCGCCTCCAGGACCTGCTCGTCCGCCCTGCCCTCGGGGCGCTCGGTGGCTCGCACCAACGGGAGGAGGAAGAGCAGCACGAAGTGAAGGACCATTTTGCAGAGCCACTGCGCCCGGGACTGTGCAGTCCGGACGTCCCCGCCGGGCCGCGCGCAGTCGGGCGCGAGGAGAGGAGCGCGCGGGGCTGTCCGGGGAGGGAGCCCTGGGCCTCCCAGCCCCTGGCCCGGCGCCCGCTCGCCGCCTGCCTGCAGCCCTCGATCGGCGCGCTCCGGGCTGGTATCCGCACTTTTATGTCTCTGCTACCCCCGGGCTGCGAGCGACCGCCTCTGCCTATTGGGCAGCGCAGCGTCTCTGGCGGCGACAGTGACGCGCTCCCGCTCTGCAAGCTTCGCGGCTGCTCCCCCACCCCCAGCCCGCTCCCACTCCAGAAATAAAACTCTGGGGGGCGTCAAGGGCTGTTTCTCTAAAGCACTTGATTTCTGCTTAAGCCTCATTATTGCAAAGGGAGCAGGCAGGCAGGCGCCCTCGGGGGTGAGTTGGAATGTGTGGGGGCATACTGCAAAGACTGGGTCTGCCTGCTCCAGGGCGGCTCCCTGGTCAGCCACAGAGATAAATTCCACTTGTTTCCGTGTGAGCTTCAGCCCTGCCACAGTTGCATTACTGAGGTGGATCACCGAGTCCTGATGGTTCCAGGAACAAGGTGAACAATGCAATAGATGCTAGTTTCTCCAAGCCTCTTTAGTGACCAGACTTCAGACCTGCCTAAGGGCTTCCTAGGTTGCGTTTCCTGCCATTTATTAAGAATGTGGGAGGCTTTGTTTTGCAAGGAAACTCTTCAAAGCAGGAAACTCTTCTGATAGGATCAAAGAATCAAAGGAGATAAGTAGCCATGTGCCCACTTCTTGGGTAGTGGAGTTTTCTGCCATGGAAGTTTTTGAAGCTGTAGTAAGGGATATTTACTACAGCTTCAAAACATGTTAGCACCCATGTCGTTTTTTCTTCCTCGCCTGCTCTTCCGGGAAATCTTGATATCTTGCTCACCTGTTTTCACTCCCACTGTGAAGTCTCTCCCACTCACCCCTGCCCAGCCGCCCACTGACCTGATCCTGTTGAATCAGGGTCAGATCCCAGCTTTGTCACTTCCTAGCTGTGAAATCCTGGGCAAGTTATTTAACTTTTCTGGCCTTGGTGAAAAGCTTTCCTTTTCCTATATACAGGGTGTTCAGGGACCCCTGTATGGATCTCCCACTACACTGCTCTCTGATGCTAGAGATTCAATAATTGGCTGACTACTTGTAAAGGCCTCATCACCCCGTTCTAATGGCAAACTCCATGTAGACTCTTTCTATTGTCATCTCATCCTGGTGAGCAGTGCCCTTGGGCTGGGGTTCTGTCAAATGACTCAAACCCAGGTACCTTCTGAAGTGTCTACTCAGCCTGAGGGAAAGCCTGCACCTTTGTTCCATCCAAACCCAGGAGAATAGGCCCCTCCCACCAAAGTCCTCTTTTCTCCCTGGGCCAGGAGGCAAAGCCCAGCCACCTCTCACTCTAGAACTTTTCTAGGAAAGTTAGACATCAGCTTCTATACCTCCTTGAGCTCCAGGGACACAGGTCAAGCTTTCCTATTAATAAGGAATTCGAAAATGGTTTGATAAGTGTCACCATAGTAAAATACAAGGTGCATTTATTCAAGTGGAAGGGAGTCGGGGAAGTGTTCCCAGAGGAAGTGACACTTCAGCTCAGTCTTAAAGGACCAGTAAGAGACAGTTAGGTCATGGAGGAAGAGGCAGAGGGAAGAAGATGGAGTGTGGGAGATCAAAATTGGCCACCCTGAAATATATCTCTTTACCTTGATTATTTTCTCTGATGGACATTTGACCTCCTCCAAACTGCCTAAAGAATTTAATATAGAAGACCTGTTCCAGGAAGGAGTTACTATCATATGATGTCTGTAATATAATGCAAAATAGATCTTACAATAGGAAAGGCACAAGCAAGCCCATCTTATCAAAAATTCTCTCTCCCAGGCCACATTCTCTAGGTGGCCCTGCAAAGAGTTGCCAGACAAACATTTACATTTATAAGGGAAATCTCCATTTGTAAAGGTATCTCCCTCTCTGGGGGGAGGGGGGTTGGCCTCTCTAGAAACTTATCAGTGTGGAGGATAAGGCCTTAAATCTACATACCCTTGATTACTGTGATTTCCATCTCCCTCCCCACCCCCAACATCCTCCTTTGTCTTTAGCTGAAGATGGTATTAAAGATGAGAATCTCTGCCATTGTGTTGAGAAAATGCAGTTTCCCTGGTTTCTCCCATGTATACACGTTATTAAACTTGGTACTATTTTCTCCTGCTAACCTGTCTTTTAATTATTTGGCCAACCATAAGAACCTTAAGGGAAAGGGCAGAGGGGGATTCTCCCTCTTCCCTGATAGGAGTATTCCATAAGGAAGGAATCATGGTACATGCAAAGCCATAGAGGTGGGTGTGAGTACAGCACATTCAACAAACTCAGGAGTGTAAAGAGCTAGTGTGTCTTATGCAAGGAGATGAGTGGAGAGAGAGGCCTGGAAAGGTAGACAGAGAATAACAGGAATTCACATAGGGCTGTAAGTAGAGACTGACAAGATCAGATTTGCATTTTAGAAAGAACACTCTAGCAACTGGAGAATAGAGGGGCTGTGGTTTGAGGCAGGAGGTTTGAAGGCTGTTCAAGTGATTCAGGAACAGAAGTGAGACGTGAATCAAGGTGCTGGCAAGGGGAGGAGCAAGTCTGACAAAGATTGGAGGGAGGACTCGGGGATGATTACCAAGTTTTCAGTTTGTTTGAAGTCAAACACAAAAAACACAAAAGATCCTCCTTTGACCTCAACCCGTCCTAGAGCTTTTAGCCTACTTTTCTCCATTATTTTATCCACAAGTTCAAAGAAGTCGACTCTTGTCTCCAATTTTTCGCCTCGCATTCACTCTTCAAGCAATTATTTCTGAAAGAGAGGATGGCAAGCTTATGTCCTTCAGTTCTGCTGATGGGCCTGGCAGGTCCACAGAATTATGTGGTTGGAATAGAGGATTATGTGACTGATCCTAGGAGAAGGGACAGGGGTGCCAGGCAGATGAAATCATAGGTATTTAACTACAGGAAAGTAACCAAGAGACTGCCTGTAAACATGTAACTCAAGAGCTGGGGTGGACTTGATGCTCCATCAAGATGACTTGGTGCCATCTCAGGGAGGCAAGGCTCAAATGTGATGGTAATTTAGAAAACAGAGTTCTGGTTCATCGCATTGTGCCTAGTGTTGAGAAAGAACGTATGGGCAGAAGAGGGCTAGTTAGCATCAAGCACAGAGAAGGAAGTCAAAGGTAGGTATGCAATGCCCTTCCAAGCAGTCTTCCAGGAACCCTGCTTGGTGCTCTATGACAGGAACACTCTTAATCTGGACCACTTAACTACTGTTGGGGAAGAGGGAGAATCCCCCTCCGCCCTTTCCCTCAAGGTTCTTATGGCTGGCCTAATAATTAAAAGACAGGTTAGCAGGAGAAAATAATACCAAGTTTAATAACATGTATACATGGGAGAAACCAGGGAAACTGAGTTTCTCAACAAAATGGCAGAGGTTCTCATCTTAAATACTATCTTCAGCTAAAGACAAAGGAGGATGTTGGGGGTGGGGGGAGTCAGTTATGGGAGATCACCAGAAAAGCACAGTAAACAAGAGTATGCAGATTTAAGTCCTCTCCTTCCGTACTGAAAAAGAGTTTCCAGAGATAAGATCATCTTCCCCTCTTCCCAGTACACAGAGGGAGAGACCTTTACAAATGTAAATACTTGGTAAACAGAACTTTGATAAGAATGGGCTTAGCGAGGACCCTGCCAGTCTGTCCATAACTGGAGTTCAATTCCTTTAGGCAATTAGTGGGGGAGGTCAAATGTCCATCAGAGAAAATAATCAAGGTAAAGAGCTATATTTCAGGGTAGCCAATTCTGATCTCCCACACTACTCCTTTGCTTTGATTTCTTGCTCATCATGCCCGCCTTACAGGTATGAGGGCATTTGTGCCAGGTGCCCGAAACTTTCTCTCTGGAAGACGAGGTAACGTGGAAAGCTGCTCTTACAGAATGAAGCAACTCCTTCTTTTGCGCCTTCTGAATAAAACCGAGGACACGGTGTAGTCATTATGTGCCAAATAGTAATTATTTTTCTGTCTCAGATAATAGTCACACATATTAAACATACCAGAGGGGAAAGAGTTTAGTGTTTAACTCTTTCAAATGGAGTTGAAACAAAAGAGGAAAACAGAAAATCACTTCACATGTATTTTAGCAAAAACTAGACAAAGAATTATAGAATAGTAATATCTCACAGAGGTCTTAGAAAGAGACATTTCTGAGGGTCTCACCACATCAATATTCCTGGCACCATCAGCAATTGCTCCTTTAACGCCAATATTGTTTCACGAAAGGCCCATCACATTGGCAGAGGGGAAGAGTGAGCACTTAGCACCATCACAGACACGCCACAGTCACTCAAAGTTTGTCTGTTTTAATGGCAAAAGTTGGATGTCATTATATTTGAGTTACAAATGAACCAAGTAGGCCTGAAATACCAAGTATAGCTGAAGATATTCTCAAATGCAATAAAAACACAAAGTGTGTGGGCAGGTTTTCACTAGGAGCCACAGGGTAAAAGGTATATTTAGGATAAGTAAAAGAAAGTACATCCAAGCTCCAACTTACAATTTGTGACCCCAAATTACTTTGTAAGTTGCTTGAACTTACTCTGCATTTTTACATAGAAAGTTTTATAAATGGTGCTTGGGTCTTGGGCCAACTCATAACAGCCCATTTACCCCATAATGTAGATAAACGGTAGCATTAGTTGTACCACAGGACTTCTAGTTGGTGTTGGTGCTGCAGGGTGTGATCCTCCCTTATCTGCTCCTCTTGAATTAAATGTCCCCCTGGGGGATCTCAGCCACCTCCACTGGTTTAACCATCATTCACCAATGATTCCAAGATCTGTATCTCCACTTATCACCTCTGTTGGAAGCTCCAGCTCTATATTATATATTTAACTGTTGATTGGACATTTTCACCTGGAAAACCCACAAGCATTTAAAATTCAGCAAGCTCCAAACTAAACTCATTATATCCTGCTCTTTTCTCACTTTCCTATGCTTGCTCCTCTTCTTGTTGTCTTGTTCTCCGTGGTTAGAATCTTGGTGTCATCTCACAGCCCAATGCTATGTATTTGAAGATGCTATTTCCCTGTCTAGCGTCATCCTCTTTCCCATCCCATGGCCAGAAAAACTCCTCTTCCTTCGTCAAGACCCAGCTCAAGTGTTGTCTCTTCTGTGAAGACTCGCTGACTCCCTTGACTGCCACAATCCCAGAACAAGCAGAGTCAGTGTCCCCAAATCTACTCATTTAAAAGGGCTCCCATAACATGTGACACCTTCTCTGATGTTGCACTTCCCTTGCTGTACTCTTACTATTTGTGACTTATCTGTCTTTCCCACTAAACTGTCAGCTCTTCTAGGCCAGGAATGACCTTATTCCTAATGTTACCTCCTCGAGTCTAGCACAGTACCCAGACAGTGGAGACGAGCACTAGTGTGGTAGAGACGTTGGACCTGGATTCAGACAAACCAGGATGAAAATCTTAATTTTCCCAAATACTCCTTTTTCTATCTAGTAGGATCCTGGGACAAATCTAAGTTTTAATCATTTAAAATCATATAAACCATCACCTAAACTCAATTGTAAAACCTACCTTCTGTGAAAATAACTGTACTTTCTGGTTCCATTGCTGGTTAACCACTTAAAATGAGGATTTCTTCATTAGATCTCTGAGGGGGCAAAGAGAAGAAGATACAGTTCCTCTAGTAGGTAGAGCCTTGGAATTGATGTTTCAAGGAGATTTTCTGTAATCCTACAGGTTGAGTCATATTTCTTAGCACCAGCTCTTCTATGTTCATAATTGCTACTGAGCTATTTTTTCTACTTCTCTTTTATTTCTGCTGTGTGTTTTGTTTCAAATCAGATCCTCAGAAAGTGAAAGAGGATAATTAAGCATGATATTTAACCATTTGACTAATACTGCATCTTATAGAGGGAGGAATGATGATTAGTGGTTTTTTTTTTTTTTTTAGCATAGCAAGTTAAATTTTTTGTTAAAGATATTTCTAGAAAGCATCACTGGATCTGCAACTCATTTTCACAGGATGTAAGCAATAGCTATCATTGATCTTACACTCTCTTGAAAAATGCTTTAATAAGATTTTTTTTTTCTGAATTACCACTTGAGGCCATTAGTTTTGAATGCCAGAAAAAAGAAAAGTTGTCTTTTCTCATATTAATTTCATACTGAGTTCAATTTTATAAAGTTCATGCTATGAGAAAGACAAATTCTAGCAATTATAGCTGAAAATTCAGCTTGCAGGCAGTGGAACCAAGGAAGGTTGTGGTGTTTGCAATAAGATGATCATACCTCTCTGAGGAAAAAACTGTACACAGTGAAGTAAACAAGTAGGATCTGAATGTCAAAGTGAGATATTAACCAACCAGTTAGACTATTCAAAAAAATCACATTAAAGATATCATAAAAGCCTGAAATTAAGGGCAGAGTAATAAAATCCAATTTAAATTTTGTGAGGAAAAGACCGTACCATTTATACTTTACCTAGAAGTTTAACTGCTAAATAAAAGATCTTAACAGCAAGTGACTTCTGGAAAGCCTGTGGACCCCCAGCCTGGGTCAGATGGTTCATTCTGAGCTTACCTATACCACAGGCTTTTCACACTATGGAACAACTATCTACAACAGCCTCCCCCATTAGACTGAGCTGCCTTAGATGCAGGCATTCTATTCTTTTCATCATTTAAACCAAGCCTAGCATGGTGCCTGGTACAGAGCAGGCTCTTACTAAATATTTAATGAAGGAATATGTGGAAGCATAAATTGAGTTGTGTGTGTGTATGTGTGAGGAAGATTAGCCCTGAGCTAACATCCGATGCCAATCCTCCTCTTTTTGCTGAGAAAGATTGGCCCTGGGCTAACACCCGTGCCCATCTTCCTCTACTTTATATGGGATGCTGCCACAGCATGGCTTGATAAGTGGTGCATAGGTCCGCACCCGGGAACTGAACCTGCGAACCCCTGGCCCCCAAAGCAGAGCGCAAACTTAACCGCTACACCACTAGGCTGGCAGGAGTTTTTTTTTAAAGACAAAAAATTCCAAAGCACTCATAGAACTCAAGTAGAGCTGTTAATTTCACCATCACTCCTTGACCATGGAAATATCTTTCATGAACTCAACTGGCTGTGTCCTGCAGCAGAAGGATAGGGCATAAATGACAAAGCCAGCAGTTTGAGTTCCTCTCTGCCAATGATCCCCTTACATATAACCAAAAACTGCCCGCTGGGTCACGTCAGCTCAGCTGGCTGATCAGGCCAGTGACGCATCTGTGACAGCAACAACAATAAGGAACCTATTACAGGTAAAGATTGACTGTTCTCCTCGATAAACTACTTTTTTTTTCTGAGTATAAATGGTATTTGTAAAATAATACAAAAGAATATAAATAAGAAAATAAAAATCACTATAATCCTGCTATTAATATTTTGGGGTATTTCCTTTAAATCTTTTTATGTAATTGAAATGAAATGTTATCAGTTTTGTGTTCTGCTTACATTATTCTGAGCATTTTCCATGTTACTAAATTTTTCTCAAAAACATCTTTTAACAGCTGCATATTTTGTCTCATGGTACACCACAGCATAACATATTTTTCACTATAATAAATAATGCTCCATGGAATCACCTTACATAAATATTTTTAAACTTTTTAAATGGAAATATAGCATAGTAAGCTTACATATATCCACAATTCTGCTTCAATCCATTTCCCCTCCCTGGTCCAGATTATTTTGAAGCAAATTCCAGACACTATATCATTGTATCATTTAATATGAAAATTATATATATACACAACATTTGACTCTATATAATATATATATATATGACTGTTATATATATACACACACACATACATATAAACTCTATTTTTAATCAAATTTTTAGTCAATTGTACTTAGGGTAGAGTCTAAAAAATAGAATTCCAGGTAAAGGAGACGAAAATGTTTTCAGGTTTATGATAATTTTGCTAGAAACTCCCACTAGCAACATGCGAGCACCTCTTTCACTGCACTCTAACCAACACTGCATCATTTGACTTTTTTTTGAAATGCACTGTAAAAGGTTTCTTCCATTGATTTTAAGCTTTAAAAATCTTCACCCAGAAGCTAATGGTGAGATCTTTGGGCTTCACTCCTCAGCTCGTATAGCCATGTGACATACAAGTCCCTCTCTGAACGTCTGCTTCCCCATTCAACAGGTAAAAACACCTACCCCACAGTTTTGTGATGATTAGATGCAATCACGTTTGTATGTGCTTGGCACATTCCCGGCACACAAAAAGAGTTCAACAAGTGGTATATTTCTTTCAGATTAAAAGTTCCATGAAGTCATGTCTATGATGTTTGTTTCTTTGTTTTTCTGGCATTTGCTTAGGCACTCAATATTGAATGAGTGAAAAAATTCTATTTTGATAGTTAAAAATATGTCATTTAAAGTTTAATTTAATTACTAATAAAGTCCTAGTCTTATTAGCTATTTGCATTTCCAGTCTGTCATTTTTTAATTCATGTCCTTTGGCTATTCGACAAGGTAATTTGTCAGTTTTCACCAAGTCTTTAAATACAACCACACTCTATGTCCCAAAAGTTCACATCTAAGAATTTATTTAAAGGAACAAAGTAGCTATATTAACAAATATATATACATTCTTTATGTTGTTTTGTACTTTTTGGGTTTCCTAGAATATTTTTTTATAATCAGGAAAAAACCCAATAAATATGATTTAGGGGGGAGAAACACTTCCTGTGGGAAATCACTATCAAATAGGTTTTTAGTTGAGGGACACATTAAACATACTAAATCAATCCTGAGAATCCCAGCAAAAGCCCATTCTCAGTTTATAATCTTTTATAGATTTCATCTAAATCAATTGGAAAACATTTACATTTTCAATATTCACAAGAACTTGGTCCAAGGATCACCCATATTTACTACTTGTTGTTTAATATGAATCCCTGCAGCCGCCTGAAATGTCTCTCCCCAAGGGAAAGCTCTCCTCCTGGAGTTCACTCCCCAGGGCCAGTCACCAACTTGAGACCCAACTCACGTTCTCCCTTGGGTTTTGCCCTTCTTTTCTGTATAGTCCCTGTTCAAAGACACATCAGGATTTGAGGCTAATGTTTTTAGTTGTTAAGTCAGGACATACCTCAGTTAATGGGAGACAGTGTGGTCATGAAGAAAGAATGAGATTTGGATTCAGATAGAATTAGATTTAAATCTCAGCTCCAGCATTTACTAGCTGTGTGACCTTATGCTTAAGCGTTACCTACAAAAACAAAAAAGGCAATAATGCCTACTTTATAGAGTTGTCATAGAATTAAATAATGATTATACACACACACACACACACACACACACACACACACCTTGGCCTGGCATGGAATAGCAACTCAAGAAAGTTATCACCTTCATTTTCCTCCTTTCCTCATTCCTTTCCTAGTATCTGCTGCATTGGATGAGAAGGGACCACGGCAGAATATAAGGAGGTGCCTCTGTTAGGGAGCTAGAAGTGAAGATGGAAGGAAACTAGGAGATGGAGAGACACAGGGTGTTGGGCAGTGGGAATTAGACCTGGAAGAAAGCCTGGATTGGCAGTCTTGTAAATGTAGGCAGGGTCTCAAGAGAGAAGGAAAAGCCAGCACATGCTTTAAAGAGGTTGGAGGAAGGGAAGGTGGGTGTGAGGTGGAGGCATAAGAAACTGTCGGGGGAAGAGGGAGAATCTCCCTCTGCCCTTTCCCTTAAGGTTCTTATGGCTGGCCAAATAATCAACATGACAGGTTAGCAGGAGAAAATAATACCAAGTTTAATAACATGTATACATGGGAGAAACTCAGAAATGAGCAACTTGTCCCTCTGTCTAAGCTGCTTGCTTAAGTACTGCAGCTAAAGGCGAGGAGCGTGTTGGGGGTGGGTAGTGGCCTGGGACTTCAGAGGGCAGGAGGACAATTCTTTTCAGGGTCATCTATAGATAATGTGGTCAGGGAGAGACAGAGTTTTTGATAAAAGGGGCTTGGTGCCTTTCCTATTGTAACCTCTATCCTACATTATCTTTACAGCCATCATGATAGAAGATCTGTTCCAGGAAGGAGCCACCATGTCAAATTCTTTAGGCAGTTAGTGGGGGAGGTCAAATGTCCCTCAGAGAAAACAATCAAGGTAAAGAGATATATTTCAGAGTGGCCAAATCTTGATCTCCCACAAAACATTACTACTCTCTCAATCGTGCTTTGTCACAAATGGGCAAAGGAACATTAAGCCAGGTAAATAAGGTGGGTAACATTTCAGCTGGTAAACAGAAAGATTGTAGCAAGGATAGGATATCTTCCTAATCTCACACACTTCCTAACCTAAGCTTTACTCTTGTAATCAAAATCAGTTTCTTTGACTATCAAGGGAAATGTCTAGTGGAGCCTGGGAATAAGATCAAAGTTTAAATTAAATCAAGTATAATTGACAATAGTTAAGAATTATAACCAAACTGAAACTAGACAGTCATTTTTGTTAAACCCTTGTGTTAGGTCACAAGCTGTATATATAATTATAAAATTTACCTGAAAATTTGTAGAGCAAAGAATTACTTTTTCTGTTGAAAAAGAAAAACACAGAAGGAAGACTTGTTCTAGTGGATAGAGGGCTCATTGTAAAACTACAGTAATTAATTCCAAATAAAGCAAGGGAACAGAATAAAGAGTTCAGTAACAGATCTGTGTATAGATGGTCTCTTAGTTAATGACTGAGATAGCTCTGAAGAGCAGTGGAAAGGACAGTCATTTCAACAAATGGTGCTGGGGCAAATGTATCTCCATATGGACCAGAAGGACACAAGGTTCTCACACCACACATAAAAATCAATTCCCAACTGAACTGTAGAGTTAAATGTGAAAGGAAAATCAGATAAGCTTCTGAAAGATAACAGAGAAGAATCTTTACAATCTTAGAACAGGGAATGGTTTTCTCAAATAGGACACAAAAACATTAATCATCATTGATAAACAGGACTTCATTAAAATTAAGAACTTCTTTTCAACAAGACACCATTTACAGAATGAAACGGCAAGCCAGACTGGAGATTTTGTAATACATATATCCAACAAAGGAACTGTATCCAAAAATACACATTTTTAAAATATATATTTCCTAGAAATCAATAAGAAAAAGGCAGACAACCCATTCAAAAATGGGCAAAAGAGTTGAACATATATCACAAAAGAGGATACCAAAATTGCCAAAAACATTTTAAATGTTCCTCAATATCATTTATCATCAGAGAAATGAAAATTAAAGCCACAATGAGATACTATAATATATCCACCAGTATGACTAAAATTAAAAAGACTGACAATACCACGGTTGGCCCGGTGGCGTAGCGGTTAAGTTTGCACACTCCACTTGGGCGGCCCAGGGTTCACAAGTTTGGATCCCAGGCACGGACCTACGCACTGCTTATCAAGCCATGCTGTGGCGGCGTCCCATGTAAAGCAGAGGAAGATGGGCACGGATGTTAGCCCAGGGCCAATCTTCCTCAGCAAAAAAGAGGAGGATTGGCAACAGATGTTAGCTCAGGGCTAATCTTCCTCAAAAAAAAAAAAAGACTAACAATACCAAGTATTGCGAGTATATGCAGCACCTAGGACTCCCATATTGCTGGTGGGAGTGTAAATTGCTATCAGCAATGAAAAAGTACAAACCACAGAGAGATGATGCAGCATGGGTATATCTCAGACATAATGTTGTCTGAAAGAAGCCACACACAAAACGGTACACACTGTATGATTCCATTTAAATGAAGTTACTATTTGGTTAATTTATAAAGCCTGCCTAGAGAAGCAGAATTTTCAGAGCTATTTTTAGTAATAGTTTTTTAACTTCCATAACATTACACCAAAGTGTATAGAAAAAATTTTATGTTCTCTGCCTGTTTTCACCAGTTTTTAATATATTAACATGGTAGTGGAGGCCAATGCATGTAGATAACAGAAAAAATTAAAGGCATAAGAATTGAAAAGAAATAAAAATATCTCTACTGGTGGATCACATGAATTACATCTGGAAAATCCTAGAGCATCAAAGATAAAACGAATTTAAATGATAGAATTCAGCAAGTTAGCAGGATATAAAATTAACATGCAAAAATAAATAGCTTTCATACATAAAAATAACCAGTTAAAAGAGATAATGGAAGAGAAAAACTCTAATCACAATAGCAACACAAAAGACAAAATACTTAAAGATTAAACTTTAAAAGTTCAAAACCTCTATGAAGAACACATTAAAACATTTCTTAAAAAACAGACGAACAAATGTCAAGACATCTTTTGTTCTTGGATAGGACATCTTTACACAATGTCACTTCTTCCGAATTTATAAATTTAATGCAATTCCAATAAAAATGCCAAAAAGCTTTTTTGTTGCTGGAGCT
Source organism: Ceratotherium simum simum (assembly GCF_057802395.1). Taxonomy (NCBI): domain Eukaryota; kingdom Metazoa; phylum Chordata; class Mammalia; order Perissodactyla; family Rhinocerotidae; genus Ceratotherium; species Ceratotherium simum. The sequence continues at coordinate 47,850,768 of NC_141906.1, forward strand.
AGGAAATTGATACTTAAGTTCATTTAAAAAAACAAACATATAAGAATAGCTAGGAAAACACTGAAAATGAAAAGCTATGAGGGGTGATCAGCCCTATCAGACATTAAAACACACTACGCACCCTCTATATTTAGACCTTGTGCTACCAGTGTATGAGGAGACAGACAGCCCAATGGAACAGAATAGAAAGTCCAGAAATAGACCCCACTACATATGAAAATCTAGCACATCTCAAATCACTGGGGCAAAGAGACGCTTTTAATAAATGATGTACAGACAACTGGATAGCCATTTGTAAAAGATAAAATTAAATCCATTTCTCAGAATCTTACACAAGAGTAAACTCTAAATGGATCAGAAACCTAAATGTAAAAGAAATGAACTGTAAGAGTACAAAACGAAAGCACGGGCAAAATTCTCTCTAACCTGGGTATAGAGGAAGGGTTTCTAACTATTACTTTAAGTCCAAATGCCCAAAAGAAAAGGGATAAATTTGACTACATTAGGGCCGGCCCTGTGGCTTAGAGGTTAAGTGCGCGCGCTCCGAAACTGGCAGCCCAGGTTCAGATCCCGGGCGCGCACTGATGCATGGCTTCTCCGGCCATGCTGAGGCCGCGTCTCACATACAGCAACGAGAAGGATGTGCAACTATGACATACAACTATCTATTGGGGCTTTGGGGGGAAAAAGGAGGATTGGCAATAGATGTTAGCTCAGAGCTGGTCTTCCTCAGCAAAAAGAGGAGGATTAGCATGGATGTTAGCTCAGGGCTGATTTTCCTCACACACACACACACACACAAAAACCTACATTGGGATACTCATCCATTAGACTGGCAAAAAATCAAAAGCTTGACAATAAATTCTGATGGTGAGGTTATAGAGAAATAGGCAGCCTCACACATTGTTGGCAGAAATACAAAACAGTGCAACCTCTACGGAAGGGAATTTGGCAATACTTAAGAAAACTGCATATGCACTTAACATTTTACCCAGCAATCCCAACTTCTAGGAACTTACTCTGAAGACAGACTTCCAAATATATGAAAATACTAACACACGAGGTTAATACTGCATTACTTGTATAATTGTAAATATTGGAACTACTTAAATACCCAAATATAGGGGAGTGATAGAATTAAACTATGGTATTTAAACTCAATGTAACACTCTACAGCTATGAAAAAGATGAAGATCTTTATAAAATTATATGGAATAATTTCCAGGACATATTATTCAGAGGGGAAAAAAGTACATACATAGCATACAACTTTTTGTATAAGAAAAAGGGGCAAATTAAAAAATACACAAATCCACTTTATCGAAAAGAAATGCAGAAAGGAAATAAGAATGGAATTGTTTACCTACAATGAGTGGAACAGAAAGGAGTGAAATGGATACTCCTAGGGAAGGGAGTAAGACTTGAGTACACATTTTGAATAGTTTAGACTTTTGGAAGCATGTTAATGTTCCATATATTTGAAAAGTTAAATTAAATCCTGGACTAGAGGGGAAAAACATGCTGGGTCAGGAAATTCTTGGGACAACTCACAAAATTGAAATATGGATTGTTGGTTAAAGTATTAAATCAATGTTATATTTTCTGAAATTGGTGACTATACTGTGGTTATGTAAGAAAATATCCTTTTACCTTGGGAATATACACTGAAGTGTTAAGGGGTAAAGGCACATTACCCCTTGCAATCTGCTCTCAGAAGATTGAAAAAAAATTATATAAATGTGTGCATATTCATGTTTGTATATGAATATTTAAGTATGTAACAAACATTTATAGAGAGAAAAATTTTTTAAATGACAAAATGTTAAAAATTGGTGAACCTGAGTAAAAGGTAAAAAGTTCTATTCTTCTTGCAAATTTTCCATAAATTCAATATTATTTCAAAATTAAAACTTACAAAACACGACCTGGTTTTAAAGCACTACTAAAAACTCGGAAATCAAGACTGGGATGATAAACCTTTGGGGGCTTTTAGGCATGCCTATGATGGATGGATTAATTTCAGTGTTTATGGTAAGACATTTAAATGAATGTAAAATGGATGCCTTTATTTGACGAGTCCTATTTCCAGACTATCAAAGAATAACAGAAATGCAGTTCCGCCTCTAGCAAAATTTGATCAAAGTCCAGATACACCCCATAATCAGTTCAAATACACTAATAGGTAGATTGGAATTACATTCATAAGTTTATAGTGGAGAAAATACTGATTTTTAAATATAATAAACGCGAAACCCTTGAAATTAAACAGGCAGTGCAGTGTGACCAAGGGTACTTACACGCTAGTGCTGGGTATCCGCACATGAGTCGTCAGGGCTCACAGTGTGGCTCTGAGAGGCAGAAGAGCGTGGCCTGGGCCAACCAGCCTGAAGTCCGCTGCAGCTTCTCTCAGCTAATCAACTATTATGTACTATGTGCAATCCCTGGCCAAGAGCCCTTTGAAAATCACTTTACCACTTTTGATGTCAAGGCACACTGATTAAAGATTCTTTTATTTGACCCAAATTGAGAGATAACATTTAAATTACACATTGGAAAGCAGTGCAATTATCCCTCAAAACAGATAATGATGGCTTAATTAAAAGAGGCTGACAAAGCACATGTGGAAAAACCAAGATAACAAGGTAAGTACCAAGGTGAACATACATCTTGATGGGGGACTAAAATATTTGACTATACAATTTGGGGTTCTAATTCAACAATTTTTGTTAAAGTAATTGGAGAAATACGTACCTAATTAGGTACGTATTCAGAGGTTATGCCTGGGGAGAGGATTACAGAGAAATATACACATTTTGGTACATATTTCAATGTCTGAATTTTTAAGAATAAATACGCATTGCCTTTACAATTTAAAAACTACTAAAATCAGATCTAGTGATCAGTCACAGTAAAGATATACAAATATGCATGGCAATACCAAGCTATGTGAACTGGCTTTACAGAGATCAACCTAAATTTCTAGTATTTTCAGACCTAGCTAATAAACATTAAGTTCAGAAATACTAAAAGGGAATGAAATAAGCAAATGATGTGGACATTTTTCATTCCAGAATATGGAAGCTCTTTGGACTCAAAAAACCAAATCTTTATTCTATAAAACTTTTATAACAATCTTAACAGTAGTTAGCTTTAAAAAGCCACAAAATACTATGAATTAAATGTATGACAGACACAATAAAGGACATCAGATTACATTGGGGGAAAGTTGTTTTTAAATATAGTACATTTTTCAAGAGAAAAATTTTACAGTGAGAGACTTTTTAATTCACTTTTTCTAATAAAGGGTTTTTCTCTTTGTTTATTAAAACATAAAACATTTTCTTCTTGAACCTTTATATGTAAAATTTATCAAATTGGCAATTTCCTTAGTAACAGGCTGAGCCAGGTGAAATATGTAAAGTAATTTACGTATAAGATTAGAAGGCTAATTCTGGTATTACTGCATAGGTTTAGTATTATTGCATAGGTTCCAAATTCACTGCAAAACCACACTACGGTCTTAATTTTAGATTTGCAGTTGCATCCTCCTCTCTGCTATCTAATGGTGGAAGGACCACCTTGTGGCAAAAATAAGAGCTTCTGAATTCCAGAGCTCAAGATGGTTACTCAGAGAGGAGAGAACTCGGTGGGCTTCTGGGGCACTAGCGATGTTCTATTTTCTGACCTGTATAGAGATGCCATGAGTGCTCACTTCATAATTATTTGTTAAACCACACGACTTTTCTGTTATTGTATTTTGCAATAATAAAGTTTAGGAAAAAAATGTACCTGAATTAAAAGCCATATGCCTAAATGCTTGAATTTTCAAGGCACCAGTTATACTTCCTAGAATTACAATGCATTCTTAACCTTGTAAACGCACTACTGTATTTTTATGATAGGAAACAAAACACGAGGAAAGAGATATATTCTTTGGTAAATGATGGAAGGATTGCTTCCTCAGAATGTTTTCATCGCTGCTCTCTCTCAGCCCCCAAGAGCAACTGCAGGTGCTCTGCCATCATCTGCAATCACCTCCACACCTGTACCAACATGTCTGAAATCTGCCCCCAAACCCTAGATTTAACTGCATCAGTACAGAATATCAAGGACACATGGCATATTTAACTACACACAATATTCAATCAAAAAGGTTTTTCTTTCACGTTTTATTTACTGTATTTCCAGGAAGTGGCACCCACTAACTATTCACAAAATGACTTGAATCCGTTAAGAAAATTTCACCTCTCCAACTGCTGTGGAATCCCTTTTCCTGGGGCTAACTGCATCGCATTTAGTACCTCTTTCATACCGTAGAGCAATTTTTATAAAGGCAGAAAGCCTTTTTTTTCTCAGGAACCTGTCAGGATGCTTTAGTGACCATCTCCTTCACCATGACCCTCACTCAAGCACATCCCAGCGGCAGATGAGAAGAGCCATTAGCTGATGCTGCCCTATGCAAGGGTAGCACTGCATCGCCCAGACTGCCACCCAAACTAGCGTCCATTCCACCAGGGAAGGCCACTCTCACTCCTGATTTCATCTCTGCTTCATTCAAACACTGGGACTATTACAGATGTGGGCATATGTGCCTGAGAATATTTCACAGCACAATGCCTTCCGTTGAGTTAATGCTACCTGCTAAAATAATCCTTATGCTTAAGTTAGGCAGAGAAAATATTTTTAAGGAAACTCATTAGAATGTTATGTAGCAATTCTTGACTTAGGCCATTTCAAATGGCTGTTAATAGAGAGGCAGCCAGTATGCCGGTGTCTGACAGATGCCAGATATGACTATGCCAAGAATCATGGATGTTGCTCAGCCAAGTGTTTGTTTTTACATATGAAGGAATGTCAGGCTGTCGTACCACCAAGATCTATAATTTCCTTAAGGAATCTTTAAATATAGATAGATAGAAAGAAGGAATAGACAGAAAGAAGGAATACTCTCAGGGGTCTTTTAACAGAGTCTTAAAATGGAAAATGGGATTATTGAACTTAAATCTGAAGAGGACCAATTCTTACGTCCCCCTGAACACAAGTAAGAAAATATAAACTTAACATGAGCTGCTTCACTAAGATTTCTGGATTGGCCATGCCTAACGTTAAGATAAAATTCTACTAATGAGAAATCTTGGCATTGATATTACACAGAAGATATATTTGAATATTTTAATCTAACATAACCATAAAGTTAGACTTAATCACTCTATCTAAAAAAGTTCTTCAACATTTTCTAAGAAAGATATAGTTAAAAAAAAGTTTTTTTTAACCCTTTTCCTCCTAGAAATAGATGAGACAGAGACAGAAAGAGAGAGAGAACTATGAATAATGGAGAACAATGGAGAAAGTTATTACCAGTGAATGGGAACATAATCTTTAAAACCTTTGCTACAACTAGAATCAAAAACTCAACAATTCTGGGGGCCAGCCCTGTGGCTTAGCAGTTAAGTGCGCGCGCTCCGATACTGGCGGCCCGGGTTCGGATCCCGGGCACGCACCAACGCACTGCTTGTCCAGTCATGCTGAGGCAGCGTCCCACATACAGCAACTAGAAGGATGTGCAACTATGACATACAACTATCTACTGGGGCTTTGGGGAGAAAAAGGGAAAAAACAAGGAGGAGGATTGGCAATAGATATTAGCTCAGGGCCAGTCTTCCTCAGCAAAAAGAGGAGGATTGGCATGGATGTTAGCTCAGGGCTGATCCTCCTCATACACAAAAAAAAACCTCAACAATTCTGACAGGCTATCTGTTTTTTAATACAAACATATCTTGTTTTTCAAAGCATAAAGTACATCTAATCATTCAAAGTCTCAGTGACTGAGACTGTCTTGTCACAAGCATTAAAAAATGAGCATAGTAACAAACAGCGAGCTTAGGCACAGTTTCACATGGTGGATTGTTTTACCTTCAGGAAATCCAGAATCTCTACAAGTTATTAAAACTATAAAGAGGTCAAATTTTACAATGTCCTCTCCTCAACTTCGGCTAAATGTAACCACATTAAAATACCTACATGGTCTTTGATCATGAAGCAGAAACATATAATGATAGATTTCTTTTAATCCTTACTCAAGAACGATATTTAAACAAAGCCCTCATTCAGGAAGACATACACTAATGCACGTCAGAAAAATAACGTTCTAAATTTTATAGAGCATCCCCAGGTAATGTTAACAACCAGATTAAAAAATAAGGCAAACCAAAGCTATTCTACATGTCCTTGAGCTGGGAAGTTTCTCAAGGAAAGGAGTCATGTCTCAGAAATATATTCAAAAATATAAATTCTTATGCATTAGTTTCTTTGTTAAGTCTCTTTCAAATTCTTCAGTTAACAGCAATACTTTAAAAATCTTCAACTGTTAACTCTTAGCTTGCAATGTTTTGATTTTTCCTGAATCTTGAAAACTTCCAAGTGCCATTAAACATATTATCTCCTGTTTCTTCTCACAGAACTAATGTTCATAAAAGGATCATCATCGTCCTGAAATGACATACAAATGTCATGTTAGTGATTGTATCACACTTCACTGAGACAAGACAGAAGTTCTTACGGACAAAACAATACCAGTAAGAGTCATTTTCTCCTTTCACATGACGCAGACTTTCATTTTTCTATTTCCTTTATAAATATGAATAGTTTGTCAATTATCTTTTCTCTTCCTCCCTTCCTTAGTAGCTATTTGACTGCTGAATAAAGAAGTCCAATTAAATTCTTAGCAAGCATTAAAAATAATTTATTCTGATATATATATATATATATGTATGTATATATAGTTAGCATATACATTTCTCTCAACTATTAACCTTAATAAAGGCAAACAAGGTATGGGTAAGCCAGAAAAATTAATACTATTCAAGCTATTTCTATTTGGTTTTTGAATAGATTTTTTTCATTTATATCTTACTACTGGTGTATATGATGTTCTGGAAACTCACAGTCAAAAACATAATGAAGCCACATGACCAAACTCAGAAATAGCTGTAATTTTTACTTCCCATTACCCATTTAATGTCAGGAATAGACAACTACTCTCAGACTGATGGAAGCAACAACCTACCGAAGCAATCTTTCAAATTTCGGGAGAAAAAGAAGTAGATGGAATATTTCAATTTCAAAGAGTTCTCATGCTGCTGGGCTGTAGATTATATGTATAGTTAGAACAGAGAGGAACATCAGCTATTAACTGAGAATTAAAGAGAATAAAGACTAACAAATTTCAGATAAGCCCAAGTTACATAATTTCATGAAGATAACATAAAATTGATTCTTATGTATTCTTTAAATATTCAGAAGATAAAGCAAATTTGCAAATTTTTGATTTATGTTTAAGACATTAATAAAAAGGAATAATTATTTGGTGCTAAGCTCTGTTGGTGGTCTTATATTCAAATGTTAGCTAAGTTAGCTATCTCTGGTGAGAAATGGATGCCTTGAGAAATACAAATTCACTTTCATTTATTAATTCATTTTCTGCTACTATTAAAGGCAGAACTTGTTAATAAACCAGAGATAAATCCAAATTGAAGTCTAATAGAGAATCTGCTAACAGTTCTTCTTTGCAGTTAACATGAACTATATAAAATTTTTAACTTTAATGTATACCTACACGTACATCTATATGCTTTGGAATTAACCAACAAGTCAACAACTGCTCGCTTCCCTCCCAGAGGCAACATGTTATTATTTAACGGGTAGGTTGAGTTCATGCCGTCATTTTTCTCTGCAGCCTGAATTCTGATGAGTCCTCTCCTCAAGCTGTTTCAAAGCCACAGCTGGGATACAGGGAATATGACAGCAGCAGTCAAAGCTCAAAATGAAAGGTATGAGTCACATGCTACAACAGGGATGAACCTGGAGGACATTATGCTAAGTGAAATAAGCCAGTCACAAAAAGACAAATACTGTATGATTCCACTTACAGCAGACATCTAAAGTAGTCAAATTCATAGAAACAGAAAGTAGAATGGTGGTTACCAGGGGCTGGGGGGAAGGGGAAATGGGGAGTTGTTGCTCAATGGGTGTAGATTTTCAGTTTTGGAAGATGAAAAAGTTCTGGGCATCTGTTGCATTACAAGGTGAATACACTTAACACTAGTGAACTGTACACTTAAAGTGGTTAAGAGGGTATGTTTTATGTCATGTGTTTTTACCACGATTAAAAATTTGAAAAAATAAAAATACATAAATGAAAAGGGTGATAGGCTTAAGAGAAACACCTTAAAGCGATTCAACCAAAGCTAGCGAAGGCCCCTCAAATGGCCACCATAGAGGAAAGAGAAAGGCCAGGCTTTCATCCAACTTAGCTGAAACAACAAATGAAGCAAGATAAGAGGCAAGGCCTGATTCTACCTCTTCCCATTCCTTCTCGTTCAAGTTAGAAGAGATTTTATAGTTTTCTGGTCCAGATAACCGTCCTGAATTGGAGTTGCTTTCATACATACTGCCACACATCTTATATATGAAAGGTGTGCAGCATATAGTGGATACTTCACAAATATTCTATTAAAGTAACATTAAAAGCTTTTAGGATGTCATCATCCATCATTTCTCCAAATATATACGACAGGAGGTGAAAAAACTATTATGATCCTACTGTTACCTGGGCAAATTAAGAGCTGAGTGAATATCATATTTTAAAAATCTGCAAGCCTTTTATATCTGAGGTATTTACATTGATGGGCACTCAACTTATGCTACCTATTGACTCTTAACATTAACTATGGTTCAAAGGAAGGTTATCAATGAAATTTTTTAAAAAATTACTTCTAGCAACTAGCTTAGCAGTCCTTATTTAAATTTTATAAACGGCTAAAAATTAAGATTTAACAATATTACTTTATTACCTCGTCTGACTCAAAATCGACCCCCTTAGCTGTTTGGCTCTGGGACATGCGTTTGTTCGATGACGATGTGCCTGACCACCTGAGGCAAAAACATGGAGAAAACACAGAAAATGAATGAAAGAATTCATCAAAAGTGCCTTTCCAGCTAAGTTGTTCATTCTAGTAGTGGCCATGAATAAAAATCACTAATACATTCCCTTCAATCTACATTAGCAGCAGTAAAAACCTGATGAGGAAAAGGACTCTGGGGCCAGCGTTTGAATTCCAGTTTTGTCATTTACTAGCTATGTGGCTTTAGGCAAGTTACCTAGCCTCTCTGTGCCTCAACTTCTTCATCTGTAAAACGAGGATAATAATTTTTTAAACATTTGTTGTGTTAATATACTTAAATACTTAGATCAATGGCTGACATATTAAGCACTACACCGATGATTACTTACATTATTATTATAGCTCTTAGCATATATTAACATGTATCTACTACCATCCCCCACTCTTGAAAATTGTGGCAACACCGAAATATTTTTAATTCAAATCTCAGTTATGTTTCCGCAATAGGACAAAAGGATCTTAGGAAAGGCTCACTGCTTTCTAGGGTTGCCTCACCGTTTGTGTTATCTGTGTTCAATCCAAATCAAATAGCAAATATTTACTGAATGCCTGCTCTTTGCCAGGTACTATGATAGGCCCTGGGAAACATCAGTGAACAAGAAAAGCATGACTCCTACCCTCATGAAGCTTAACTTGTGGTAATGGAACTCATATTCCTATGTCTTTTTATGACTAAGAATTTTAAGTCATCTTAGATCAGGGCCAGCAAACTAGGGCCAGTGGGCCATATTCAGCCTGCCTGTTTCTAACGGCCTATGAGCTAAGAATGGTTTTCACATTTTGAAATGGGTACATTTAAATGGTTATATAAGTACCTACATAATATCCTCAGTTTTGCCTCTTGGTCTGCAAAGCCCAAAATATTTACTATCTGGCCCTTTAAGAAGTTTGCTGACTCATGCTGTGAATGAAAGCAGTGTTTGTGAATTTTTAGCCAACAATTTATTACCATGATTTGGGATGCTATTATAGCAAGAGAAATATATCTGAAGGTCTTGTCTGGACAAACAAATTGAGCATCAAGAGGTCTTGTGTCAGAAGGAAACAGAAAAATCCACAGATTCTTATCCACAAAAGTAAAGGATAGGAGGATTTATCGAGCAAACTTGAAAGGCAACATAGCTTTAGAGGTAGAGGATCAAAGAGTTTATCAACTGATCCGTCTGGGGAGTCCTCGTCTCTGTACTTGACCTAAGCAGGAACTGGCCAAGTGTTGACTTGTTTCCATCTGTGACAGGAAGAAGCAGATCATCAGGAGCATAAAGCCACAGTGCCAAGGTGACAGTTAGGTTAATGCGTTGTTGTTGGGGAGCCGGGGGAAGCGGGCTGGGGGGTTATGCAACGAAACACCCTTTGAGATCTGACTCGGCTTTCTCATGTCTCCCTAGACAAAGTGATTTGTCCAGTGGGGCCCAGAAACAAGCCAGCCATCTGTGACGGATGTTGGCCCGTTTGATGACAGCAAGAGCTCTAATTCTGCATCAGAGGACCCCACGGACCTAGAGATCTCATCTGTGAGAGGTGCCCTATCCTTAGACATCAATGGTAGGAAAGGAAAGAAATGGTTATACTGTTTTGACTGCTGGGTCAAATAAATGGGCTTTCATCCTGGATGTCAAAAAGTGTTACATTTGATTAGCTTTATGTACATGGCTCAAAAATAAGGGGAGAGAATGTATCAAATTGAGCTCCAGGAGCTGTAAGTTTTCTTCATTTTTGTTCAGATATAATTTGGGGCCATAAATTAGAATTCTCATCTAGAGATGTTCAGCGAATATGTCAGTTGTAGCAGTGTTATAAGCATAAGATAACATGTTAAATCGGCCTGTGCTGTGCCCGGCACATAAAAGGTGCCCCCAAAATATTAGTTCCCTGCTTTGCAAGGTTTAATAGAATCCCCTCAACCTCTCCTCCTCCACCTGGCCCGATGGAGCCGGGTCTTCTCTCGCTTGCTGCTTTAAGGTGATGGTGGTTATTACCTGCCAGCTCTATCAAATCTGGAAGGGTCCTCTTATTCTCAGTACAATGAGGGTAGAGTTTGGAACAATTTTTCCAGGGAAATATAGGCTTTCCATTGCTCATCTGGCAGAAGGGAGTTCTACAGCTGCAAGTTATTTCCTTCTTAAACTTAACTGCCAGGAATATGAGTGCTTTTATTGCTTACCATTCTTCTTATTATTCTTGCTCTATTTCCCTAGCCTGTTATTTAGTTTATTTAATAAGCATTTATACAGGCACTATGTGCCCAGTACTGTACTTAGCACTTTACATACCTTAACTCACTTAAGCCTCATCACTCAACCCTCTGAAGTAAATATTATCTTCATTTTACAAATGAGGACACTGAAGCACAGAGAAGTCAAAAAGCTTGCACATGGTCCACACCTAGTAAGTGCCAGAGCTTAAATACTTTAAATTACAAGTGAAATAACCAGACAAACCATGCCATTACTAAAAAATTCTTCAAAAGCAGCCTGAATTGTGTCATTCAGTTGCTGTCATCAGAAACATAAATATGCCAAGGCTGATTTCAGATTTATTGCCAAAATGTTAATTTCTAAATTGCTTCTCATCATTTAAATGATCCTTATTGTTTGCACAATGGTCTGAGAGCTTAATCTATTATGTTAAGAAGCAAGTTCTGGACCAGAATGCCCGGCTATGTGACTAGTTGGGTGACCTTAGGTAAGTTACTTAGCCTACCGTGCCTCACTATAGGGATAATATAGTTATAACTGCATCTACCCCCTGGGGTGGTTGTGAGTGCCAAACACGCTAATTCATATATAAAGCCTCAGAACAGTGCCTGACACACAGGAAGTGCTAACAATTCAGTTATTATCATTATTACCTCATGAGTAAATAAGAAGTCAACAGACATTTATTCCACTGAAAAAAAGACAACCCAAAATGGTAACAAAATCAAGATAATTTTTCTTTACTACCCCTAAATATATGTCAAACATACTAAAATAGTGTTTTCATTAGTTCCAATAATGAAAAATAAGGACCCCATGCAAGCTAAACTTCTATATTCCTCGCAACTATTGATTCACTACTGAAAAAAAAAACCCAGAAAGCTAGACCTGTTTTTGTTTGAGTGCATTTTAATTTACAAAGACGAGAACACCAAACATGTACTTAGAAAGGGACTCTCTTCCTTCGATGGACTGAGAGATCCTGATATTACCCCAATAAATCTCCTTTTCCCTAAGCAAATTTGAGTTAGGTTTCTATCAGCTGGAACCAAAAGAGTCCGGTTTAATACATGTAACTCAAGCTTGATAATTTAAGGACATCCTCATATAAGCTAACTACCTCAGTTATCCTCAACTACCCACCACAGATATACAAGTTGAACCGCATCTGAGCCCATCCTGTTATTTTTCACTCCTTCTACAAAGGCTAGCACTGGCTTTGGCAACTCTATCCTCCCCTGGCCTTTTCTCATGTCTTTCTTGTTGCTTTTTCTACTTTACCTAAGCTCTAAAGACTGAAATCGCAGGACTGGAACACAAGCCCTCTTTTCTCTCTACCTTCTCTTTCAAGGCGATGGATCCATTCCAATGGCTTTAAGTATCAGTTATATGCTGCTGAGGAGTAAATTTAGGTATCATTCTCAACCTCTTATCTGAGCTCTGGACTCATATAGCCAATCACCTATAACCTCTTTTCATGTAAATTTCACAGGCATCTCAAACTTTCCATGTCTAAAGCAGAACTTTTGGTTATCTGCCTATCGTCACCCACAGAAATCCATTTCTCTTCTTTTACACCTTTCTCAGAGTACAGCACTATCTAAGTGCTCACGCAGGAAACCTAGAAATCAGCCATGATTCCTCATTCTCCCTCACTCCAAATATTCACTTCATCCTCATCTTCCGTCATGTCTACCTCAAAATATATCCTGAAACCGTCTATTCTTTCCATTTCCCCTGCAGCCACTCTGGTGCAGGCCTCCATCACCTCTTCCCTGGACTTCCTACAGCACCCTCTTTTCACATCAGCCTGTTTGCTCTCCTGTCCTCCTGCACAGTGATCCTTTATAAATGTAAATCAGATGGTGCCACTGCTCTCTCAAAATCCTTCCCTGAATTTATAATAAAGTCCAAATTCCTCACCCCACTCACCTGTTCCTGCTTCATGATGTACTCCTGCCTGTCTTTTCTATTCTCATCTCAAACCACTTCCTTTCCACCATGCTTTAGTCACTGGCTCCTAAATAAGGAGCTTGTTTCTTAGTAAGCTTGTTTCTTCTTCGAGAGACTTGGCATATGCTTTTCCCTCTGCTTTCTGCAAAGCCAAGTTTCTCTCAGTAAAATTTCAGCTTAAAGGTAACCTCCCCAGAGGCCTTCCCTGATCACCCTTTTAAGCAGATATCTTTGGCCTGTGACACTCCTCTGTTTTGCTGCACCCTGATGATTTCCTTCAAGTCTTCTTACATATCTGTTGATCATCAGCTCAAACGTTATCTACCTTCTTTGTAAAACCAATGATCTATCCTGGGAAGATACTGCAACTTCCCTTAGATTTCATTACACTTGAATAAAACACTTATCTTGGTGGATTATTAGTGCCCTGTCATTAGCCTACCACAAAGAGTAAATTCCTGGAAGGAAGGAGACATTTCTTTCATATTTCTATCCCCAGCTCCTAGCATAATGTTTAACCGAATAAATAAGTGGATGTGGAACTATACTTGCCAAATTTTCCAACACAGACCCTTAATTCACATAAAGTACATATTCTGAATGGGGTCAGTACTATACCCAAGGAATGAAAATTGGTTCCAGGGGATGGGGTGGGTGAAAACTTTTAGATATTATAAAGGTTTTTGGCCCTCCCAAGCTCAATCCTACCCAACAAAACTTCATTCTTTAGTATTTAATCTCTCTTGTTAGGGAGAAATTAAATTTAAGTTATTTTAATTAAACTAAATCAAGTTTAATTTTTAGCCTTAGGTAATGAAAAAAAGGTTGAGATCATGAAAAAACTTTGAGAAACACTGAGGGAGAGCCTTTTCCTCAATATCCTCCCTATTTTATAACTCCTGTTCATCTCATTACTCTCGCCTCTCATTCTCCACCCCACTGATCCAAATAATGCCTATCTTTAAAACTGCAGGTAAATTGTACTCCCTCTATAAAGCTCTTTCTTCTGATAGCCCACACTTCTTGCTCCTTTTTCTGAGGGCCTATAAGCACTCATACCTAGTCTGTACCATAAAATTTCACACATAATTATGTACTGATTCAATCATCCCTTAAGAGATTCAAATGTGTTCCTCTCTCTCTTCCACTACATTTTATGTTGCCTGAAGGCAGTAACCATATTAAAACATTCATTATGTCCCCAATCAGACCTAATATAATGCTCATACAGAAAATAAGTATATAAAAAAACTGTTGATTATTTATTTCCTTAAGTAGAAATTTTCATTAACTGAGCTTTAGTTAAGCAGTGTTCACCTAAAATGTTAGCACATAGAAGAAAATGGTAATAGTGAATCAAGTCAAACCTTACAGTAATAGACCAAAACCAAAAAGGGCAGGAAAGGCATAAAAGTGTTCTGAAGGCAGAGAAAGTCTACATGACCCTCTTTTTAGTGTTTAGCACAGCATCCTATGTAATTTAGTACATAAAAATATGATGATGAAGAGAAGCTGAAATCAAGTATTAACAAAACACAAAACTATCTTCTGTTAATTGGAGAGAACACAGTACTCTATGAAGAAAATCACTGGGTAATAAAGATAAAAGGAAATGAATTACAGGTTACTTAAATTTTCAATGAAAATACTTGTGATAATGCTGCATCGACTCTATGAACTAGTCCTTGGTCGATTTTTCACTTCTCTACATACTTGACTAGCTGAAAATAACTCTATTAAACTTCTATGGCATAGAAAAATGTATAAGTAGAATTCTGGATAACTTTGAATCTTTTCAGATGTTTCTTTTTGCAGGAAGTCACTGTACTTACCTTGGATCTGTTTTTGAAGTGGTAGGAAAAACATCTTCTTCCACATCTGACTCATCCACCTCAGTCACCTAAGGGGGTAAAGAACAAAACAGCAAAGAGCTTTTTGTGGGAATGGAACATTTGAAATAATAATGAATTAAAAAACTGAAACTCAAAGTTGTTGTGTTTTTTTTAACTATACAAAACGAAGTCGCAAAAAAGGAGGCAGAAACTGTGTAAGCAGCAGCTATCAAAACTAAAGCTCAGCCTGACCTCCCTCCAATGTCACTCTTCACTCACAAGGGGGTTCCCACACAACATGTGTGAGTTTACTTCTCTGCTGGCCACCCTGGCCGCCTGGGAAGCTCAAGCAACATGCAGTTAGATTGGAGAATGCCTCACAGAGTGTCACGTGCAGGCAGTGCCCTCTGGTTTTCTTGGGTTCTAATGAGAAGTTAGATCATCAGTGTTCCATCTCCAGTTTTAAATGAGGTCTAAGACCGTGTGGGAAGTACTGGATATTTATCTTTCTGTTACATTTATCCCTGTTAAATACCATTTGCTGGTTTCAAGCCACAGTAAAGATATTTGTGATTCTTGATTCTATCATCCAAAATGCTCCCTATTTCTCTACATTTTGTATTATCTTGACACTAAATACACACATTTGCTATGTCTTCCTCTAACTGATAAAGCCAAGGACAAAATACTGAAAAAACAGCATCTGAGACCTCCCCCTCCAGGCTAACAATGAACTATTCATTAATCAAAAGTCATTAACTGCAGTTGTCCAAGCAGCTATGAATCTAGCTAATATTCCTGCATTTTGTCCATAAAACTATCAGGAGGTGTCTTATGTGCCTTGAAGGAATCAAACACATTCAATATTCCCCTAATCTACCACGGAGTAAACTCAATCCAAAAACAAAAAAAAGTTAGTTTGGCATGACTTATTCTTTTTGAACTCATGTTCTTACCCGACGATAGAAAAATCTAGAAGGGAAGCTACTTGCAGACATGATGATAACTTTGTTTTCAGATATGATGATCTTGAAGCATTAGCAAACAACAGTTGATTAAAAATAATGAAACGGAGCTCAGTATAAAAGTTAGCACTGGTATACCCACATATAAATTGATAATAAGAAGAGAGGGAAAAAAAAGGAAAGATGAAGTTAAGAGTGATAAAAGAACAAGATTAGAATCAGGACAGAGAAGAAGAGAAGTTTTCTGGAAAGGGGGTGGGTCAATTGTGTCATGTACTCGAGAGATCAAGAAGAATAAAATTTGAGAAAAGACTGCCAGGGCAGTATGATATAGAGCAACAGTTCTCAACTGGGGGTGATTTTTAACCCTCACTCCCATCCTGGAAACATTTGGAAATGTCTGAAGACATTTTTGATTGTCATAAGTAGGGGCATATTACTGGCATCTAGTGGGTAGAGGCCATTATATTGCACAGGACAGCCCCTCACAACAAAGACTTATCTGGTCCAACATGTTGGACCTGCCACTGAGAAACCCTGATATAGAGGGAAGAGTACTGGCTTGGGAGTTAAGACACATGGGTTTTGAAAGTGAGGTAATAGGAGAGTCAAAGGAAGACTCTTCTTGGAATCCAAAGGATGAGTAGAAGGCTCTTCCTTTGTTATCTCTAGAGCTATGTTATATCTAGAGCTGAACACAGAGATCCTTAGACTCCAACCTCTCAGTTTGTCCTGAGTCTAGCTTCAGCCATTAAGGCACAAGCCAGAGTGTTATGAGAGTGTAAGTAACAAAAGGAAGCCAGGGATAAATAAAACCTCTATATGCACTAACCTCCCATCTTCCATATTAGTCTTCCATGCATGGACCCTTTGGTTTAACACCGTTATCCTTAAAAAGATTACTGGATACATACATTTAAGGATTTCTAATCATGTGATCCATAGTCAAAAAAAGAAAAATAAATCCTAGAAGCCCTTAGTCTAGATAATAAGTTCTCTCCAGCTTTAATGTTCCACACTTTTTCTTCTATTTACTTTGTAGATCAAAGAACTGACAATTCATAATCCAAAAAATATAAATTATTAAACACAACTATAAATCTTTTTTCTTACCTCTGAATAATTCTTAGTAGCAACATTTTGGGAGGGCTGCTGTCTTGTAGACTTAAACGCTATAATGAAAAAGATGAAACATCCATTATGTTATTCTTAAAATAACTTAGAAAAATTTGCACATTTCTTTAACTAAAGATTTTCTAAGTCTATATGCAAAAACCCATGATGACTAATTATAAAACCATTTATATATTTTTTTAAATCTGAATGGAGGTGGAATTATATGTTCAAATAAATCAAGGCCTACCTGCCAGTCTCATATGATTTCCTGGCTTATTCAAATATAGTAACAAGCAGTGTTCATAAATATACCTACTCTGAAAATATTTTATAGAAAAATACCTGAAGGATAAAATCTGATCACCTAATGGACTGAACTCCAAATAGATTGAAGGTAACCCTCCTAATGTCCCCCTTCTTATAGTTGGCAATACCTTCCCTGTTGCTATCTTAGGAGCCATAGGGCTCCAGTAAGGGCTTTCTTATTCTCCTTTACTTTGTTAACCACATTCAGTACCTAAGAAATAGTCCAGAGGGAAATTCTAGAAAACAGCTTATCTTTTATTCTATAAAACTTTCCTTTGAATTCTTACTTTTTTAGCTTTATAAACTTGGTTAGAAACATGAAGTTCAGTTAACTCTTTATTTTTCCCAAGACTGAAACTGCATTATTATGATTTTATAAGAAGAAGTATATATTTGGTCTTTGTTCCCATTAGTGCCACAGAGCTCCTAAAAATTTCCTAAGTGATGAGAGCCATAAAGGTGTCTTTTGTTATGTTAATGAGGTGACTTTGGACTGCATCCAAAGTCAGGGGGCTGGTTGCCAGGAGAACCAACCATGAATAGGGGGTTGGAACTTTCAGTCCCATCCCCTGATTTCTGGGGAGCGGGGAGGAACTGGAGGTTGAATCAGTTACCAATGGTCAATGATTTAATCTATCATGCCTATGTAATGAAGCTTTCATAAAAACCCAAAAGGAGGCAGGGGTTTGGAGAGCTTCCAGGTGGTGAACCAGAACGCTTCCACGTGCCACCGTGTTGGGCTCCAAATTCCATGAGGACAGAAACTCCTTTGTTCAAGACCTCCTCGCCCTATGTATCTCTTTATCTGGCTGCTGATTCATATCCTTTAATATCCTTTGTAATAAACCAGTAATCTAGTAAGTAAACCAGTTTCCTGAGTTTCATGAGCTGCCCTAGCAGATTAATCTAACCCAAGGAGGGGGTTGTAGGAACCTCTGATTTACGGCCAGTAGGTCAGAAGCACAGGTAACAATCTGGGTTTGCTACTGACATCTGAAGTGGAGAGGCCAGTCTTGTGGAACCGAGCCCTTTACCTGTGGAATCTGACACTACCTCTGAGTAGATACTGTCAGAATTCTGGTGGTGTGGGGAAACCTCCCGGCACACACACACATTGGAATTGGATGCAGAATATTAAAAACCTAGAATAAATTTCAAACAGTCAATTAGAGGTTTATTTTCTCCTAAGCCTTACTAGTTTCCTAATATAAAAAAATGTCTCCCTCAAGACAATCCCCAAACCGAACCACAGGGCAAGAGGAGAAAAAAAGACAAGGCTTGAAAAAGTCAAATGCTCAAAGAATCCCACAAAGTCCAAAATTCTCCTGGTCAGAAAACTCAGGCATCTTTCTACCTAGCCTAAATTTATGATTTGCTCATTTTCCTATCCCCAATCTTGTGATGTCTACCTGAGAGGAGAGATAAACGGCAGAGGCAGAGTTCTTATCCGCCCTACTCAATTATTGGCCTCACATCCTACTCTACTCAAAAGGCTAGACAGGGCAAGTGAATAAAAAAGCCAGTGATCATGACTCTTTCAAAGAATATTTCTGCTAAATAGTCATTCACTAATTGACTCCTCAAACTCTCAGACCCTTGAAAACAAGAGCCCTCCTTTCTTTTTATCCCCAGTGGATAACAAAAGAGGAGTAAATGTTTGTGAGATAATGTTATCAGAAAAACAAGGACTGGGTTTTGTTAGGAAGGCAGTACAGTACGGTGGTTAAGAGCTCTAGTTTTCGACTCATTTTGACTTACTAGCTGGTGTCTATGGCCAAGTTCCTTGGCTTAAGTCTCAGTTTCCTCACCTGTAATATAGTGTTAATAATATTTCTCGCAGAAATTCATTGAAAGGATAAAAAGAGGTACTCTAAATTGCTTTGGCAAGTGCCTAGAAGCAGCAGGTATTCAGATAATGTAGCCAGTAGTAGTAATAAACGTAATAGCGGCAGTGGTAGCCACGGTGGTAAATTAAATGCAAAGGCAGTGGCTTCAGAGGTGTCTTTTATTCACTTAATCACCATCCTCCACAGACAAACTTCAACGGAGAAATCTACGCTGTCAACTCTTATTTACAACCGCTGCTGGCTTTAAGTGTAATATCTACCTTTCTCAATAAAATTCCGGTACGACACCAAATCTCTGTACTCCATGGAGCTTGTTATAATAGAATTTGACCTTTATTTCTCTTCATTCCTTCATTTATCATAGGAATCTAGAAGTTATTCCTAAGTTGCTTTTGTCCCAAAGTTATGGTAGCTATAGTTAATACCCCATGGTTATTTTGTCAGAGATGTAAAAAACACCAAATCTAACCTGACAAAAATATTTTACTCATATGCATTAAAAAGTCAATTTCATTTTTCAGAAAAAGGCTCAGTGTTGGAGGTAATCAGTTAAATTGTAAAACCATTAAACCAGATCAATTCTATAAAAGATAAATTTAGACTAATTTATAAAACATCCATTTTCATAAGTTTATTGTAAATATTGCCACAAATACTAACAGCAGCAATCATTTATTAGATTCTTACTAAATGCTGTACTCAGTAATGTATATGCATAAATTCATTTAATACTTATAATTGCTCTGTGAAGTCAGTACTACACTGCCAATTTCAGGGATCTGAAGCTTAGAAAATAATAACAGTCTACACTTACTGGGGGCTTCATACGTATAGATACTGTGTCAGGTATTTCACATGCAGTTTCTCACTAATCCTCAAAATAACCCAATGAGGTGGATGCAATCATCACCCCATCTTACAGGTGAGGACACTGCAGCTTAGAGATAGAAAGCTCAACTAATCTGCTGGAGGACACACAGCTAGTAAATGAAGGAGTTAGAATTCAAATCAAGGTCTTTCTGACTTTAGAACCATGCTGTTAATCTTTATGCCATAGAATCTCTAAGTAATTTTTGTTCAATCATTCTCAAGTATTTAATGAGCACCTGCTATATGCCAGGCACTGTGGATACAATGATGAACAAAACAATGCAACTCCTGCTCCCTGGTGCTTTTAGTGCAAGGGCACCAAGCTGGCAGGTGAAGAGCTGGCTGACCATACAGGTCTGACTCTAGAGCCTGAGCTCTTAGTCACAACCATTGCAGCAAAAGGCACAATAAGATTTTTGCCTAGAAAATAATTTAGGAAATCTTGAGTTTCATATTAATTTGGTTTACTTACATAGCTTCTTCTTACAAATGAATACTATTACTTAAAAAAAAAAAGGTTAGTCATGCCAATTTGTGAACATTTTAAAGCACTATAACTGATCTCTCGTCTTCTCTGCACAATTAGAAGCTTTATTCCACAATATCAATAAGTAATAGAGCAGGAGTCATCAAAGAATGTCTTTGAAAGTCTCATTGGCACAGTGGTTCTAAAATGAACTGACATTAGAAAGTGAAAAAATGCTCACAAAGCTTCTATGAGACAGAGTTCTAGCTGCAAAGCAGGCAGTCACATATGAGTTTTAAATAAAGAAAATGAGGATCAAAACTCTGTATCTGTTCATTGTAGGCTAGATTATTCAGACAAACACTTCTGCTGAAAACAACTCAAATTGCTACATCAAAAATTGAAAAAAAAAATCTTAAGGGAACCGAAGAGCTGATCATATAGTAAGGAATTAACAGGCCAAAACTGAAGAAAAGCTAGAACTCAGAGAGGCTAGTATAGCAGTCTTTTTCCCTGAGGACACCTACTGATCTGGGCAAATGTTAACCCTGGTTGTGACAGTTCTGTAGAGGGAGGGAGAGAGCTGCTATAGCTCAAGTCCTTCCCAAGGCAGAGACCCTAAAGCATTTCCTCCCTGCCTTAAGCTGGGACCCCAATGGTGAAGGAGAGAAGCAGGCATAAACATTTTACAATTACATGTCACCTGGCTGGTCCTCAAGTCATAAATTTAAATTTAATCTAAAGTAGTCGAAGACTTGTGGTGCCCGAGAACCCTGGAGAAATAAATACAAATCTTCTGTGGAGGAAGACATCTTCACCCAAGATCTCAAATTATTCCTACTGATAATTTTGGGGAGACAACAGATAACAAAGCATGCAAGGAAACAAGTCGCCATAAATGAGAACCATCAGAAACAGATAACAGAAAGAGGTCACAGACATTCAGACACTGGGTTATTAAGACACAGAAGACAGGGGCCGGCCCCATGGCTTAGCAGTTTGGTGCGTGCACTCTGCTACCGGCGGCCCGGGTTCGGATGCCGGGCGCGCACCAACATACCGCTTGTCGGGCCACGCTGAGGCGGCATCCCACATACAGCAACTAGCAGGATGTGCAACTATAACATCAACTATCTACTGGGGCTTTGCGGAGAAAAGGGGAAAAAAAAAAAAAAGGAGGAAGATTGGCCTCAGGGCCAGTCTTCCTCAGCAAAAACAGGAGGGTTGGCATGGATGTTAGCTCAGGGCTGATCTTCCTCCAAAAAAAAAAAAAAAAAAATTCAATGTACAGTTTTAAGAACAGATGAGTGAATTGGAAGACTGATCAAAAATAATTATTCAGAATGGGGCACAGTAAGATAAAACAACAGACAATACAAGAGAAGTGAAGAGTTATGGAAGGACAGATTGAAAAGGTCATACATTTATTTAATTGAAGACCCAGAAAGGAGGAGAAAAACAATAATGTAGAGGTAATGTCTGAAGGGATAACAGCTAAGGATTTTCTAGAAATGATGAAAGACACCAATTTATAGTTTTATGAAGCCCAATAAATCCTAACCAGGACAAAAAAGAATCCCATATCTACATTCATCATAGTGAAACTGCAGAACACCAAAAACAGACAGCTCGAGGAAAAACAGACTACTTAGGAAAAAAAAGTAACAAGCTTAACTAATAACTTATTTCTTAACAACAATGGAAATCTGAAGACTCACTTTAGGTAATTAATTCTGCCCACTGGTGTCAAGGAAAGCTTCACATAAAACAATTAAGCCATGATGAAAAAAGGCAGTTTGAGCTAAGGCAAAGGTGGGTAATTTATAACATCTGTGCCTCTGTGTTGCACGCTAACCAACTTTTGGTGGTTTAACGTGGAAGTGTTCATATTTTATTCGCTCTCCTTTTCTAACTCCCTGTTTTCTCTCCTCTTTTTAATAATAGCAATACTCCTAAATGCCTACTATGTGCCAGGCTTTTTGCTTTTAATCTTCAGAATAACCCAATATGGCAGGAATTATTATTCCCAATGTACATGTAAACAAACGAGGAGAGTGACTTGTCCAAATTCACAAAGCTTTTACCTGTTGACCTCAGCCTAGATCCTTTACCATACTGCCTTTTCTCTCTTTCTCTCTCCTTCTCTGCTTTTATCTTAGACCTGCCAAGAATGGAACAGCATCTTTCTGCATGCCATTTCCTAAATGGCAACAAAGACAACATGCTTCTGAAGTTAAAAGATAAGGATCTCAGCTGGCTCTCCTCAAGTACTGAATAATCGTTGAGTGAAAATATAGCAACAGAATTTTTGATAAGAAGATTCCTTAAGAGTCATTTAACGGGGGCTGGCCCCATGGCTTAGCGGTTAGGTGCACGTGCTCCACTACTGGTGGTCCGGGTTCGAATCCCGGTCGCACACCAACGCACGGCTTGTCCGGCCATGCTGAGGCGGCATCCCACATAGAGCAACTAGCAGGATGTGCAACTATGACATACAACTATCTACCGGGGCTTTGGGGAGAAAAAGGGAAAAAAAGAAGGAGGATTGGCAATAGATGTTAGCTCAGGGCCGGTCTTCCTCAGCAAAAACAGGAGGATTGGCATGGATGTTAGCTCAGGGCTGATCTTCCCCCCCCCCCCAAAAAAAGAGTCATTTAATGGATCTGACATTTTTTTATCCTTTCTCCAATGTCAGTTGTCATCCAATAAATGTTGAAAACTTCCTTTGATAGAGTCACAACTCACTTCCTTTTAAGGCAGCTTACTCCATCTTTATACTACTTAGATAGGTTATTCTGTATAATGCAAAGACCCCTCTACTGAGAACCAGTAGCTAGGTCTCCAATCTTACCTTGCTCTGGAAACTAGCACACTAATTAACTACTGGTTCTGGAATCCAGAAAATGTGGGATTGACCCAAGCTCTAGAATTTACTAGTTGTGAGACCTTAGATAAGTTGCCTGTGTTTTCAAAGCCTCAGTTTCCTTTTCTGTAAAACAAGGATAATTTAAGTATCTATGCTACAGAGCTGTTGAGAGGCATGCAGTAACTGTCTCATAAATATTAGCTATTATTAGTACTATTAGTGGTTTTCTCCACCTAGGGCAAAGTGCTTAGCTCAGTTCCTCATCTAAAAAATGAAGGAGTAGGCAAAGTTGTTCTTAAGTCTTTCAGGTCCATTCTATCAGATAATAAACTTAAATCTTATGCTGCTAGCTTTTCTCATCTATCCTCACTGGACTAGTAGTTTTTAATCAGAAGCCCATGGATGGGCTTCATAGAGGTCCCTAACTCTGAAATTGAGCACAATTGCATATGAGAACTTATTTAAAGAGAGGAGACATAGCTTTCATCAAATTCTTAAGAATCCATAACTCTAAACAGATTTAAAACCACTGCCTTTGGGACTATAGAGATCAAATCTATTCAACCTTTCACATGATAAAACTTATGTAAAGACTTGAATTTTTCTCAAGTTAGACATTCCAAGTTCTTTCTACTATTTTTTATATTATGTGGTTTCTCTTCTGAATGATCATACATAGTAGACATCCTTTTTGAAATACAGTTCCAAAGATGAGCACAGTATTCCTGGTGTCATGCATCTAATTCAGTTGAGAGGGAGCACTTCCTCGCATCACTGCTATTAATATTGCTTAAGACACCATTAGATTTGGACAGCTACGTCAACCTGCACAACTCTTAGTGACCTACGTCTGTTTTACTTGGGTTGCTGCTAATGTCACATACCTCTCACAGCTCTTTTTGTGCAGCTGTCCTTTTAGACATAAATGTAGTTTATATTTACTCTTGATAAATTTCATCTTGTAAGATCTAGTCTAACTCTTGAATCTGTCAAAAATTAATCCTAGCTATAAAAGTGAGTCAATAATTAAGCTCAAATAACAAAATAATGTAAATAAAATACATACGGATATACTTTGAATGTTGGGTAGAAAAAATATCCACCTATTTTAACATATATTCTTAAAAATCTGACTCACAACTTGGCCTGATCTCACAAACTTTTAATATTTTAAAATATTTTACTAAACTTTTATATTAAATTATTATTAAAAATAGTTTATAAAAATAGGTCCCCTTAGTTTAAGGCCAATTTTTATACTACAACACATACACAAAATTAATTCAAAGAATCCTAAACATAATTTCTCTTAGATACGGCTCACGTGACTTCTCTGTACTAACAGCAGAGGCGGACAACAGCAGCATGAGGAAAGAAAGTAAACAGTACATTAAGAAGTAGTTCCTTCTCTCTTGATCATTGGTGATTATATTCACCAACTGTCTCACTTTTCTATGCCTTAGTGATCCCTTTACAGAAGAGAAATAATCAAATTTGTCTAAAAGTAAGGAATTATAAAAAATAATTTTTAAGGCTCACCCTCTTCAGTAGCTCCAATGAATGGCAAAGATTTTTTAAAGAATAATTTATCCTTTGGTCCTAATAACCCTTTTAACTCCCCAGTAATGGCAACACAAACCAGTGAGGTTTACTAATGGGTTTTCCTAGGTCTTCCTATGTTGGAATTTATAAATAACTACTAGGTAATCATGTGCAGTCTATACTCACCATCTATAATAGACATGTTTCTAGATGTTGACATAGAGGCCTTTGAACTTCTGTTTCCAGTAGAAGTCTCTAGACTGGTGCCTGATGTTAGAATAAGCAGCAGTCAATATACAATCTCATCAGTAGCTAAGGTTTTTTTTTTAAAACAATACCAAAATGAAATTTAAATAAAGTTATGTCAAAACACAATTTACCTATAAAAAGCCAAAAAAGATACATAAGAAGAAACATCTAGAGTTTAATCAACCAATTTTCAGAGACTATACTTAGGCCATATTTGGTTCACATTTTCCAATTAAAATTTAAGGAAAAATTTTGTAAATGTAAGGATAATGAAAATAATTAGCACTAGAAGATGAGAATTTCTCTCCCTGGAGATTTTACCAGCTTAAAATTCCTATGGATAAATCTTTAATAAAAACAATTTAAAAATATTCCTATGAATGCATTTATATAATGCACCAGGAAGTCACTGGGTGACCATTTTCTGTTGTTTGAACTAGTCAATGAAAATAGTGTCACATTAAATACAATGAAGGCAATTACTATTAACGATTTTTTTAAGAAATCAAACTGTTTTGGGGTAATTTTTCTTTTCAAACAAATTTTATGAAGCCACTTTATAAGAACATTTGTATCTTATGAAAGCAACAAAAATAATAATTTTTTATTAATTATTATTATTAACAATAATCTAGTTTCCTTCCTACTGCCAATGGCCATTAACTAGCCATCTTCCCTAATAGCTCATATTCGCCTCACTGTTACTGTGTGTGTACATGTGAGAGCAAATACAACATTAAATGTACCCAAAAGATACTGTATGAGAAACATAGGAAGTTCTTAAAAAAATACGTGTTAAAAGCAACTAAAACCCTATGTGCACATGGCCATTCAAAATTTATTTCAGTAAAATGTACATGTCAGAACTACATTAAAGACTGAATTTCTGCATTATAAACATAAAAATGTAAAGAACTGTGTAATTTGATTCCAACAACAGGAATACAATTCTATATTTCCCACTCAACTACCACATCTGAATGTGCGCACAAGACCGTACTCAGTGCTAACCTCTTCCTCTCTGAGACCCTCTTCTCGATGCTGAATTCTGCCCTCTTCCTCCTCTTTGGCCTCTTCCTCGGCCTCTTCCTTTGTTGGCTGCTGCTGCGATGCTATCATCGGAGTCAACAGCCATCTGTTCTGCCAAATCTATACTCATAAGGTCATCAGCACCAAAGGCAGAAGCAAGGTCCTCTGCCTGAGATCTGAGGGCTCTGGCCCTAGTCATGGCCTGACGGGGAAAACAAGGAGAAAGTACACATTAGTAGATAATGCAGCATCCTAAAAGTTATTAATCCGGTCATTCAGATGAACATTTAATGCCATCAAATTGTCTATACTATTATTTTTCACTAATCATGCTATAAAAATGTAAAACAGGAAAACCCTCCTTCCCCAGCAATCAAATTCAATACCTATGATTTGTCAGATCAATTTAAAATACTACCTGTAAAATGAGACCTTTTGAAAAGGTTTACCAAGAAAAGATAAAATTTCACAGAATCAAAACTTGCAGAAATGGCAGGAATATTGGCAAGTACCCCTAATTCAACACCACCATTTGTAAGAGACTGTCATCATTTGAGCTACTTTGTACACTGAGCTCTTAATAAATCACAAGAAAAAACTTACAAAAATAGCTGTTGTCTCTGGGTGACAAAATTTTCAAGTGCTTTTGTTTTCTTCTTTATTCTACAATACAATTTTTCTAAAACATCACTTCTATAATCATAAAAACATGAGCAATAATCTCTTACAAATACATGATAAAAAGAATTAACAAGAATATATCAATTGAAGGCCTGGAAAACAATAAAAACCTTAGGACCAAGAATATGTCACAAATTTTAATTTGATAAGAAACTGTCTAGAAAAGACAAGTTTGAAACTTAGTGAAACGTTCTAACTCTGAAATAAATATAGATTTTCTAATTAAAATTAGAACAAAAGCAATGCTGCCCTAGTCTCTTCCCTTAAACCAATCAAAATGTAACGAGGAAAACAAAAATAAAACCCAATACATTTTCAATAAAATTAGAAAATAGCTCTAACCCCAAAACACAAAATCTATGAAGAAGAGTTAATGGATAGAGTGAATATTTGACCTGGCTAAGGGAGAAGGTTGAGAAGAGCGTCAGACAGTGGAGAGCTCTCCAGAAGTGATCTACAGATCCCAAGAGGGCATGACAACAGTCTCTCTTGCTTGTAATGACAAGTTCCGGGTATACGAATAGGCAGCTAGAACATTTCTAAGCTCTCTGTGATGCCATGAAATAAGGAGAGACAGGGCTAAATGAGGAGATGAGAACAAAGCAGACAGAGTAGAAGTAGGAGTGTAATGGGTGATGGGAGGTGGGGGGTAATCCAGCCTCACGGTGATGATCTTAGCTGAAATGAAGTAACAGCTAAATCACTACACGAAGGGCTCAACATGGCATTACAACACAAAAAGAAAAAACTCTAGGGAATACAACAAAAAATATAAAGAAAAAATAGTAGAAAAAGATTTCAATTCCTCTTTCTTGTCCCAGATGAAGTAAGGTCAATCCTCATTACTCTCCAATTCCGTATTTGCAGATTCACTGACTTGGCAAAATTTATTTGTAACCCCCAAAACAATACCCCTGATACTTTCGCGGTCATTCATGGACGTGTGCAGAGTGGTGAAAACTGAGTTGCCTGACACACACGTTCCCAGATGAGGCTGAACGGAGCAACACTCAGCCTTCTTGTTTCAGCTCTTATACTTTAAACAAGTGTCCTTTTCATAGTATAGTTAGTGTCACGTTTTTCACAATTTTGTGCTTTTGGTTGATGATTTTACTTTTAAAATGGCCCCCCAGTGTACTGCTGAAGTGCAAGACGGCTGTGACGTGCCTTTTAGAGGAAATACCCATGTTAGATAAGCTTTATTCAGGCATGAGTTACAGGGCTGGTGGCCATGAGTTCAAGGTTAATGAATCAACAATGTATGTTACATAAGGTGTCTTTAAACAAAACACACATGAAAAAGGTTATGTATTGATCAGTTGACAAAAATGTTGTAACCAGTGTCTGGCAAGAACCTAATCCTGTATTTCCCCTAGGAGTGATGGTTCAGTATTCACTAATTTAGTGTTTGCAGTGACTTTATAGAACATAACTACCATGAATAACAAGAACTAGCCTTACTTTTTGTTTTTTTAAAAAGTAGATTTAAAAGAAAAAAGGAGGCTTACATTACATAATTAATAAGATAGATCTAATTGATACAATGTTGAACTCTATACTCTGAAAATAAATAATATACTTCTTTTCAAGACCCCATGAAATGTTTTAACTCATACATAACGGGATGCTAAGAAAAATATCAATAAATTCTTAATAGTAAAAACAGTATCACCATACTATCTAATCAGCATGCAATAAAATTAGAAATTAATAACAATGAAATAAAAACCCTAACTCTAAATTGCAAACAAAACTAAAATTACAGAATATCTAGAAAATAATAACAAAAATACTGCATATCAAAATATATGAAACAAAGCAATGAATTAAATTATTAAAGCAAAGAAATGAGAATGGAGAGAATAAAAGATCCAAGGAAAATTAAAAGAATCATCACAAAATGGCTCAATTCTAAGTAATTTGGGAAAAAAATGACCTAAACCGGGCCAACAAAAGATAGACAGTCTCAATAGACTAATTATCAAAGAAAATTTTGAGAAAATTATTAAAAGAACTACACTCCTGAAAAGGACCACAATCAGAAAGTTTCACAGGTAAATTCTATCAAATCTTCAAAGAACAGATAATTCCACTGCTATTCTAACAGTACCAGAGCATAAAAAAGAAAGCTTCCAAACTCTCTTTATAAAACCAGCATAACACAGTACTGAAAACTGGCAAAGACTGCATGCACAAAAAAGAAAATTACAGTATCCTACTTATGAATATTAAAGCAGACAAAGAAAATCTAGGAGAATATGGAAAGACCAGTATACCCATTACCAGGGGGTTCACAAAATGATACCAAGGATGGGTCAGTAATAGGATACGTATTAATATAATTCACCATATTCATAGAACAAAGGAGGAAAAACCTTGCGTGCTTATCTTCATAGATGACAAAAAGGCACTTAATTCATAACCCATTCTGGATTTAAACAAAAAACCCCTCATGAACAGGTGGATACTTCTTTTACATGGTAAACACCCTAAACACGCTACACACACACACACACACACACACACACACGACTGTGCATGCACTTTCACGTGAGTGCTCTTACAGATCAATTAGAGAAAGACCAGCGCCCTAGCCAAAAATAATAACAATAATAAATTCTAGGCAAAGACCATGACCAGGTGCTTTGCTCAGACGCACTAGTAATAACAGTAGTATGAATTAAAAACAACAGTAAGAAATAATTTCTCACTCCTTAGATTTGTAAAGATCAAAAGATGTAATAATACACCCTGATAATAAGGACGTAGGGAAATACTCACTCCCAAATACTATTGGTTGGATTGTAAACTGGTCTAACACCTTTGGAACGATCTGACAGAATCCAGCAAAATTTAAAATGCATATGTGTTTTTATGATTATTAATTCTTGGAATGAATTACCATGATTTCCAAGTTTTATACTTTTCCTTTGTCTAAATATTATATCTTCATTTTTTCATCTCAAATATTACATTCAATTATTATTTTAACTCCACCTTTTCTTTGGAGATACAGACTTTGGAGTTTACCGATATCTATGAAGTACACTAGTTCTAAGTTTTACCTCATGAGTATAAACCTAGAGCCATCAGGAGTATAGGTCTAGAGCCAATGGCAAGATGATGTTTCCATATACTTTTTTTTTCTGGTGAGGAAGATTGGCCCTGGGCTAACATCTGTTGCCAGTCTTCCTCTATTTTGTATGTGGGATGCTGCCACAGCATGGCTTGATGAGCGGTGCGTAGGTCTGTACCCAGGATCTGAACCCACAAACCCCGGGCCGCTGAAGCGGAGCACGTGAACTTAATCACTATGCCACCGGGCCAGCCCCCTCCTTATATTTTTGGTGAGATTTGAAAACATACTATTCTAGCATTACACTCTTTTTAATTGTGGTAAAATATACACAACATAAAGTTTACCATTTTAACCATTTTTAAGTGTGCAGTTCAGTGGCATTAAGTACATTCACATTGTTGTACAACCATTGCTATCATCCATCTCGACAAGCTTTTCATCATCCCAAACTGAAACTCCATGCCCATTAAACAATAACACCCATTCCCTAATCCCCCCAACCTCCTGGTAATCACTATTCTTCTTTCTGTCTGAATTTGACTACTCTAGGTATCTTACATAAGCGGAATCATACAATATTTGTCCTTTTTGTGTCTGACTTACTTCACTTAGTATAATATTTTCAAGGTTCATCCATGCTGTAGCATGTATCAGAATTTCATTCCTTTTAAGGCTAAATAGTATTCCCCAGGATATACCACATTTTATTTATCCATTCATCTTCTGATGGACATTTGGACTGTTACTCCTATTGGCTATTGTGAACAACGCTATGAACATTGTTGTACGAATATCTGTTTGAGTGCCTGCTTTCACTTCTTTTGGGTAAATACATAGAAGTGGAATTGCTAGATCATATGGTAATTCTATGATTAATTTTTTGAGGAACCATCACACTGTTTTCCATAGCAGCTTTTATATTCCCACCAGCAATGCACAAGGGTTCCAATCTCTCCATATTCTTGCCAATGCTTGTTATTTTCTAGTCTTTGGATAACACTCATCCTAAGGGGCGTGAAGTAGTATCTCACGGTTTTGATTAGCATTTCCCTAACAATTAGTGATGTTGAGCATCTTTTCATGTGCTCATTGGTCACCTGTATATCTTCTTTGGAGAAATGTCTATTCTGGTCCTTTGTCCCTTTTTAAATTGGATTGTTTTATTGTTATTGAATTTTAGGAGCCCTTTATATATTCTGGATATTAATCCTTTATCACATATATGATTTGCAAATATTTTTTCCCATCCTGTGCTTCTTCCACTCTGTTCAAAGTACTTGGTATTACAGTTTGAAATAGGATATCAACCCTGCCTCAAATTCAGATAGAACATAAGAAATCAGAAGCCAGATAAACTACAAACTGTGAGAACAGACTAAGAATAGCTTTTACACTTTTAAAGGATTGTAAAAAAAAAAAAAAAAAAGAATATGTGACAGAGACCATATATGGCCTGTAAAGTCTAAAATATTTACTGTTTGGCCTTTTATTTAAATGTGAACTTATAATTAAAGAAAATATTTGGGAGTTTCTATATGAACAAGAAACATTAAAGCATATTTTTTCTCTAAATGGAAGGGCTACTGCTTTTGTTTGTTTAAATAACAAACAGGGTACTGGGATTCATATTCTGAGCTAAATGCTTCTGCAAAGCTGAGAATTACAGCTTGGGAAAGTCTCAAACTCCATTAGTCCAGTTCTAAACAGTATGCTGAGAATGAAAAAATTTATAACACCCTACAGCACATTGAAAAATTACCTGAGAGGCCCTGATTACCTGCTACAGTTTTAAAATATAGCTGAAAATCTAAACCCAAAGGTTCCTTCCTCTGAAAAACTCCCACATGAAATTCCTCGTGTCCTCTCCTACCATCCTTGAAAAAAATTTTCACTCTTTAAAAGAGTAATGGGGGCTGGCCTGGTGGCACAGTGGTTAAGTACACGTGCTCCGCTTCGGCGGCCGGGGGTTCACAGGTTCGGATCCCGGGCGTGGACTGATGCACTGCTTGTCAAGCCATGCTGTGGCAGCATCCCATATAAAGGAAAATGGCCACAGATGTTAGCCCAGGGCCAGTCTTCCCCAGCAAAAAGAGGTGGATTGGCAACGCATGTTAGCTCAGGGCTAATCTTCCTCACACACAAAAAAAGGAGTAATGAAAAACTGAGGTTAGTGGCTTCAAACACAAAGGAACCGTTGTAAAAAAATATTTCAGTATAATCTGTTAAATTGAAAGTGTTAATCAAATTTAAGCCAAATAATCCAAGAACCAGGAATCATTTCTTTCTAGCATTCATTCTTGCCATTTGGCAAACTCGCTTTTCTACTTTAAGGGCACTCTGTAAGGTGAATACAAATAAAGTATATGTGGTAAGGGATCCCTAATCTACAGTTTCCTCCTCTTGACTTCCAAAAAATCATCGTGTAAATGGTATAGCAGTTGCATCTATGCTTACTATGAACAGTGATTTTGATGTGCTGCATGATAGTTTTAGAAGTTTTAGATTTTTAGCCATTCATTGGCCATGCATTGTATTAATGTTATTGTAATATAAAGTTCTGATAGGACACAGTGTAGTGGAAAAGTCTGAACTTGGAGGTAGAAACAGTCAGGTTCAAATTCCAGCCTGCTATGTGACCTTCAGTCTGGTCTCAGTCTCCTCATTCATACAATGGAAACTGAGATAGCATAAGTAATGCACATAGCAAAAGTCCAATAAATACCATTTCCCCTTTCCCCTTGAAAACAGTAATGAATAAAGCTAAGTAGGTAATCAGTTCTGTTTTTTCCAATACATTTATTTAGGAGAATGACTTTGATATTGGGAATGTTGTGTTAGAAATTTAGTGGATGGTGGTAGCTTTTAGTTCTATAATCAATTACTGAAGGCTACTAATGAAAGGCACAGTGTGAGAAAAAACTGTAGTCAATACTGGCTATTGCTATTAATGTTAGTTTACATTGCAAAATTTCCTATCTTACTCCATGGAGATAGTGTAAGCAGTACAAGGAAAACATATCTGTGAAACTTACAACTAGACATTTAGATTATCCTAGCATATTCTTTTTAGAAAAAGGTTATTAACTGAGTTACTATACTAATCATATTTCTACATATTCTAATGAACTGGGACACAATTTGGAGGCAGGGAGGGAGTCAAAGAACATCAAACTTTTGTAATAAGACAGAGGTAAGAAAATAAATACCAAACATGTCATGTTCCTATTCCTTAAAATTCCAGGTAAGTGGTATTATTGGATCAGTCTAAAATCTTAAACACCAAGTATGGAACGTCAGATGATCAAGTAAATCAGATTTAGACTTAGAAGTTTTATTTAAAAAAAGAAAGAAAAAAAAAAGCCATAGTGTCTGTCTCATGGCCTCTAGAGATGGTAAAGAAGAATTATTTGATATTGATTTTTCCTATGCCAATTAAAGGCTGTGGTGTTACCTAGTAGTCATCGGTAGATCAAGTACTAAACAGGGATTCCTTTGCAAGGGTGCAGCGGGTGAAAGAAAGTAAACTGAGAGTCCCCATCTCCTTAAGCAGGGTCCTTCTCCTTTTCCTTCTTAGTGTCTCAAGTATTGACTTTTCCTAAGGAGTATGCTTAAAACAAGGCAAAAAATATTATTTAAAAGGGGAGGAGTGGGCTCCTATTAATTCCTTTTTTATTGTTGCAGAGAAAATAGTGGGACTTGTAAAAGCTAACTTGAGAGACGTGTCGAGTGCTTCGACTCTTTCCAGTTCACCACCTGTCAGCTACAAAATATTTAGGAAATGAAAATAGACTAGTAGGACAGTTGTACCAATTCAATGAGGGTGAAACTTCAGGTCATACTCTTCAATATTTTCTTTCTACACATGTCTGTCTCACCTACTAAATTCAGAATCTCTGGTGGACACAAACTATACCTTTTTCATATTTGCATTCCTAATAAAGCAGAATGGCTACCCATAACAGGTACTATACAAAATGCTGAATGAAAGCAATCAAGACAAAATCCTTATAGTAAATAATTTATAAAATAACTTTTAAGTACTAGATAGCAATCATAAAACATTAAGGACAATTAGAAAATAGGAATATATATTTCAATCATGAATTCAGCAAGTACCAGAGAGGCCCAAAATTTAAGTAACTGGTTGCTAACGTCAAGTTCCTAAACTGCAAAGAGACTAAGAAGACAGTGATGATGGTGATCAAGCTGACTTCAACATTTCAGAAAGGCCAGTGGACACTGTACATTTTACCTATGATAACATTGCTAACCAAAAGACTAAGTTTCTTCTTTTTTGCCCAAAATAATATCAGCTCAGTAGGATAAGATTTTATCTTATACTGGTAAGATGCTCTGATAGCAATTAGGTATTATTTTGATTAATAAGGACTCTTGTTGTATATGCTAGGCCCCCCGCCCCGCCTCCTGCAATACACACACAATTAAGTAAGTTTTAGACAAGAGCAAAAGGGAAAAAGAGAATATCAGAAAGTAGAATATTTGTAGGCTGAGCTGGAATAAAT
This sequence comes from Ceratotherium simum simum, assembly GCF_057802395.1. Classification (NCBI taxonomy): domain Eukaryota; kingdom Metazoa; phylum Chordata; class Mammalia; order Perissodactyla; family Rhinocerotidae; genus Ceratotherium; species Ceratotherium simum. The sequence continues at coordinate 47,885,253 of NC_141906.1, forward strand.
CAAAGGCAGCCATCCTTAGCCAACTCCTCCTCAGCCCTATCCACCAAACCTAGGTCTTGTGGACTGACTATTCTAAATAAACTTACCAGTTATTCTAATTTAACACACTGACATATAAGCATAGAAATTTACAGCAGAAAAATTACCTCTCGAACTTCATCATCTTCTTCATTAGTATTTTTTTGTCTGCTTTCTCTGAAACGACGTACCTGGATTATAACAGAGTAAATCACAAACATGCTGCTTATTCCTATTACGTAAATATAAAACAACAGGCTACAATTGATTAACAGATGCTTTCCATAACATAAAACTTGGAAATTTAAGTGTAGTGTTCTCACAGAAGACCGATTAAAGAAACCATATTTTCCCAGTGACTTACATTAAAATTTCAAAAATGTACTCAAAAAAAAAAAAAAAAAAATGGCCCTAAGCAAAATTACATTACCTGCTGCCAAAATGTTCCATGTCACTGAAAAATAGTCTGTCAGACTACAGAGGAAAAAATTCTAACATCCCATGGGTGTTACACTTCAGTAAAATAGTTAAAAACAAAAATCTCTCTTTGAAGAGGTCTGAATTATTTATTACATTGCTCACACCATTCTGTGCACCTCGCTGCAAGACGTCCAACAGGCTCTCTGAAATGGTATCTGAGTGGGTGGACCCCCCCGGAAGATCCATTTTATCAACAGTCAACTACTTGAATGTTTGCTGTTTGCCAACCATGGTCCTGATGGTTGATAAAGAATACTAGAGATTCTTTTATTACTGGTTCCTGCTCACAAGGCTCTTATAATGAAGTTATGTAGTTAGAGATAAGCTCCATTTACTTAATAATTTACCCCCTATATATTTACTGAGCACCTACTATGCGCCAAGCACTACTGTAAGAATTGAGAACACAACAATGAACAAAATAGTCAACAAGTCTGCCCTTATGGAGCTTACATCTGTGTGTGTGTGTGTGTGTGTGTGTGTGTGTGTGTGTGTAAGGGAAGGTAGTGAATAAACAAAATAAGAAGTTATATTGTGTTTTAGAAGGCATATAGGATCAACTTAATTCACAGCTAGGAAATTCACAGTTGGGAAAGCTAATTTACAGATAGGAAAGCTCCATCATCTCTGAGAAGCCTCTGGCATTCCCAGGGCCAGTTTATTTACTGACGGTTTTCAACCTGCATAACCAGTTAGGCAGCATGGCTTGATTATGTGACCAGAGGGGCATAAAAGACCCCCTGAGAACTCCTGCACAGACCTTAGTGTTCAATTCAGGGTACACTGTGTACAAATAAGGACATGAGAAGCTTATGCCTGGAGTCTCTCAGATCCCTAATGCCTGCCTATCCCCTTTTTCTTCTGTACTTTATTCTTTGTCTTTAAATAAAAACCTTAAGTGAGTATCTCAGTGGAGTTTTGTGAGTCCTTTTAAATATCTGGACCTGTGAAATCTTTGCAAAAGATGGTAAGTGCTCAGAGAAAAATAAAGTAGGAAGAGGGACGGGAATGCTGCAGAGAGGTTCCATCTGAACAGAATGATCATGAAGAGCCTCACTGAGAACGTAATATAAAAGCAAAGATTTAAAAGGAAGAGAACGAATCTTGCAAACAACTGGCGAAAATCATTCCAATCAAAGGAAAGAATATGTGCAAAGGCATTGGAGCAGAAGCCTGCCCAGTACGTCTAAGAAATAGCACAGAGGTCTCTGCATCTGGAGCAGATATGAAGGCAAAGAAGTAACAGAAAGCCAGATTGAATAAGGCCTTGTAAGTAACTGTAAGGACTTTTTTTTTAGGCAGGAGTGACTTCATCTGAAATACGTTAGGATCACTGACAGCTGAACTGAGAACAGAATAGTGGGAGAAGGGAGGGCACAGGTAGAAACAGAGACCAGTTTGGAGGCTACTGGAATAATCTAGGTGAGAAACAGCGATGCCTTGGACCATTGGTAGTGACAAAGGTGGTGAGTAGTAGCCACATTCTGTACATTTTGGCTCTGAAGGCAGAGCCAAAAGGATTTATAGACAGCCAGGATATATAGGTGACAGAAAGAGAGGAGTGAAAGATGATTTCAAGGTTTTTGGCCTGAGCAAATGAAAGAATGGCGCTTCCACTAGAACACTACAGGTAGAACAGGGACTGAGAATTAGCAATTCAGATGGGGAATGTTAAAAGTTTGAGATGTCTACTAAACATACAAGTCAAAATGTCTAGCAGGCTGTAGGCTATAGAAGTCTGGAGTTGAGAGGAGAGGTTTGGTCTAGACTTTTGAAAGTCACCACCAAACACATGGTATTTAAAGCCAGGAAGCTAGGAGACTACAAAGGGAATGCGTAGATGAAGAAGGGGTCCAAGGACTGAGTTCTGGGGACTCCAACTTAAGAGGCTGGAGAGATGAGAGGAATCAACAACAGAGACTGAGAATACACACAATAAGATAGGAAGAAAACCAGAAGAGTGTGCAGTATTGGAAGCCAATGAAAAAAATGTTTCAACAAGAGGTCAAACGAAATTTAAGATGGAGAACTAACAATGGATTTAGCAATGGAGGTCACTGGTGACTTGACAAGAGCAGTTTCACTGGAATGATGGGGTCATGGATGGGTTTAAGGAAAAAAGGAAGGAGAAGAATCAGGGCAGCAAATATACAAAACTCTTTGAAGCAATTCTGCTATAAAAGAGGAACAAAGAAACAGAGTAGTAGAGCTAAAGGGAAATAGGATCCAGAGTTTTGTTTGTTGAAAGAAATAACAGCATGTTTGATATGATGCAGCATAACAGCAGACGGGGGAAAATACAGGAATAGTTTTTTTAAAAGATGACACAGTATGTAATAGTGCTATAGGTGGTATGTGACATACCGAAAGTGCTGAGTCATTCACAGAAGAAGAGATGTGCGGCACTACGTGCCAACAGCGTTCTGAGGACTCTACATGTATTAATTCTTTTAATCCTTACAACGACCTTTATTATTACCATTATTACTCCATTTCAGATGAGGAAACTGAGGTGCAGAAAGGTTAAATAACTCACTGATGGTTATACAGCTAGTAAGGGTTTTGATTTTGAACACAAGTAGTCTGGTCCAGCATCCATGTTCTTAGACACCATGCTACTCGCACACATGCACACACACACACGCACACAGCCTCTTAGGAGTCATGATGTCGCTCCCAGGGGGGATGGTTATGTCTTGTAGAGTTTTAATTTTTTTTAGGGCAGTTTTGGGTTCACAGCAAATTTGAGAGGAAAGTACAGAGATTTTCCCTATATCCCTTGCCCCACACAAGCATAGCCTCCGCTATTATCAACATCTCCCACCAGAATTGGTATATTTTTTACAATTGATGAACCTACACTGATACATCATTATCATCCAAAACGCATAGTTTACCTTAGGGGTCACTCTTGGTGTTGTACATTCTATGGGTTTGGACAAATGTATAATGACATGTATCCACCATTATAGTATCATACAGAATAGTTTCACTGCCATAAAAATCCTCTGTGCTCCATCTATTCTTCCCCCTACCTCAGCCACGACAAACCCCTGACAACCAGTGATCTTTTTACTGTCCCCAGAGTTTTGCCTTTTCCAGACTGTGATATAGTTGGAACCGCACATTACGTTGCTGTTTTAGATTGGCCTCTTTTACTTAGTAATATGCATTTAAGGTTCCTCCATGTCTTTGCATGGCTTGATAGCTCATTTCTTTTTAGTACTGAATAATATTCCTTTGTCTGGATGTTTAAAGTTTACTTATTCATTTACCTACTGAAGGACATCTTGTTTGCTTCCAAGTTTGGCGATTTTGAATAAAGCTGCTATAAACATCATGTGCAGGTTTCTGGGTGGACATAAATTTTCAACCCCTTTGGGTAGATACCAAGGAACATGACTGCTGGATCATATGGTAAGAGTATGTTTAGTTTTATGAGAAACTGTCAAACTGTCTTCCACTGTGGCTGTACCATTTTGCATTCTTACCAGCAATAAATGAGAGTTCCTGTTGTCCACATCCTCACTAGCATTTGGTGTTGTCAATGTTCCGAATTTTGGCCATTCTAACAGGTGTGTAGCAGTATATCTCGTTCTAATTTGCATTTCTATTGACATATGATATGGAACACCTTTTCATATGCTTATTTGCCATCTGTACATCCTCTTTGGTGAGGTCTGTTACCATCTTGCGGCACATTTTTAAATCAGGTTGTTTGTTCTCTTATTGCTGAGATTTAAGAGTTCTTTGTATATTTTGGATAACAGTCCCTTACCAGATGTGGCTTTGGCAAATATTTTCTCCTAGTCTGTGGCTTGTCCTCTCATTTTCTTGACCTTGTCTTTTGCTAAGCAGTTTTCCATTTTTAATAAAGTCCACCTTATCAATTATTTGTTTCATTGATCATGCCTTTGGTGTTATATCTAAAAAGTCATTGCCATACCCAAGGTCATCTAAGGTTTTCCCCTATGTTATCTCCTAGGAGTTATATAGTTTTGCATTTTATACTTAGGTGGGATGCTCATGTTTTATTTCAGAGAAATCCGTCCCTGCTAAAAATTTATGAACCCAATACATTCAGAGTCACAGAGTGAGTGGTTTCAGAGTGTGGATTACCTGCCCTAACTGTGAAAGTACTTGGCATTGAATATCACTACTTGTACAGTGACATCATAAGGCTTTAAAAGAACTATGTTAACTAACTAAAAGAAGTAAAACCAAAGTCAAAGGGAGTAAGTTTTTAAAACAGTGTTGTTCTGTTCTTCTGCTTAGAGATTCTTAGAGGGAATCTGGAAAATACAGAAACTGATCCCCTATAATCCCACTATCTGAACATAACCACTGACAATGTTTGAAATATTTTCTTCCATTCTTGGCATGCACACACACTCACATATAAAATAAATATAATTGGGGTCATATTGTATATAGTCTTACATCTTTGGAATTCTTTTCTCACTTAATATTGGAAATATTTTTCCATGTCCTATTTTTCCATATGCTTCAAAAGTGTAATTGTTAATGATTGTATAGTATTCTACAGTGTGTATGTGCCAACATTTATTTTACCAAAACATCTCCAATTTTTCCCCAGTGTGGGTAACACTAAGATGATTTACTCCGTACACAAACCTCTATCTCACTACTGTCTTAGGAAAATTTCCCAGGGCTGAGTTAAGGGCAATGCTCTTAAGCTTCCTGATCTACACAGCTAAACTGCCTCAGTGCAGCTGTTCAAACTTAATAGTCCTACCAGCAGCATACTAAATATTCTTCTCAAATTGTTGCCACTTTGACAAATAAAAAATGCATTTAATTTGAGGTTCTTTTATTATCCTAGGCTACACACCATTTTCATATGCTTATTAGCCATTTCTATTTCTTTTGTGAACCATCTATTTACGTCTTTTATTCATTATTATATTGAAACGTTAAGTATTTTTCTCAAGATTTATAAAAGCGCTCTATTATATTAAGAACATAACCTTTTTTCTGTTCACAAGTATTTTCTCCATGTCAATACATTCTAATTTTGTTTTTTTGACAATTTGACATGCAAACATTCAAAGTTTTTATGTAGTCAAATCTAAAGAGCTTTTCCTCTGATTCTTCCATTGCTTTTATGTTTAGAGAGGATGTATCTTCTAGAAGAAATTCAAAAATCTCAATCAAAACTTACTAAAAAATTGAAGTGAGCAAAAATTTTCATCCTACAAGGTTCATTTAAAAGCACTTTCATGATCTTCAAGAGACGATACTGTCTATGGGGAAGGAAACTAACATTTATTGGCTACTAATAATATGTAAAACTCGGTTCTAGACACTTACTAGACATTTTCTAATTTAATCCTCATTTTATTATCTCAATTTTAAAGATGAGAAAACTAAACAAATTAGAGAGGTTAAATAGTGGTTTATAGAAAGAAAGTCAGAGCTACTCTTAAGGAGAGACTGTCTAAATAGACTTATCCACCCCAAATCAGTTACTCACCTCTTCATCAATTTTATCTTCTACAGCATCAATATGACGTTCTTTAAGAAAGCGTTGTGTTTTTTCCAACTGGTATTTCACTAATTCCTCTATGGCATCTTTCTCTTCCTTGTCCACAAATTCTTGTACTGCTTCACCCATTCCCCTTTCTGTCAGAAGTGAGAGCTGCACCTTCTATAAGAGAGATTCAAATCACTGGATGCAGAAAATAGTATCCTTTTCAAAATAATGGTAAATGAGCAAGGAAAATTTACAGCACAATGTTACCAGTGAAAAAGACAAGTTACCTAGTTATTGAAGGGAAAAACAAAACAATGGACAGTTATTAAGCCCAGTGATAAATATTAAGGGCCAGAAAAAACAAAGTAAAAACAAGAACAGGGAGGAAGTATAGGACAGGTGAAAATGCAGAGGCCTGAGTGGCTGGGATAGAAAGTCCAGAAATGGCAGCTGATGATTGAGAGAGATTAGGTTAACCAGTGTGGTAGGCAGAATAACGGCCCCCTACAGATGTCCACATCCTCATCTCTGGGACCTGTGAATACGTTACATGGCAAAGGAGAATTAAGGTTGATAATCAGCTGGCTGTAAAATTGGGAGATTATCAGGGACTATCCAGGTATAATCACTAGCATCCTTAAAAGTGGAAGAGAGAGGCAGAAGAAGGGAGTCAGAGAGAGACATAACTGGGGAAAGAGGGCCAGAGAGATACAACATAGCTGGCTTTGAAGATAAAAGAATGGGGCCATGAGCCAAGAAACGTGGCCACCTCTAGAAGCTGGAAAAGATAAGGAAATGGGTTCTCCCCTAGAGCCTCCAGAAATGAACAGAGCCCTGCTGACATATCAATTTTAGTCCAGTGAGACCAGTGTCAGATTTCTGACCTATGGAACTATAAGGTAACAAATTTGTGTTGTTGTAAACTAGTAAGTTTGTGGAAATTTGTTTCAGTAGCAATAGGAAACTAATAATACAACCAGAGGATCTTAAAGTGGCATACACTCATGACAATAAGAATAGCTTCAACATTCTGTGGCTAAACTAATAAAATAATTCTGAAATTATATCCAGATGCAAGAAAATTAAATCCTGGATTCAGACTTATGGAGTAGAAATAAAAAGAAAGAAAATAATAACGATAATAGCCACAATAATAATATTAATAATTAACATTAATTAAGCACTTATTTTTCTTTGTAATAACTATAAATGAATGTAATTAATTGTCACCCTACTTACTTCATGGGAACATTTTGAGGATTCATTTTGTTTAATTAATTATACATACCCTAAATTAAAATGTATTATTATAAGATAGCCATTACTCAAAATGTGAACTGTAATTAAGAAATTACCTTCTCTGCGGTTTGGAAATACTGTTTTACAAGGTCTTCTACCCTTAGAGTTGTTCCTTCTGAAGGTCTTGTGATGAGCTTCCCAAAATTGATCTCTTCTCCTAGAAAAAAGAAGTCCATGAAATAATAGCAGCTTCTACTATACTCTGAAAGTGCCCAAACTCATCACAGGTTGCTGTTAGTCAAGGAGGAACAGCCAAACTTTATCAACTGTCAGCTTGCTCAACATGGTAAATTTTGAGGCAAAAACATGGCATTTTTGCTAATAGCTACAGTCTTGTCTCCAAAGTCTGTATTTCTTTTCCATATCTCCAAGTAGTACATCGCTTGCAGCTCTTCTCACAGCGTGGTCCACAGACCTCTGAGGGTCCCCAAGACCCTTTCAGGGGGCACTCAAGGTCAAAACTACTTTCACAACAATACTAAGACATTATTTACCTTTTCCACTGTGTTGATATTTGCCCTGATGATACAAAAGCAATCATAAACAAACTGCTGGTGCCTTGGGATGAGTCAAGGCAGTAGCTGGGAACTCTAATAGTCACCACCTCGTACTCACAGTTCAAAACCAAACAAAACAAGCCAGTTTCACTTAAGAATGTCCTTGATGAAACAGTAAAAATTCTTATCTTAATTATATCTCAGCCCTTAAGTACATATCTTTTTAATATTCTGTGAGACAAATGGGACATAGGCTCAAAGCACTTTTGCTGCATTCCTAAGCAGGATGGTTGTCTCAAAAAACAGTAGGTGAAAAATAAAAAGAATAGTGGGTACGAAGTCAAGAAGCATCAGGTCCAGTATCTGCTCTGCTGATAACCTTTGTCAGGGAAACGAACATTAAGTGCCTGGCAGGTATTGGACCCGGTGTTGAAAATACAATGATAAAAGATAGGATATCCGCCCATAAGAACAAATGATACAATCCCAGGTGGTAAGTGCTACAACAGAGGTAAGAATAGAGAATATGACACACAGACAAGAAAGAAATTAATTCTTCTCAAAGAAGGTTGAAAATAATATGCAGATATCAAATGCACCTGTCATTTGAACCAAGTCTTGCAGAATGGATATGATTCACTATGCAAAAAAGAAAAAAGAAAAAATATTTGAGGCAGAGGAAAAAGTATATGCAAAGTCCCAGAAGGTACAGAGGCACAAAGTTCAGTGTGCCTCTTGTAAAGTGCTAAAGACAAGTGAACAGAAATCTTCTTTAAATTTCAAGACAGGAGAATTAATATTACTTCAAAAATGACTGCTACATTTTACCATACCAGACACTATGTTAAGATCACTTACATACAGTGTGTCATCTAAACCTCACAACAATCCTATGAGGCAGGCATGGTTATGATCCTGATTTTATAGACATCAGAGAGGTTAAGTAATTTGCACAACATCACATATGCAGTTAAGTAGCAGAGCTGGGCAAAACAACAGAAAATGCTTTCAATAAAACATATGAAAGAGTCACTGTTTCCATTGAGCAATTTATGTTTAAACAAAAAAGAAATTAAACTATGGATGAAACTCAATACTAGTTCTATATTCTGTATTCTTATGAATGCTACCCATAAATTTCAAGGAATTGATAAGGATGGACAATTAAAGTAAACCACTATCAATAAGCAACTAATTAAAATTCACAGCATAAAAATATTATTCTCTGATATGGATTTTTTGCCCCCTAAAACAGCATTCTATGAGCTCCATTTAAATATCTGAACAACTGTTTCAGGTTGAATTAACAGCATACACAATTTTGATCACAATTTGACACTGAAAATAGAAGCCCATTAAATTCGGGTTAATAAAAACCTCAGTAGCTTACTTGTAAACAAGGGCCATAGTGTCCTATGAAAATTCTCTGACTCAATAGCTCTAAGGGGAGGAGCCTCCCTACCGAACATGATCACTACTTCTTATGCAGAAGCACTATTTCAGTCAGATGATCTGTTTTTGTAAGTGCTAAAATAAAGGCAATTCGTTTTTATGAAATTTAATCGGAAATTAATTACTAATTACCTGATCATCAGAAACATCAAACTATGGGACATCTCTTATTTCAAAAGACTGGAGTCTTCCTCCACCACTGTACACTCAAAAGTTGAAATACTTAATAATGCGAAATTTGAGAGTATATTCTCTGAATATTAATAATGTATAGCAAATAACAGATATTTATTTTGAGCAATAAATCTCTAAGTCTGTGTATTGTTACTCAGCAGCACTGTTTAGAAAAACTACATTTGCAGAGAAAGTCTTCCATTTCTTATCGATATCTACAGGCTTAAAAATGATTGCTATCTAATTTTCAGAAGACAAGAGATTTAATTATTCCAACTATCAGTTTATTTGTCTAAGATATTAAAAAGAATCATACTAAAACATTTTCCATGACTATTTTATACTTCTTTTACTAAAGATTGATTTACATAAACCTTGTAAGAGCATTTTTTAATGTTTAAAAATAATTAGCTTACCTGTTTTTTCCTTTTGTTCTCTATGCCTGAAAAAATGGATAACATCTTTTGGATTAGCTACCCGATCCACAAATTTCTGGCTAAAGCGAAGAACACTGAAAGGTTCAAAACCTCCACTGTAGTCCACCTGGAAATACAGAATAAGCTATGAAGGCTAGGAAACAATTTGTCAATTTCAGTATCTATGTTTATGCTCAATACTTTTAAGTTAATAAATTAATTTTCTATGATTCATTTTAAAGATCATGATGGTGTTAACACCACTTATTCTACTGAGGAAGTACAGCTTTGAAGGTTTATAAGCTTACGCAAAACACTTTGTTCAGTGGTATCAAGCTACAGCGAGGATTCCCACAATGTCGGAATGACTACATCTCCCCATGACAACACTAATAGTCTAGGCACCAGCAGTACCATCTGACAAGGAGGTGGAATTTATAAACAAACTTTTAAACTTTCAAAACAGAAAGAAAATTCTCCACCCAAATAAAATGCCTGCCCTATATACATTAGTTAATTGGTCTATCATCTTAGGGATATGCTCTCATCCTAGACGAGGATATGTGCTAGGAAAAACTCCTGGAGGAAAAGAATCAAATCTGTGTGCTCTGAGAAATGATTACCTTCAAACACAGTATCTATTTAGAACTAACAATTGCTCTCAAGGCAGGCTCTTTCTAAAGAAGTCTATAGTGGTACATAGACCTTTACAAAGAAAAATACTACATTTCTTTCTAAGAGATGTAATTATTTTCCTAAACCAGCTGTTCTCAAAGTATGCTCTGGGAGTCAGCATTGTACCACAGCACAGCCTATCCAGGCTACTCCTTAACCTCCACCATACTTACACTCTTCATCACACTTAGCCCCGGCTGACATTTTCTTCATTTATTTGCTGTTTATTATGTCTCTCCTCACATCTCCATCTCCCATAAACTCCACAAGTTTAAAACCTGGTCTGTTATATCATCGCTGTGTCCCCCAGCATGCAGAACAGAAGGTACTCAATAAATATTCGTTCACTGAATTAATGAATTAATGAGGGTCCTCTAGTTGATACAAAATACTACTTGCATGAAAATATCTGTTCTTTTGTTTCATGAATGAATGAATAATTTACTGTGTTGAGGAAAAGGAATGCCAATTTTCTATTTAAGTCTGGTGGGTTCTAATGGTGTCAGGCAGACATAGCTGAGAAACATGCGATCTTCTGCCCTCATAAAGAGGACTATGTGTTTCCTCCAAAGCAACTATGTCTGTGTTACCCAAACCATCTCTACAGCTGCCATGTTATAAAACAGAAAACGCTAAATGCTCAAGCCACTGGGTCTCCCCAAAATTCTTTAGACATTCTATAATTATACTCCAACCTAGCTTTATTTGTAATTTTCTGCTCCTAAGAGTCACAAAACTTGTTCATTAAGCAAACTTTATTAGTGTCCACAATGTACTAGGCACTCTGCTAAGGGCCAGGAATACAACTATAAATAAACACAGTCTTGGCTGTGAAGAAATTCACAAGTTGACTGGGAAGACAAACATGTAAATCAATAATTGGAAGTAGAATGTGAATGGTGCTGTTAAGAAGTATGCACCAAGTAGAATGAGGACACAAAGGAAGAAGCATCGACTCTGAAGGGAGGTCAAGAAAGGCTTCTTTGAAGAGCGGAGGCTTTAGTGGCTGTTGAAGGAGACACTATGGAAGAAGGAGAGAAGCACATTCCATGCAGCACAATCAGCATGAGCAACGGTGCGAAAGAGTGAAATAAACTCAACTGGGCTCAGGGAACAGTAACTTTTAGTCCAATATAACTGGAGCTTAGGATTGCTGGCAGGAAAAGGAGGCAGAAGCCAAAGAGGTCGGTTTACACCAGGTCATGTAGACCCTTGAATGCCATCTAAAAGTTTAGACTTGTTCCTGTTGGTGCTAGGGGATCATGAAGTCACTTTCAGCAGGAAAGGCATACAAGATCATGTTTTACAAAGATTATTTTGGCATCAGTGTGGAGAAGCTAGAGGTGGGGAGAGGGGAAAGTGGAGGCAAAGTCAAGTAGGAAGCTGCAGCTACAGGCCAGGTAAGACATGACCAGGGCTCAACTACAGCAGTGACAATGGGATACAGAGAAGGGACCAGATTACCTACTCTGCACTGGGCACTACTCACTTCATGTAGCTCTTGTAAATCTATGAAGTACAAACCAAGGGACAAGAGATCCAGTTGCTCAAGGTCATATCACTAGTGGTAGAGCCAGAATCAAGCCCACGCAGTCTGGCTCTACCACTAGAGCCTTTACATTCATACTCTATACCCCAGGGCTTCTCAAATCTTAATGTGCACACAAATCTCTCAGGGATCTTGCTAAAACGCACTTCAGTGGGTCTGATGTGGGGCCTGAGAGTCTGCAATTTTAAGAATTTCCCAGGTAATGACAATACTGCTGGTGTGAAGACCATACTCTTTGAACACCAGGCTTTAGGGGGACTCCTAGACCTCAACCCGGAGGTCTAAGCTGGAGGTAAAGTTCTAGGAGTCATCAGTCTATAGGTGGTCATGAAAGCCAGATGCCTAGACTGAAGAGGGCTAACTAAGAGATAGACAGGGACAAATATTACTCAAAGAAGAGAATGCCAAAGAGTGATTCAGTAAGATGAAAAAAGTCCACTGGATTTGACAACTGAAGGTCACCTTTTCCACCTGAGCTGATGGGGTCAGAGCCTTGATTACAGTGGATTGAGGAACAGAATATTAGATGAGCAGTATAGGCTATGTATTTTGAGGGATTTGGAAGAAAATAAGAAAGACAGGGTAGGAGCTAGGAGATAGGAAAGGCACGGGGCAAAAGAAGAGGTCTATTGTTGTCTGTTTGTTTATACCATGGTGGAAAAGACAAGCAGGCTTATAGGCATAGGAAACACTTCAATTTCTTAAAATTTGTTAACGCTCTTAAATACTTATTAATCCTTTCAACATACTTATCAAGCACTTGTTATATGCCAGGAACTGTTCTGGGATCTTTGGATACAACAGTTAACGAAATTCACAAAGTTCCATGCTTTCATGGAGCTTATAGTTTTGTAGTTGAGGATGAACAATAACTAAAATAAATAAGCTATATATAGTAGGTCAGGAGGATGTGTTGTGGAAATAAGGAAAAGAAAAAGTAGAGGAAGGTAAGTGAAATCAGGAGTGTTGGAGAGAAGGTATGGGGTTGCAATCTTAATCAGGGTTGGGCCTCACTGAGGTGACATTCGGGCAGAGCTGAAAGAGGTGAGAATGTGTCTGCTATGTTTGAGGAACTTCAAGAAGACCAAGGTGCCTGAAATGGAGTGAGAGGAGGGGGAGTAGTAAAAGATGAAGTCAGAGATCTCGGCCAACTTATTAAATACAACTACTATTCAGAAAATGAGAAAAATAAGAAAAAAGAAAAAAATATCAAACCTATCAGATTTAAACTATCAAGTCAAATCCTGACAGCTTTATTATTTTTGCCACCCAATGGTGATTGCTCTTATTACTAAATGTACTCTCCTTACTACTTTGCAAAAAAATTCATGTAAACTATACAATACCATCCTCTGAAAATCAATAAAGTTTAACGTATCTAAATAGAACTTACTCGCAGTCGTATAAGAGGCTTCTCTGGCTGCCCAGGATTTCCCAGACGCTCCCGTTCAGCATTGTCAAGCATTTCATTAATCTCAAAATAAAAATATTTTCATGATTGAGGGAAGGGGTACTACCGGCATCTACTGGGTAGAGGTCAGAGAGATATCGTTCAAGTCCTACAATGCACAGGACAACCTCCCACAACAGAGAATTATCCAGTCTAACATGTCAATGCGCCAAGGTTGAGAGACCCTGGGCTTCCTGACACAGGCCTGGCCAATCAATTCATTTTCCATCTCCCTGGCTTCAGAGATTGGGTTTAGGGACAAGTACATGACCTCAGTCCAATGAAACTCAATGCTAGGGGTTTATTTGGATTACTGGGAAAAATGATTCCTTCAGCTGTAAGGATAATTTAAGTCTGTGAGCCACCATGTGAAAATGCTTTCCTTATAGTAAAGCTTGATAGAGAAACCATCACAGCAGGTGGCAGGGGCTAGACACAAAAAACAGAGACAGAGAAATTCAAAATCTTAATTTCAGTTTCTGGATCTAGTCATCTTGAAACCAGCATACTCTTAAACTTTTTAGTTATGTGAGCTACATGTTGTTAGTAAAACTGTGACACTGGGCAAGCTACCTTATCTAAGGCTCAGTTCCTCTTCCTATAAAATGTGGATGGTAGAATCTACCTACCTATAACGCTGCTGAGTGGATTAAATGCAAAGTGCTGTCAATGGTGCCCAGAATATATAAGTAGTCAATGAATATCAGTGGTAATTATTATTATCATCATTATTACTGCCTCATATGATTTTTTGAGAAAATGCAAAGCAGAAGAGCTAGCACAGAGTACAAACTGAGTAAGTGTCACCAATTAATGTTATTAAGCTGTCAACTTACATACTACTAAATGCATTCACCCAGCTTCAGTAGTGGCTCTAGAATTTCTGCAGAGCTAAACGTTTAGGGGTGGCAATCTGCATGGGAAGGGAGGTATGGGACTTATGCTGAAGCTACAAGGTGCATAGCAAACATATTTTAAGATTTTATTTGGGGTAGCTTTCAGGGTGAAAAGGATGCCTAATGGAGATTATTAGAGAGGCTAAGGCCCTCCTCACCTACCATAATATCCTCCTATTCCCCAGTTAAAGCCACTGCCTGCTTTCATAAATAAAATGAACAAATTATCAAATCAGGACAAAAAGAAAAGACTATGTACATGTTTTTAAGATGAAGGAAAGGAACTAGGAGGGGGGGCTTAATTAAAGTTTCTTTTATATATAACACTCCTCCATCTAGAAGACTTAAAAAAAAGATCTTCAATACAACTAAACTCATTTATCGAACAACAGTGGTTCCTTACAGGCTTCATGAGAATGTAACAAATATAATGACTTCCCTCTACTCTAATGAAGTAATTAAGTCAATCTAAATAATCTCTCTACTAAAGTACATCTCATTGATCTTTATCTAGAAAAATTACCTTCTCCAAACAGAAGCTTTGTATGGCTTGGGTTACTTTAGGATTATCTGGGTTAAAAATGTCTGGATGATCAGCCAGGACAATATCCTCCATAAAAAACTGCCGCACTGTGCGAAGAGGAATTTTCTGCATATTCATCTTCCTTCCTTTAACACGCAGCAAACCAACGTGTCTGAAAAGAGGAGGGAAGTGAAGGCCTAGTCACATGGTAAATCTCCTCAGGAAAATGTACACGTCAAAACTATCATATCTCTAAGTTTCTACAAAATATTTCTTTATAAAATCATATCCTTAAAAAATGCTTGTTGGAATTTAATCTTAATGTTATATCACAGGAAAAAATATTAAACATTCTTCTTCCTCAGAATAAAATGCACTCATCCATCATTTTGCCTGTCTGAACAAATAACACAGTTTAGTGAGGAAAGACAGACGTAAAAATATGTATAATAAAATGTTATCAGGACTCTGACAGTAGTATATATAGTATGTAATATTACACATATGTATTATGTGTGTGTATATGTATATATGTACACACACATACTTAAATTAAATTAGCAGCAGAACTATGAAGAAAAAACCAGCAAACTTGCACCCTACTACCATATTCTTTAAACCTATTATTACCATCATAACAAGCAGAACTTAAGTGGATTCAAAGAGTAAAATCCATTCTAAAAATTGAGTAACCATTCTAAAAGCAAATCACTACTGGGGCTGGCCCAGTGGCCTAGTGGTTAAGTTCATGCACTTCGCTTCAGCAGCCTGGGGTTCGTGGGTTTGGATCCCAGGCACAGCCCTACACACCACTTATCAAGCCATGCTGCGGCAGGCATCCCACATATAAAATAGAGGAAGAATAGCACGGATGTTAGCTCAGGGCAGTCTTCCTTAGGGAAGGGGAGGATTGGCAATGGAGGTTATCTCAGGGCTAATCTTCCTCATCAAAAAAAATTAAAAAAAAATTAAAAAATAAAATCACTATTAACGACTTTGCCACATAATTCCCCCAAAGAATTAAAAGAAATGAGATATACTATAATATTGAATTTATAACCAGAAATATCTCATAAATGGTTTCAGGTGAATTTGTTTATAAATGGACTTTGTGAAATTAGTAATGATCATTTATAGTACTCATTGAAAATTTAATAAACAAAAATGTTAGTCTTGAATATGCCTAATGAGCAGCAAAATCACTAATGCCACTGGGATGCTGTCATGTTAAAAATGGCTTAAAATTTGGGAAAATAGCAAGACTACCTCAAATGATCAACCTTCATAAATAAATCTATCATATAAATAACAATATCATCAGTACCTTGAACCTATGAGACGTTCAGACAATTATAGCAAGTATTTTCTTAAAACTTGATATAGAAAATACAATTACTCACTTCTTTGCAGCTTCTCCTGGGGAAAGAGAAGTAACCACTGAACTTCCAGGCTGTGATATATAAAAGAGTTGTTGTTCATTTCTGGTTGGAGCTATTTTACACTCATGTTCATGGCCCCAGATAACAAGATCAATGAAGTCATCCAAAAACTGTTCTGGAATGAAGTTAGTACGTCCGTGTTTACTCCTATACCAAGATTTTAAAAAATAAATAATATAAATGTCCAGAGATATTGAAAATTTTCATATTAAGTAAATTTATACATAGCTTTCTTTCTCCTTTCATTAAAGATTTATTACATCCCTTCTACGTGCCAAAACTGTGCAAAGGACTGGGAATACAGAGATAATATCTAATTCTTGCCCTCAAAGGGGTAACAAACTTGGAGGACACAGACAAGCAGGAGCCTAAAAGAGAAAGCAGTCGATTCTACATTTAGAGGCAGATCACAAAAGGCTTTACAGAGGAATAACTCCCGCTTTGGGCTAGTCAGAAAAGCACGTACTCTATCAACAGTAAAAGTCTATAAATTGGTCTGATTATACACCAAAAAAAAAAGAACACAGAAAATGAAAGTGAGTTAAGTCTAGACTCTAGAATAAAAATAAATCTCTAAACATGTCCAGTCATTTTTTAACACTATCTGTGTCTTTTACTGATTACAAAAATAATAGGAGTAAGAATGTCAATCTTACATAAGAGATAAGAGTTTTCCATATTAAATAAAATACCATACGAATATGTGATTTGCAAACTCTGGTTTTCTACCTAGATTAGTTATTACTAAAAGGTATGTGAAAACCCAAGGTGAGGAAAGACAAGAAGGAAAAGTTTTCCCTAACATTGATTTATACCATTGGGAATTTAAGTAAAACTGTTCAAATACTTCAACTCAACATTCACTTAACGCAAACTGATATTCATTCATTCGACCAGGTATCTGGTCGAATCTCCGTGCCAGGTATCCCAGGCCTCTTCTAGATACTGAAGACACAGCAGTGAACAAAGTCCTTGCTCTGGTGGTGGAAACCAGCAATAACACAAAATGTATATGTACACGTGCGTATATATAATTTGTCAGGTAGTGATAAATGCTCTAAAGAAAAACAAAAGGGAAAGTAACATGGAAGGGAGATGCTACTATACATAGGGTGGTCAGGAAAGGCCCCTCTGACAGGTGACAAATGAGAATAGAACTGAGATGAGGGATCAGCATACAAGGGAAGAAAGTCCTAGGCAGAGGGACGAGCAGATGGCAAAGGTGGAGAGGTGGGAATGTGTTCAGTGAGTTCAAGAACAGCAAAATTCATGTGGCTGAGCAGAATGAATGCAGAGAAGAGCAAGAAGTGAAATCAGAGAAGCAGCAGGCTCAGGCATCTAGGAATGTTTTCATCTAGAAAACATCTATCTAGGGTAGGGTATCATCACAATCACTGAAGAAAAGCAGAGTAACTCCAATATAACACGCTGCAAGTGTGCCTTCACGGATCACTGACTCTTTCATGGAAGAGTGAAGATTATGCAGGTAGGTTGACTCGGTTTGTGACTTAGAAATTGATCAAAACATCCTTGTGGAAATATTTTGCATGACAAAGTAAGTCCTCCCCTACTTCAGAGTCTACCTTCTTTTGCAGGAAGAGAAATTTCAGAAAATAGTCCATATATAGAAACAAATGGACAATAAAGTAAAATGTAAAAGGCTCAATAATTCTCATTTAATACGAGAAAACCTGTTTTTTAATAAGTCCACGAAAGCAATAACAAAAGAAGTATCTAAGAACACAGAGGGTGACAAATAAACCAAACAGTATTACAAAAGAATCATAACCACAATGAAGGGGATGGGGGGAAAAAATGAGCTGACCTAAGTAACTTTGCAAAGTGGTGTTTTGACTGGAAATAAACTTCTAGACAAATTTTAGAATAAAGACTAAAAAAATTTACGCAAATCCTGAACCCCAGTAGGTAAATTTGTTTCCCACAGGGTTATCCTTATGGGTCAGCAATTTTAAAATTACTTTTTGTGTAAATCCTGATTGAACAAATAAGTAAATATATTGTAGGCAATACGATCCAGGTTTCTAACTGCTAGAGAAAGAAGTCACAGATAAGGAAAAGGAAAAGACAAAAATGAACCCCGTAGGGCTGGATCAGAATCAGTACGAACTCATGCTTGGTTTTCTTTAACATATATATAGATAGAGAAATGTAGATGTGTATGTATGGGGTAGTATTCATATATATATTTCCCTACACTCTGTTCACTGGGAGGGCTGAGAGAGCCCCGGCAGCAATAAGCACACCTAATGGCCATATCTGGGTTTCTAAATACTACTCTCCAGTAGAAGCAATCAGGGATCCTCGGAGAAGTGATTGAGTCCAGGGCTAGGGCAGAAAAGAAAGATGGGCTTGGAGCATCTTGTGGTATTAGAAAGTTCAGGACGTGCTCAAAAAAAAAAAAAAGGAAGAGGGTATGTTGAAATGACACAGAAAAAGAGATCCCAATGGTCAAAGCTGGAACAATTTGAGCAACAACAACAAAACTGATAGTATTGGATTATAACTCAGAGGATAAAATAAATATCCTTTGAGTCCATTACAACACAAATAAATAACTGAATAAATAAATAAAAGAGAGAGAAGGGACAAATTTTCCTTACAGAAAAAATTCAATAGATGGAGATAGAATGAGAAAAATTTTTTTTAAAAATCACAATTATACCACCACAATATTAATTGCTGGAAACAAGATCAACCAACGGATGCTAAAATTAGTGGGCAAAAGCTTAAAGTGAAACAGGATAGCTGCATAGTCTCAAAGTACTTTTGCTAAAGTATTTATTAATACAAAGTGGAAAATGGAAACTTTACAGTGGAGAAACCTAGTATACACCACCTTAATAAAATCAAATGATCAAGGATAACGTCACCAATAACTAGCTATACCAACATCATACTACCCATTCTCCTTACCAATGCTGCCATTCCACCTTTCATTCTGGCTTAAGTTCTTGGAATCACTTATGACCTTTCCTTCCAACTTACCCCTACTTTGGGAAAGTAAAAAGTGTAGCAGAACTGGGAAGCCCTAAGCAAGAAAGGAACAAACTCCCAGTAGTGTAAAGTTATATGGCGACCACACACATCAAAACTCTGGCCTGCTCCTCCTTTGAAACTCACAACGTTTATTCAAGAATGTATATAGGGACCAGCCTGGTGGCATAGCAGTTAAGTTCTCGAGTTCCACTTTGGCGGCCTGGGGTTCACCGGTTCGGATCCTGGGCGCGGACCTACTCACCGCTCATCAAGCCATGCTGAGGCGGCATCCCATAGAGAAGAACTAGAAGGACCTACAACTAGGATATACAACTATGTACTGGGGCTTTGGGGAGAAAAAAGAAAAAAAAAAAAAAAAAAAGAATGTATATAGGGCAACACAAGGCTGTTCCCTAAAGCCTATCTTTCACTGAGTACTTAGTGCCAGAGTAAGTAATGGTAAGTACCAGAGTCCTCTGCAGTCAACAAATATCTGTTCGATAGATAATAAATTATACAATTAGGCCCAAATCCCTTTGGATTCTTCCTTAATAACTTCTCAGCTTTGTCCCCTACATATCATTCTCACTGCCCTCACTGTTACCATCTCAGACTTTTTTTTACTGTAATGATCACATAATAAATTTTGCTTCCTCAAGTCTCTATTCCTTTCAATCAATCCCACACCCTACCAATAGACTAAACTTAAAATTACCCAACAAATGAAAGCTGATCTAGCTATACTTATATTCTAGAAAAACACCTGCATATATGCACCAGGAGATGTGTATCAGAATGTTCATAACAAAAAGGTCTTAAAAAAGCAAAAATCTGGGAACATAAAACATTCACTAAGAGAAGAAAAAGTATAACTGTTCACATCAGTGAAAATGAATTACACTTTGCAGCATCAAAATGGATGACTCTTAGTAATGCTGAACATAATAAGCCAGCTGCAAAATATATAGCATGGTAACATGGTTTCAGTTATCCCAAAACTAAATAAAACACTCATTATAGGTACATATGTTATTAAACAATAAAGAAAAGCAATGGACTGATTAACAAAAATTGAAGACAGTGTTTCCTTCTGGGATATGTGGAAAGAGATGGGGTTGGGAAAGGAAGGACATGGGACAACATACTGGTAATGTTCCATTTCTTTGCTGAATTTAGGAGCATTCATTTTATGGTTATTCTTATACTTTATCTATATGCTATAAATAATCTTTTATAGGTATAAATATATATTGAAAACAATTTCAAAATGCAGTCACACAAAGCATAACTAAGTTCTGCCTGATCCTGCATTGAATTCCAAAGAATAAGAAGCATTTTACTGAAATAGGTAAGCCTGGAAACAGATTTGGGGAACCTCAAATACTTGACTCAAAATTTTCAGAGAATACTTTTACCTGTTCTGATGAATCACAAATAAGTTAAACCAAGAGTTCTCATCTTCTTTTGGTCTGAACATTATTACTTTTTTATTGACGAACATCCTGTAGAGCCTTTCATCTGGAATGGATCCTGAAATGGACATTACATTATTTTAAAACTAGCTTTGCTTCTAAAGTACATGCTTCTCTAAGTATTTCATCTTCCTATTAGAGATATATTGAAATCTGGAATCATCATTTACAAATGAATATGTTCCAGGTTCTTGCATGACAGCTGCTAAGCAGTTAGCTGCAGTCAAATAATGTTTTCCATGTCAAGCACATATACCTTCAAAATCTGGAAAATGTGAAATAAAAATTTGAGTTCTCTCTGCTTAAATTTTTATTAAAATTTCTAATAATATTGTTGTTCACTATTCCTTTATTTATTATAAGTATATATGAACTTCTGATCTACCATACACATTATAAAATACACAGATATTAAAAGGGATGAGATAAAAAATGTATTTAAAAATAATAGTCTTATATATACTGTGTTTTTAAATAAAAATACTGTGCTTTTTAATAATTTAACAACTTTTAAATAATTCTTCCTGTGCCCCAAAAGATCACCTTATTCTAGTAGAGGAGGCCAACAAAAACAAGTAAATGAAAACAAATTACAACTTTGAATATTATAAAAGGGGAAAGAGTCAGGATGCTAAGATGGGGGATATCAGTGGTGGGACAAGGTTGCTATTTTATGTAGTGATTAGGGAAGGCCTTGAAAGAAAAGCCAACAACCCAGAAGTGTAAGAGCTAGAAGAGGTCTAGCTTCTGAAGAGAATTCCTAAGGCGTGGCCAATGGAATAGATGGTGGAATGTAGAATATATAACTGGAGACAAAAAAGTCAGGGCATACACAGCCCAGGGCATTAGAAGGTTGATAAACTTAGGTGCTGAAGCACTGAGAACACTGACAAAATCTGAAGGTAGGTAGGTAAAAAATTTGAGGGAAAGGAAAGGGTAGATTAGCCAGTTGGCAATTAGCTTCAAGGGAGCAGCGTGTTTGCAGGCAGGAAAGGAAGTGGCAGCAGGGAGCAAGAACAGTGATCCACACCTCCCTTCTGCCCTAACGCCCATCAGAGGCCATGAGAAAACTGTGGAACACGGTAACCTCAGAGGCCAGACAGTTTCACCGAAGGTCGGAGAGTAGAGGCAACGTTCAGAGAAGAGACTGATGATATGAGGGAATCTGCTAACTATAAAAAGAGCTCTAGAGTGTAGAGCGGAGGCTTGGGGTGAGAGTAGGGGGTGGAGGGTGGAGACTGAGTCCAGTTAAGGAAAACAGAACAGGATGAGATCACAGGCTGGGAGGAAATGGATGACTGAAGAGGTGTGCTTCTGGCAGTGACTCACGCGTAATGGGCTTTGTCCTTAGTCTGAAAGTGGGATCAACCATTTTCTGCAGATATGCTCGGTTCCTAACATTGTAGTGATTAAAATACCTGTTATTGGCTTTTTTAAAGTGATTTTCACTTCCTGATCTCTCACTTGCAAAATCAGACATAACACCTTGATCTCATTTTTCATATCTCTATAATGTAGATAACCATGATGCTTTTCTATTTGTTAGAGAAATTATGAAAACAGGACAAAGACTATAAGCACCATCCATCATAATTATTCTTTTAAAAACATACACAAAGAGAACTGAAGTAAATAAGATCTTCTAAGGCTTCCATTATACTGAAATCACTCAAAAAATAATAAAAACTATGTTGAGGCTACAGTGTGAAATTTTTTCCCAATTTCTCTCAGAATACTTTAAGGTTGATTTAACACGATATATAATTTTCATAACATTCTACATACGAAAAAAACAACAAAGCTATTACATTCATAAAACAAAATATCAAGCTGAACTTAATCCAAGGAAGACACAATAAACAGACTTTGAATGCACTCTAAAACTGTCTTTGAGCTTTCATTCATATGGAATAAAGCCTAGCAAATAAGCTTTTACCTAGTAGACACTAAATAAATTGAAGAGAGTAAGTTGATAAATTTTCTGAGCACTATGGATGACAGCTCTAGACAAACACTGTCTAATAACAATATAATGTGAGCCACTACTGCAGGCCAAATACATAATTTTAAATTTTCTAGTAGCCCCACATTAAAACAAGTAAAAAGAAACAGGTGAAATTAATTTTAATATATTTTATTTAACCTAATACATTAATAAGGTATTTTACATTTTTTTCTAATTCTTTGAAACCTGATATGTATCTTATACTTATGGTATATCTCAACTCAGACTAGCCACATATCAAGTGCTCAATATCTACATGAGGCTAGTGGTTACCGTATTGGACAGTGAAGCTTTAGACCTTTCAAAGACTTCTAAGATATCAAAATGCAGTTTTCCTAATTCTATAGAATTATAGAGTTCAGGATTCTATATCTGAGTCTAAAAGAAAGAAAAAATAAACAACTATATACTAAAAGGAAAATATTTTTTCCCCAAAACTGCTATTAAAAACAAGTATCAAGGGCAATTGGTCCTTATTAAATACTAAAAAATTTCTACCAAAACCTCCTATCATTTTTTTAGTCACCTATAAGGAATAATGAGATTTGCCTCACTTTTTTCCAAACAACCACATGGTTAACTCCAGAATTTGATTTCCCAGTTCCTTAAACAATTAAATATTTATTTACACAAATAATAAAATAAAACCTTACCTAAGCCATACAGAGCAATTTTTGTGGTTCCTTTTTGAAGCAAAACTGGACTAATGTCTATCTTCTCCACAGACATTGAACGTCCAAAGTGATTTACGAATCCAGCACAATTTAAAATATCCAGGGCACAGAGTGCGTCTGCCTATGTGAAATATTTTCAAATATTAATGTATATCTAAAAATAAGTAATCTGTATATCATATTATTACCTATTAAAAGTATACTCTATATACTAGTTACAAAAACACAGATTAGGATAATGTCTTCTGAAAACAAAATTACAATAATAGTAAAACTATTTGCTACCTTTTTTCTATTACAAATGACCTAGTGCACCTGGAATCACATGCTATATGGAAAGTTAATATTTCATCAAAACTTATCATGATGTCTTGGCCACTGCTAAATAAAAACTAGCCATGAAGTAAGTGCTTTGTGATATTAAGCAGACCTCTTAAGACATGGGGGAAAAAACTAGATAACTAGTGATTTATAATATTAATGACCAGATAAGACAAAAAGATATTTTGAGTTTAGGACCTCTATTACTACTTCCACACCAAACAGGTAATAAGATGACCTAATTTAGATTTAAAACTTTTCATGAAACAATCATTTCCTACAGGTAAGATTTTATGAGATAAAAGATACAGAAGCACTTGGTAAATTGTAAAGCATTATACAAATGTTGAGTGTTTATTCCTACTCCTAGGTACTTATGGTTAACCCCAGCGCTAATGAAATACAAGCATACCTCACATAACAATTATTATTTCAGATTTTAAAAAATCATCACAAAAGCAATATAAAGCTTATATGAATGACAAAAAGTCAATTTGACTTTCCGACTCAACTTGACTAAAAACCACTGGGAATAAGGGGAAGAATGCTTTCCACAGAAAAACTCAAGTGATCACTTCTAAAATTTCCACCAACTGTAAGAACCCAATAATTACCCCCGTGGGATCATCATGATTGCCATGAATACTAAACACTGGAATCGAAATGTTGAGATTGCCATCCTGGAAGTTCACCCACGGAAACCTTAAAAAAAAAAAAAAAAGTCAAAGTTTCTATAAGAGATAAAAGCTGTTCCCCCCAATATCCTCCCCACTAAAATTAATGCAATTATAGGCAAACTGGATGAACTAAGTTGGCAAATGACCACTAGTCTGGAGCTTTAAAAAAATAAAATCAGGGCCAGCCCCGGTGGCTCTGTGGTTAAGTTCCGAATGCTCCGCTTCGGCAGCCCCAGTTCGGTTCCCGGGCACAGACATACACCGTTGGTCAGTGGCCATGCTGCAGTGGCAGCCCACATACAAAATAGAGGAAGATTCGCAACAGATGTTAGCTCAGGGCGAATTTTCCTCAGGCAAAAAAATTTAAAAATTAAAAAAAAAAATCATAGGCAACAATTCATTTCAATTCAAGTCTGAAAATATCTCAAAGTACTACACCTTAAAGAAAACTCTACAATAAATGATGCTTCTGAATTATAAGAAAGAGTGTTGTATCTGATTGATGGAAAGTTACTAAGCTTTCAACATTTTAAAAGCCCTTGTATAAGGTTTTTTTTATTTGTAGGAGGGGGAGGGGAAGAAGCACACCCAATTTGGAATCCAAAAGACCTAGATTAAAAATTCCAGCTCTAACACTTACTACTTGTGCAACTTAGTCTCCCACCCACTTCTGCCCCTAGTCATCCAGCTCCTCTTCTCAGACGCAAATGATGTTAGCAATTTCTAGCGTATCTTTGCAAAAATATACCTGTACAAGCAAATAAATACATCTTCTTCCTTCTCACACAAATGGTATCACAATATAGATTTCTGCACCCTGCTTTTATCACCTAACATATTTTAGAAATCATTCCACATCAGTACACAAAGAGCTTTCTTGTGCTTTTTTTGGCTGGACAGTACTCCATTGTATGGATTATTATAATGTGTTTAAGTAGTTACCTAACCAATGGACATTTAGACTATTTCCAGTCTTGTTTTACAAACAATGCTACAGTGAGTAATCTTGCACCAAGTTGCCCTTGGTGAAAGGAAGACATCTAGAAGGGAATTATTGGGTCAAAGGGTATGCACGCATTTGTAAATTTGATAACTACTGCCAATTTCCCTCCACAGAGGTTGTACAAATTCACACATAATACAATGGCAACGCAAGAAATAGACCATTTCCGCTTACTCCACCAACATAATATGTTATCATGCTTTTAAATCTATGCCAGTAGTTCTAAATCCTAGCTGCATGTTTAAGAATTATTTAGGAGTCTTTTAAGATATACCAATGTCCATGACACACTCAGAGAGATTCACTGGCCTAGAGATTGGGTATCAGTACTTATTAAAATTCCTAGGTAACCATTATGTGCACCAAGGACCGAGAATCATTGATCTATGCCAATCTGATATGAGAAAAATATCTCAGAATTCTTCATTTTGCTTCTTTCTTACGAATGAGCTTCATTTTGTATCTTTCTTACGAATGAGCTTCATTTTGTATCTTTCATATTCTTTTAATACGTTTAAATGCCACTTTATTTCCTTTTCTGTGAACTGTCCATATTCTTTATCTATCTTTTTATTAACTGATGGATTTTTTTATTGACTTGAAAGAACTTTTTTTCTCTTGAGAAAATCAGACCTTAATTTGCAATGACCTGCGGATATTCATCCTGGTTGAACTCGGACTTTTGACTTTGCTTTGGGCAGTTTCTGCCATGCAGAAATTTACTTTTACAAACACAAACATATCCCTCTTTTTTTTTTATAGCTTCTGGGTTTGTGTCACACTTAGAAAAGCCTTTTCCATATCTAGATTTTTTTTTAAATGTCTAACAGTTTCTTCTCGTACTTTTATTGAATAATCCATATTTTTCCTGGAGTTATGAGACACCACCTTCATCTAATACTAAATTCCTACATGTATTAAGGCTATTTCTGGAACTTCTATACTCTTTCACTTTGCCTATCAATTCATAGAGTCATACCACATTTTTAATTATAGCAGTATTATAATATACTTTATTTTTTCCAGCTCTATTGTGACACGACTGACATATAGCCCTGTATAACTTTAAGGTGTACAATGTGTTGATCTGATATACTTTTGTATTTCAAAATAATAACCACTATAACTTAGCTAACATCTGCATCATGTCATATAATTACCATTTCTTTTTTGTAGTGAGAACATTTAAGATCTACTCTCCTAGCAACTTCCAAGTATAAATAAAATATTAACTATAATCACTATGCTATACATTAGAACCTCAGAACTTACTCATTTTATAAGTGAAAGTTTATACTCTGACCAACATCTCCCCTTTTCCCCCAACCTCCTGCCCCTGGTTACCAACATTCAGGTCTGCACTTCTATGAGTTCAGCTTTTTTAGACTCCATATATAAGTAATATCATACAGTATATGTCTCTCTTTGTCTGACATATTTCACTTAGCACAATGCCTTCAGGGTCCATCCATGTTGTCACAAATGGCAGGATGTCGTCCTTTCTCACGGCTGAATAATATTCCATTATGTATACATATACATACACACATACACACCCCATATCATCTTTATCCATTCTCACTTCAGCTGTTTCTGTATCTTGGCTATTGTGAATAATGCTGCAATGAACAGGGGAGTGCAGATTATCTCTTTGAGATTCTGTTTTCATTTCCTCTGGATATATACTCAAAAGTAGGATTGCTGGATCATATGGTAGTTCTGTTTAATTTTTTGTGGAACCTCTATACTGTTTTCTATAGTGGCTGAATCAATTTACATTCCCACCAACAGCGCAAAGAGTTCCTTTTTCTCCACATCCTCCCCAACACTTGTTCTCTCTTATCTTTTTGATGATAGCCATTCTAACAGGTGTGAGGTGATATCCCACTGTGGTTTTGATTTGCATTTCCCTGCTGATTAGTGACGTTGAGCACCTTTTCATGTACCTGTTGGCCATCTGTATGTCTTTCTGGAAAAATGTCTATTCAGTTCCTTTGCCCATTTTTCACTGGATTTTTTTTTTTTTTTGCTATTGAGTTGTATGAGTCCTTTATGTTTTGGATATTAAACTCTTATCAGATACATAATTTGCAAATATTTTCTCCCATTCTGTAGGTTGCCCCTTCATTTCGCTGATGGTTTCCTTTGCTGTGCAGAAGCTTTTTAACTGGATTTGATGTAGTCCCACTTTATATTTTTGCTTTTAGTCTCAAACTGAAAAAAATCATTGCCAAAACTAATGTCAAGGAGTTCACTCCCTATGTTTTCTTCTAAGAGTTCTATGGTTTCAGGTCTTACATTCAAGTTTTTAATCCATTTTGAGATGATTTTTGTAATGGTAGAAGTTGAGTCCAGCTTCATTCTTTTCATATGGCTGTTCAGTTTTCCCAGAGACTATTCTTCCCTCATTGTATATTCTTGATTCCTCTGTCATAAATTAATTGATCAAATATGCATGGGTTTATTTCTGGGCTCTCTATTCTGTTCCATTGATCTGTGTCTATTTTTATGCTAATACTATACTGTTTTGAATATTATAGCTTTGTGATATAGTTTGGAATCAGCCTCTAGCTTTGTCTTTCTTCTTTAAGACTGCTTTGGCTATTTGGGGTCTTTTGTTGTTCTATACAAATTTTAGGACTGTTTGTTCTATTTCTGTGAAAAATATCATTGGAATTTTGATAGCGATTGCATTGAACCTGTAGATTGCTTTGGGTAGTATGGACCTCTTAACAATACTAATTCTTCCAATCCACAAGCACAGAACATCTTTTCATTTATTTGTGTCTCCTTCATTTTCTTTCATCAATGTCTTATTAGTTTTCAGCGTACAGATCTTTCACCTCCTTGGTTAAATTCATTCCTACGGATTTTATTCTTTCCAATGCTATTTGTAAATGGGACTGTTTTCTTAATTTCTCTTTCTGATAGTTTGTTGTTAGTGTATAGAAACGCAACTGATTTTTTATGTTGATTTTGTATCCTGCAACTTTACTGAATTTGTTTATTAGTTATAACAGTTTTTTGGTGGGGTCTTTAGAGTTTTCTCTATATAATATCACGTCATCTGCAAATAGAGGCAATTTTTCTTCTTCCTTTCTGATTTGGATAACTTTTATTTCTTTTTCTTGACTAATTGCTCTGGCTAGAACTTCCAGTAGTATGTTGAATAAAAGTGGCTGAAGTGGGCCACTTGTTCCTTGTCTTGTTTCTGATCTTAGAAGAAAAGGTTTCAGCTTTTCACCACTGACAATGATGTTAGCTGTGGGCTTGTCTCATATGGCCTTTATTATGTTGAGGTACATTTCCTCTATACCCTGTTTGTTGAAAGTTTTTATCATGAAAGGATGTTAAATTTTGTCAAATGCTTTTTCGGCATCTATTAAGATGATCATGTGATTTTTACCCTTCACTTTGTTAATGTGGTATAGCATACTTTAATATCTAGTTGGGCTAGTTACTATTTAGTAGTCTTCTTTTTCACTTTCCTTATTTTTTTTTGTCTAGACTTTTCTGTACAAATTACTAAACTGGCAGGGGAAATTATCTAGAATGCAGCACAAAGAGATAAAGTTATGAGCAATATAAAAAAGAGGGTAAGAGATATGAATAATATTCAGATAGAGAAAGGATATGAAACAATGTTTGAAAATGTAATATATAAGAATTTCCCAAAATTGCTGAAAAAAATAATTCTCAGATTGAAATGCATGATGAAGCCCAAACAGAACTAAACAGGATAAATAGGATAAATAAATAGGATAAATAGAACTAAATCCACAGCTAAATATGTTATAGTAGGCCCGTGAAATGCTAAGGACAACGAAAAAAACTTAATAGTTACCTGAGTGTTTTCTTTATGCCAGTTACTACTCTAATCAATTTTCTTATTAACTCAACTACTCCTCACAACAACTCTGTAGGATTAGCACTATTCTTTTCCCATTTTATAATGATGAAACTGAGACACAGCGGGCCTGGGATTTGAACTCAGTCTTGTATCAGAATCTGTGCTTTCGATCGCTATGTTATACTGCTTTTCCAACAACTAAAACAACAACAGACTCCTCAACAGCAACAAAAAATCAGAGTTTACCACTCACTGGCACTCAATGAAAAAGCTACTAAAAACTGTACTTCAGAAAAGAAGGAAACTGAATCTAGACAAAAGGAATGAAATACAAGAAGCAGCAACAGTGAGCAAAGAAATAGGTCAACATGTCTATAAGGAGTGGGTGGAGCAGTTTAAAAATAGTTTGCAGTTTAAAAATAGGATTAAAAAAAAGAAAACACTGACGTTCTAGATTTGAGCAGAAGATGGATAAAGACACTGATCAGAATTCTTAAAAACAAGGACATATATTAAAAATTACAGGAATCTTTTAAAATTCAATTCTATATTCAGCCAAACTACCAATCCAGAGTCAAGTTAAAAACGGCCATTTTCTTACATTCTTACATACAAAAATCTCAAAATTTCACCTCCCAATATAAACTCATTTTTAAAATATATATTTTATATATATATACACACACAAATAGATTAAAAAAATATGAATATGTGTTTTCATAGGTTGTTATACATACATGTATTTCTTAGCTCTGTGCACTGAGAGAGCCTAGAAGCAGGGATAAGACAACAGTAATGTGCATGCCTAGCGTCCAGATTTTGGCTTTCAAATACCATTCTCCAAAAGGAACCAGGGCTCCTTGAAGAAATGGATGAGTCTAAAGCCAGGGAAGTAAAAATACAAACCTAGCCTGGAGCATCTTACAATGCCAAAAAGTAACAAAGAGTGGGAAAATAGATGGGGATATATCAAAAGGACACAGGAGCCAATCTGAAAGAGCACCCAATGGCTAAAGCTAGAACAATTTATTTGAGCAATAAAATAGATTATGATAGTATCTGATTATAACCCAGAGGAAAAAAAATGAATTCATACTGATATAAACAATTGAATAAGTTCCTACTGATAGAGACAGTTGAATAAATAAATAAGTGGGGGACAAGGAACAAATCTTCCTTACAGAAGAATTCCAATTATAAAAGTAGAAACAAAGTGGGAAATAGAAAATTACCATTAGAACATCACAGTTATAAGTGATGTAGGCAAGAGCCACGGATGCATGCTAAAATTAGTGGACAAACCTGGAGAAACAGAATAGTTGCATAGCCTCAAAATAGCTCCCCCAAAATATTTACTAATTACTTTTGTGGTTTTAACCTAACCACAAATTCTCTGATACTCCTTCCTCTCTCCAGGAAGTGAAACTTAATTTCCTTTCTTTGGGTGTGGGCTGGACTTAGCGACTCACTTCTAACAGTGTATGGAAAGGGAAAAATAGTAACTTGACAGTGAAGAAATCTGGCAGACACCACCTTAACCAAGAGATCAAGGTTAACTTCACCAGTGATAAGCCATGTGGATAACACATACTTCCAATATGCTATGAGAAAGGCACTTCACCTCTGTGGAATATTCTTCCGGGAAAACCATAATCCTAGTCTAATCATGAGAAAAACCAAAACTGAAGGGCATTCTACAAAATATCTGACCAGCATACTTCAGAAGTAGCAGGGTCATGAAAGACAGAGAAACTGGCATAGGCTGAAGGAGACTAAAAGAACATTTCAACTAAATGCAATGCGGCATCCTGTACAATGTTTAAGAAAAAACATGCAAGTATCTTTATGACATGGGGTTCTAGGTGGATATTGTAAATAAGTCCCAAAAGTACAAATCTTAAAGAAAAAGAATGATATATTTGACTACAACAAAATGAAATATTTCTGTCAATAAGAGGCCTCATAAACAAAGTCAAAAGACAATCCACTGATTGGGGAAAAAAATATATGCCTAACAAAGGCTTAGTATCTAGAATACATAAATAACTTCTGCAAATTCAGTAGGAAAAGACAAAAATCCCAATTTTTAAAATGGGCAAAGGATATGAACAAGAGGATACCAAAATGTACAATAAAAATCAAGAAGATACTCAGTCCCACTATTAATTAGGGAAACACAAATTAATACAATGATGTACAGAAAATTCAAAGAACTACATTTACTATGAAAATCACCTTAGTGAAGGTGAAATGGCTAATTGTTAATGTGTTTGTCTTATACAGAAAATATTATACACAAGGAAACATTCACGTAAGCACTTAAATATACTTACTTACTAAATCCAAAGTTGACTGACTGATCGCTGATAATTTCAAACTGTACAGGACGATCACCCATGCAATATTTTCTGAATAACTCGAGGCAGCTATGTAATGTTTTTCTTGAAGGTTTATTTTCATGAAAAAGATCACCACCTAACAAAATAAAATCCACCTAATCAACAAAAAAAGTGTTAAAATTAGTATGCTTTATAGGTAAACTCTGAGGAAATATCAAGGTTGAAGATATTAATTTGCAAGTCACCAGCATTTATGTTTATTCCCCAGCTCTCTCTTGGGCTCTAGACCGACATTTCAACTGCCTGCTGGAATGTTCCCCTGAACATCCTACTGGAATCTCCAACTCAAATGGTCTAAATCAGAATTTATCACCTTCCCACATAAAGAAGTACGTTATAAGTATGAAATAAGGAAGAAATCTTCCTTATTTAAAACTTATTTCTATTATTGGTACCACCATTCACCCAAACTTGCACACACTTCAGAGTCATGGTCATCCCCTTTTCCCTCATCCTCACCCCCTACAACTACCCAAAATACACAGATCCTATCTTTGTAATGTCTTGGAGTCACTTCATCTTTTCCATTCCATGCTACCACTTTAAAAACTCAAACTGATCTCTAATTCATGCTATATTCTGTTGCCAGATGGCTTTCTATTAAATTCGGTACAAACTCCTCAATGGCATTTGAAGTTCTCAGTGCGGCTCAAACTACATTTCTAGTCTTTCAGCATACTAACACATGACCTACCAGTGAGCCAAAGTGACCTGCTGTACCCCTAACATACCTCATATTGTCTCACCTCCGTGCCCTTTGTCCTGCTTCATGTGAGATGTACATTCTCTGTGCTCTTCACTCCTCAAAAGCCGACCCACCCTTCAAAGCCAAGTTAAAGCCCATCTCCCTCATTAAACTGTCTTGCTATCCTCATCTAAATGTGATCTTTTCTACCTCTAAACTCCCAGGAAATGCAGTTTATGACTTTCTTATGGCTCTTATCACATATGACCTTGCACCTGAGCATTTTGGACATTAGTCTTATCTCACATACTGGTTTGCTGCATGTTCTTTGAAAGTAGAAACTATGATGGTCATCTTTACATTTCAAATAGAAATTGCCACAGGATCCTGCATTCAGTAAACACTCCATAAATATTTGTAAATCTTTACAGACTATTTACAAAAGCAGCTCCTATTTAACTTAAGGGTATAAAGCACACAAAATCTGCTTTGGGCTTTTACTATATTAATATCTAAGCAGGCAATATGAGTTCATGGGCCTATAAAACAAATCTCTAACTTTAAAAAGGGAAAAGAGCCTGTTGAGTAAGGGAACATAGTAGAAACCGCAAAAACGTAAACCAAACTCACTTCATGTTCCTGGGCAAGTCTTAAAATTTCATCAAGTGTTACAAATGTATCATTTCCTCTGACTGCATCTTTCTCCATAAATCCCAGATGAATATCTGTTGCAACTAAGATTTTAAACGTATTTTCATCATCACTGTATTAAAAAAGAAGAAACATTTCAATATAATTCATTCAAAGGATTTTCAAGCAAAACCTAAATCTATAAAATAAATAATAGCAGTTATGGAGTAAAATCATTTTTCTAGCCTTAAACTAGGTCTGAAAATTTGAAGTATTCAACAGATCATTAACATCACAGTTTTCCTACCACTAATTCAACACAGAAAAAAATGTACCTACATCTTTAAAAGTTTCTGTAACTGCTTAAAAAATTTATAACCTTATTACAACCAGTTTTATACACTTATATGTAACCTAGATCTGAAAGCTTGGTTGTTTTCCTATTCTGCTCCACAGCAAAAATCCAAGAGGATTTAACCCCAATACCTAAACTTGCTATTTATCTATTTTATACTTTTCCAGAAAAATCAGAGTTAACGGGCTAATTTTAAAAGCCCTTCTTCTTACTTTATAAGTAGATTTTATCCTAATACACTAGTAACTTACCTTCAGGCCTAATGAAGACTCTTGCTTGACTTTACTCTCCATACAAAGTTAGTTTTTCATTAACAAATTTGGGCAAGTACCAAAACAGATTTACAACTCCATTTAAATGTGGTAGTATTCAAAAGCAATTTCATGTAAAGCAGCAATGTAATAGTTATTAATACTCTCTTAAACTTAATGTAACTTTTAACTTTCTTTAAAATATTTTGGTATCTGATTTCATCTCAACTCCCATATGTGAATAGGTAAGTATCATTACCTCTGGAAAATGAGAAGGCTCAACACAGAGAAATTAACTGATTTATCACACAACAAAGTAGTAGAAACAGGACTAAAACCCAGGATTAAAACTCAGGCTGTTTTCACTAACCTATAATCAACTTACACAAAAAAACTTTTATATATATCTCCAAAATTCAAATTTTTTTTTTAATTTTTTGTTTATTGCAGTAATATTGGTTTATAACATTGTATAAATTTTAGGTGTACATCATTATACTTCTATTTCTGCATAGATTACATCATGTTCACCATCCAAATACTAATTACAACCCATCACCACACACATGTGCCGAATTATCCCTTTAACCCTCCTCCCTCCCCCCTTCCCCTCTGGTAACCACCAATCCAATCTCTGTCTCTACGTGTTTGTTTATTGTTGTTATTATCTACTACTTAATGAAGGAAATCATACGGTATTTGACCTTCTCCCTCTGACTTATTTCACTTTGCATAATACCCTCAGTGTCCATCCATGTTGTCACAAATGGCTGTATTTCATCGTTTCTTATGGCTGAGTAGTATTCCGTTGTGTATATATAACACTTTATACACGAGAGAATTTTCCAGCAAAGATTTCTCTTCAGAAACTTCAAAAATGATATGCACACAGTTCTGATTACTAAAAACACATAGGTAGGTCAGAATACTTTCAGATCACATTACTACTCTATGCTTCCATAGCAATTTGTAAAGTATTTTCACATGAATTCGCTCATTTAAACATGAAAACTAATCTGAGAAAGTAATTTTTAATTCAATTACAAATGAAGAAATTGAGGCAAGTTTCAGAGAATTGCTAACTTGCCCAAGCCACAGAGTATTAATCAAGGAATTGAAACCAGGGCGAAGGACTCCAAGTTTAAACCTTTTTCCACATAACTTTTTCTAGTCCTTTTATTTATTTTCATGTCAGTGAAATTGATTTCCAATTTATTCGAATACTAAAGCAACATACTCCTCTAAAAATCTGCTTAAACAGACGCGTTAGTTTGTAAGACTTAGTCATGAAAGTTCAAGAATCTTTATAGCGTCAATATTTTAAGACAAAACCTAAGAACATAAACTTATGTACTATAGCAATATACCAAATCACCGCAAGACCCCAATCTATAGCTGCATATTATCTTTTAGTTAATAAACATACCGTATGAATTTTTAAACATTCCTAATATTCTTTTTGATGACTAACACTTCTGTTCATAGGCAAGCTCTTAATTTACTGCGAATTTATTAAATAAGTTTTTTATGGTGATCATAGTTAATGGGCTGTAGTAACTCAAAGCAACAAAGAAGAATCCAGAAGACAGGTGCTTACAGGGCATCTGCAGTACTCATTTCTACGGTCTGTCCAGCTCCTCCAGTACCAGTTTTCTCTCCAAGTACCCCTGGGTCCTGTGCTCAAATGTGTCAGAAAACTCACTCAATTCCAAATTCTAGAAACAAAATTACATTATTATAAAACACATTTTTAAAAAGCAAACTGACAATTTTGGAAAAGAGTCTCGTTTCATCTAAGCACCTACTATACTTTTATTTTTTAGGAACTAGGAATAGAAAATAGCATATCTCTAGTGCCTTCCAGTTTCACCACTATAATTAAGTTCATCTCCTATTTCCGTTTTCCATGTCCTATGGGAAACTAATGTTTGTAAAATGAATGGGAAAAAGGGTCACATACAGTAGTTCTGGTTTAGCATACGAACAAGTCTGGATATGCAGAAATGTTTAAATTGCACGCATAGGCTACTCTAGAGCGTGGAGGCGACCCCGTACTTCCTGCTCCAACACAAGATGTCTTTAAGGAATGGGAGGGCTTGTTTTGGAAAAGGAAGGGTCCCACGTTAAAGCTAATGAAAAAAACAGAAACACGTGGTCTGCGGAGAAACCTTCAGGCGCCAGCAGAACCAGTGATAATGGTCAGAATACTTGGGGAGAAACGGCAGGCACCGCGAAATGACCCCTCCCACGTCCAGATTCCTGGTTTCGTGGAGATCCCAAACCTCAACAAGCCCTCACCACCCGACTCTTTGCAGCCGGAACGCTGGACCCTCCAGGACTCCTCCCCGGCCCACTCGGCCCATTTTTCCCAAAGGGTCAATTCCACTCTGGGCTTCCCGCCCAGGATCCTGCAGATAAAGGAGGCCGGTACGATTCCTAAACTACCCCCCACCTGGACTCTCCACAGCCCACCCTGGGGACCCGAGTCTGTCTTTTACCCAGGATGAAGGAGCGACACTCGTGAGAAGAATAGCAACAGCACGGCCTGAGATTGCCTGGGAGAAACCGCTTGACCGTAAACATGAATTAGCCGGGAGAGAAAAGCAGCTCTTCCTCTCGCGATACCTCACTGAGGACGTAGGCGCCTCAAGTCCACTTTGGCTCTCATTGGCTGCCGAATGCAGTGAGGGCGCTGGGAAAGCGGCGGTGAGGCCCCGCCCTCATACCGGAGCCAATCCTGAGCCGCCGAGAGGACGAACCCCGGGAGCGAGGTTCGCGTCGGCGATTTTCCTCTCTATAGGTGGGTGGCTCTACCTTGTCCCGGAGCACGCTTTCTGGTCGCCTCGTGTCACTTAAGAACTCCTGGGCCCATAGGAACGGGTCATCTGTCGGCCCTGGCCGAACCCTGCAGGTCGGGCCACGTCGTGGGTCCTAGGTAGGGCTGGAGCGGCTTCTCAGCTCTTGGCTGTTTGCAAGGCCGGAGGCGTGACTCCGGGGCCTGTGGAGTGACCGGCGGGTGCCGGAGGGCCGGGACGGGGGACCTTCTTTCTCATTCCCATTCCCCTGTGATGGAGCATTCGCATCCTCTAGTTTACAAGCCTTTGCCTGCTTTCCCTTATTGTTGCCCTGGCTCCCAGGTTCAGCACATCTGTATTGCTTTGTGCTGATAGCAGTAAAATATAGTGCAGTAAAAAAATAATGTGAAACTTTTGAATTAGCAATCTGGGCTTTCACTTGCATTGAAGGGTCCTAGATCTCGAGTAAGTTGTTGTAGTCTATTCGAAGCTCAGGACCTTCACCTGTAAAATGGGGTTTATGGCCTCACCTGTCACTGAGTTGTTTGTGAGAAGTTGACGTAGTTAAGATACCTCTCAAAATGGAATGTGTCCTTTAAGAAACATACCCTATTTATTCCTAGTGAAATATCATCAAGTAAGAATGTTGATAGACTTTTTAAATCCTCAATGAGGGCCATGAACCTGGGTTTGACTTTTTATTTATTTTTTTTCTTTTTTTGTGAGGAAGATCAGCCCTGAGCTAACATCCCTGCTAATCCTCTTTTTTTTTTGCTGAGGAAGACCAGCTCTGCGCTAACATCTATTGCCAGTCCTCCTCCTTTTTTTCCCCCAAAGCCCCAGCAGATAGTTGTATGTCATAGTTGCATGTCCTTCTAGTTGCTGTATGTGGGACACGGCCTCAGCATGGCCGGAGAAGCAGTGCGTCGGTGCGCGTCTGGGATCCGAACCTGGGCTGCCAGTAGCGGAGCGCACGCACTTAACCACTAAGCCACGGGGCTGGCCGTGGGTTTGACTTTTTAAATTAAATCCACCATGAAAATTTTATATGTTATTTATTGTATCTGGTGCAGTATATTCAAAATTTGTAAAAGGGGGGGGCGTAAGATCTGTGCTGTAATGTTACTGTATTTGGTATAATTAACAAGTGAACTTAACGTTATTTATCAATATTAAGTGTTTAATGAATTGATGTATGATCACTTTTGTGTTGAGAGGTTCAGGGAATAGTTTGAGAA
Source organism: Ceratotherium simum simum (assembly GCF_057802395.1). Lineage (NCBI taxonomy): Eukaryota > Metazoa > Chordata > Mammalia > Perissodactyla > Rhinocerotidae > Ceratotherium > Ceratotherium simum. The sequence continues at coordinate 47,922,967 of NC_141906.1, forward strand.
TAAAGAAAAACGTGAGAAAAAGCAATCCTGATAGGGTCTCGCGATAGACTCTGAAAAGCTGGACAGGCCTCGGAAATCCTTTTGTACAAAACTTACATTTTACCATGAAGTAACAGGCCCAGAGAAGGTAATAGTCATGAGTGATAGATTTAAACTTGAGTTTAATGCTCTTGGCACTAATAGCCAACTAATAGCTGCCTTAGGATTGTATACTATTAAACTCATGAAATTAGGTAGAAAGAAATCAGTATCTTAGGGGTATGACTAACTCTTGAACTTTTCAGAATGCATACCAGGCAAAATCAAGTGCTAGGACTTTAATTAAATTTAATTCTACAAATACATCTTAATATCTACTGTATGTAAGTAGGACATAGTGTAAGTTAAATATAGTCTCTATCTTTAAGCTTATAATCTCTTAAGAGGCTAAAACAAGAACAAAATTAGTAGTGAAGTAAGATAATATGTAGCACAAAAACAGTAGAAACTAGAGAGAGATCTAATTTGGAAGATCAAGAAAGACTTAATGAAAGAGGTAACATCTGAGAAGAGCCTTGAAAGAATAATAAGATTTTAACAAATATAGTTGGAACGCTGAGAAATGGTATTTTTTAAATATCTATTGTTCTCATTTTCTTTAATGGGTTAAAGTTTAATATGCTGTGTAACTCTTTAAGCTGATAATGGTTAATAAATTAATATGGCAGTCTAGCAGAATAAACATCACTTCCTTCAGGAAGCCTTCTCTCATCCCTTAGGACTGAGTTAATTATGACCCTCCCGTACACTCATTGTCTCTGGACATACCTATCATAGCACTTATCAGGCTGTCTTTGCCAGTCACCCCAACTAGACAGTAAGCTTACTGAGGTTAAGACAGGGATCTTGTTCATTATTGAATCCCAGTACCCAGAGACTGCACATACGAGGCATTCTATTGATATTTGTTGAATGAAGGAGTGAATGACAGCCAAAATTCAGTTTCAAAACAAGAGGCCAACTAAGAACTATAGTTGTCTATCGATGAATAGGACTACTTTTTAAAGCAGTGAATTTTCCTAAGCCTGAAGTTATTAAAGTAGAAATAGGATAATTATTACAGATGTCATGATAAAGATATCTGCATTGATGAGAGATTAGGACAGATGTCCTTTGGGGGCTATTCCATCTCTAAGAATCCCTGATTCAAGTAGTTTTTTAGGAACTAGAAATTTTTGTTTCTGCTCTATAGCATCTGTGTGTCTAGTTTATAAAAATCATGAATGTGCCTGTCTTTATTGTATTAGTTGTAATTTAAAAGCTTCAAGCACTTATCACAATTAGCGTAATACAATAGTATCTGAACCAATAGATTCAAAATAAATACAGTTTGAACTATTGACTTAGTAGAAGAAAAAACAAAAAAGTAAGGCGTATTAGACCATTAAAGATATAGGTAACTGAAATCTATCAGCTCCAATATTTAGTGAATGTAAAAGGTGTCAGTAAACACCAAAGAGGTTAGACAGAGTTTGTGTATGTTTGCAAAACTTACCTATGCTGTTGATAGAGCCTCAATTACTGTTTTGCTAATAATTTTTGTTTGTGTTTTCAGATCTTGATGAATAAAATAAAGCAGACATAATTCATCTCTTGAAAGATTATTTATACGCTGGCATTTGAAATGCTTTGTATTTAGAATAGTAGTAAAAATGGAAAAAGAGAAAGTAAATGATGATGGAAAACCAGACCCAGAGAATTCCTTGGACTTTTCTGAACACTTTAACCAACTTGAATTGTTGGAAACACATAGACACCTTATTCCCACTGGTACCCAAAGTCTCTGGGAAGAGAATTCTGATGAAGATGAACAAGATGAAAAAACTGAAGAGTGGTATCAATTGCAAGAAAAAAAAATGGGAAAAGATCCAAGCAAATTGCTTCTTTGGGCTGCTGAAAAGAATCGGGTAAAAAAAAAAAAAAAATTAAAGAGGAAACCATCGTATAATAGGAAGAGTATTAGATTCGGAGCCAAAAGACCTGTCCCTGAACCTCTATTTGGTCTGTGACTTTGGGCAAATCCTACCATCTCTGAACCTCTATTTTCTTATCTGTAAAAATGGCCACCATAATACCTGCCTATTTTATACAGGGTTTTGAAGATCAAATGAGGCAATGTACCTGAAAGTATATAGTAAGCTACAAAGTGTCATATTAGGTATTTTGGGGGGGCTTTAAGGATAATTAACTAAAGATAGCAAGCAATCATCTATATTTTTAAAGCATTTGTATTAAGTCATTAGGATCGTCCTAGAGACAAGTATCATTTAGAGAAGGGAGGATGGGAATTAACGTTTATTGAATACCAACTATACTGTGTGCCTTTCTACATTATTTGATTTAATCCTTGTATATGCCTGTAAAATAGGTAATATTCTTCCCTTTTACAGATTAAGAAATTGAGGTTCAGGAATATTTATTTTTTCCAGGATCATCCAAGTAGGATGGTCCTACTTAATATCATTTAACTAAGTTCCCCCATCTCTGTGTTAGTAAACTAATAACTAAAAAGGTCTTACAGTTTTGGATAACTTTTTAACACAAGAGCATACTTCATCCTACCAGAGGTCCATAGACCAAACTGAAAATCACTTCCTGAAAACGTGTGTCTGAGGTTGTTTTAGTTAGAGGAATTGAGTTCTTTAATCTCCAGATTTCCTTGTTACCATTGTATTCTTCTGATAAAGAAGTTTATTTTTTAAAGTTTTATACACTATATTGGTGTGATAATCCTACTACAGAAAAATCAATCTATTATTATGTTTTCACAGATGAAATATAAAATATTAAATACAATTACAGCATGTATTATTCATCTAGGGCTACAGCTTTTGTGCAATAAGCCTTACTTGGACTAGGAGTAAATGTATGGTTTGATATTCAGAGAATCACATTCTTAGAATCAACAGTTTATGGTTAACACTAACTTCTTCATTTTTAAATCAGTTGCCCTCTGCCCCCACAAAAAGAAATCTTAAATAATTTTCATTTGAAAGTCATCTGCTAACAAGTTTTTATTTAACTTAATTAAATCTAACACCACTAGACAGTTTAATTTTCTTTGTTTACTGTTTAATTTTGAGTTGGCTTTTTTTTCTTTCAGCTTGCTACAGTGCAGAGACTACTTTCTGAAAAGGCCACTCATGTGAACACTAGAGATGAAGATGAGTATACCCCTCTTCATCGAGCAGCCTATGGTGGACACTTAGATGTTGTCCGCGAGCTGGTTGCACAAGGGGCAGACGTTCATGCGGTGACCGTGGATGGCTGGACACCCCTGCATAGTGCTTGTAAGTGGAATAATACCAGAGTGGCTTCTTTCTTACTTCAGCATGATGCAGATATCAATGCCCAGACAAAAGGCCTCTTGACCCCCTTACACCTTGCTGCTGGGAACAGAGACAGCAAAGATACTCTAGAACTCCTCCTCATGAACCGCTACATCAAACCAGGTCTGAAAAACAACTTGGAAGAAACTGCATTTGATATCGCCAGGAGGACGAGTATCTATCACTACCTCTTTGAAATTGTAGAAGGCTGCACAAATTCTTCACCTCAGTCTTAATGCTTCTAATAATTTTCTTAAGTTTCTGATTACCAGTGCCTCCTTTGTGTGAGATGTGAAATAATCCCCATAATACAAAGCTGACATCAAACGTCTTACTACAGAAAATCAGTGGAAATTCATTATAATATCCTTCCAAGTGAATTGCTTGACCTTGATGTCAAAATATATTTGCAAATTTTTTCGATATATCTTTAATGATTTCTGTAGAGTTTGTGATTTTTATCAGAAATAATTTTAACTTACCTATACTTAAAAACTTATCACGGGTTGTACAGAAAACTAACGGTATTTTTGGTGCTGATCCAAGAGAAATGTATTTTTAAATATCCCCCATCTTGGATCTTTGTTGAGTATTTAGTATATTGATATGTATTTTTATAAGGTAAGGTAACTCAGAATTTAATTTAAAAGTCTTATTTATACTGGTGCAGTTCAGCTGTCTTCTCTGTATTACCATAGCCTTTTGCTTTCATTTTAAACCATAACAACCAACACGTTAGTGACTTGAATCTTCATAAATTAAAGAAACATCAAGAAACCTAGATCTTTGTCTTTTAGAACCTAGACCATTTTCGGAAAGTAGTTAGCTAGGTGTTCAAGCCATGAATGTTATATACTGTTATATACCTCCCCTGCCACAATTCACACAATCCTGTGGACCGTCCTACCTCACCCTGGTCAACCTACACAATCCTTATTCTACTGAGGAGTCAACATGACCTTTTAGACATGCGCACAACTATTCCTTGATCCAAGAGATCATAATATGTCTGCTATCCAGCTAGTTTTACCTGCCTAATCCTGCTGATTTGGGCACTTTTCAGTCGCTCAAGTTCACAGGAAATGTTGATTTCCCAGGGTCTTCATTTTATACAAACCATACAAAGGCAAAATGACAAGGGAAACAGAATTCTAAGAGTGAGGGGATGATTATTATATTGGGGTTAGAATCACAAAGTGGCTCAGGCTTTTTTAAAAAGCCACAGTGTGGGTAGTGACAAAAGCATAAATATTCAAAAAAAATAAAAGTTTTGAACAACAAAAAAAAGCATGAATTCTTTTTTTACCTGTGTATATCTTCCTTGGATCCCTAATATGTTTATTCATCCAACATATATTTATTTAGTATCTCTCTCCCAGTCTCTCCAGCAGCACTTTCCTATAGACTACCTAGCCCCCTATGACTACTCCCCAAGGATTTTCTCTTCTCATCACCAGAGCTAACACACTAGAGAAAGGGAACTAAACCAATGGCCCTTTTCTTCAGTTTTATTTTTTAAATGTCCACCAAGCTTTATCTCTTGATCCAGCCTATGTGACCCAATCACCCTAGACTAAGTAATAATGTTATTTAATCAAATGTGTGGTGGTTTTTAGGTTAGAACAAATTGGATCATCTCAGAAAAGTTGAAAGATAATATATGAACTGAATCATTGTGACAAGCTCTCAAGAGTTAGGAGAGCTTCAATTATTTTGTGATCTCTGGCTAGAAGATATCTCAGTTTCAGCGTATCAATATCTATGACACAAGGGTTTTGGCAGAAAGTGAGGGATTGCTTTCTGTTTAATCTGGCACAGTTTAGTGATACGAAATGACAGGTACAGCTGATAGACAGTGAGGGTAGGATAGGACCCCATCTATCCCAGTAGACTACTAGTTATCTGAAAGTCACAGAGCCCGTGGCTCCTGTCTTACTTGGGAATGAGTTGCATCCGTGATTTTAAGAAGCTTCCCACGTAAGTATGGGGCCAAAGAAGCCACCTTATTTCTGATAAGGCGCTGAGATGGGACTACTCCCTTGTTTTCAGGCCTCAACACTCAACCAGTGCTAGGGAGCAAACTTTACATATAAGAAAAATCTCTCATCCCTGAGGGCAGAATTTGTATTGTTTGCTTCCTTTATACTTTCCTTAGTATTTACTAGCCTCTGTGCACAGAAGGCACTCACTAATTGTGCTTTTGACTATATTACTTAGCTGTACTTCCCAGTTTGCTTTAAAAGGCTAAATACCTCAGTTTGCAAGCAAAATTTTCTCTAATGTTATAGAGTTTATCCAAAGATTTATTTTAAAATAAATTCTATGTTTTTCATAAGTAAAGGCTTAATTGTAATTAACTTATATGCTTGAGAAGAGCTAACTTTTTGTCATTATTCAAAGGACACATCATACGTCATAGGCCTACAGTGAAATTGGTTGGCTTTGCTTTTAGAAATCTTAAATACTTGTTCAAGGAGCTTTCTGGCCCATAACCTACCACAGTGATGGGATTTAGAGTCTTTATACTATGGATGTGAAAGCATCCGTTTCTTTCTTTTCTTTGGCATCTATTGTTGCATCCACCACTGTGCTAGAAGATCATGATCAGAAGAGGCCCAGAGACGTGACACTTGCTCTGAGACTTATGCCCCGTGCCAAAATGAAACCTCTGGATCAATTCTTGATTCCTAATCAACACATATACCATCTTCACCCTACCTGAAATGGCTCTAGGAATTTATAGAACTGCTTTGGGTCAGGAAGTTGCGAAATATGATCACAAAATCATTGATTATGCCCTTACTCTAATTAGTTTATCACGGGATGTTCTAGTCCCTCTAGGATTACCAGATGACAATTCAACTTGTGCAATATGAAGTGCTTTCTCTAAAGGGAATTTAAGATCTATGTTTACTAAGTTCAGAAATGCTCTTCTTGTTTTAGGTTTTGTATCCTTGAAGATCCCAAAGCTCTCCCTTTATATTCCTATAGTTCTCTGTCATGACTTTCCAGTAAAATATGCAGCATAGAGCTTCTTTCAAGAATCCGAACACCTCCACCCTTAGAAAAAATGGCTATCCCATCTTCAAAGTTCCCTGTCAGGTGTCAAAGGTCTCTAACAGAAGAAAAAACTCATGGAATAAGCGAAATAAAGCAAAAGAATTTCAGCAAATAATTACAAAAACTTGAAGGAAATGAGATTCTGAAAGAAAATGTGTTTCCAGAGTGGATCCAGGGCCTTGAAAATAAGAATACCTTATCACTCATTCTACATGCAGCTTCCTGATGCCTGTCAAATGAGTTCTTTAAATTCATACCTAATTTTTTCCTTTTCAGGATGGGTCTTGTTAGCACTGAGCAAGTGGAATAAAAACACAAAACATTCATTTTTGGTTTATCACTTTAATTATCTGATCGAAACTCAGGTACATCTAATAGTTCTGACTACGGATTTAATGACATTGCCACGTCCACCAGAGGATCTCAGAGTAGCAGGATTTGTAGGCCAGAAAATCTGCTCTATGAAATAAATAGCTTATATAAATCTAAAAGCAAACTGCTACCTAGTTTGTTTTCTTCTTTTGCTATTATAGTATATTCAGCATTTCCCCTCTACTAGATGTACAGTACTTGAAAATTAGAAAAACATCATTGGAGAATTAATATGAGTTCATAAGGAGCACTGTCTCCTGAGCAGTCATTAGAGTTCCGTTTTCAGATAACAGCTGCCACAAACAGAGGCGATTTTTAGCAACCAAAAAAATGAGAAAGTGAGCCTGCCATCATTAAAAAAAATCAGGTGCCTATCAGGTTTTTCCAAACTGCAATTTAATAACTCATGAAGAAAACATGTCCTGATTGAAGGGACCAACTCTAGAACCAAGACATAGCTCTGCTGTGAGAATCACGTTAAGACCTGATACAGAATCAGATCCTTCAGGATACGTAGCAGAAAACACTCGAGTTCACATTCACTTTCATGTGTTTTTGTGTATTTCTTATACACAAAGCTTATAAAAAGACTCAAAAGGAAGAAAGAGATTAGGGTCCTTTCATCCATTCTTCTGATTTTAGTCTTCACCCTTAGAAAAAGAGGAGGTTTTGGAGTCCATCTAGAAAGGTAATTGTATGTCAGGGTTTCTCACACTATTGACATTGGAGCCAACTAGTTCTTTGTTGTGGGGGCAACCTGTGCAGTGTACAATCCCGAGCAGCGCTTTTGGCCTTTACTTACTAGATGCCCGCGGGCACCTCCACCTCCCCCTCCCCAGTTGCAACAACTGAAAATGTCTCCAGACATTGCCAAATGTTTCCTGCTGTCTATCATCAAAAATCTCTAAGACAGGAAATTTCATAATTTGGCTAACCTCAAAGTTGGTTTATTAGCATACAATTAAATTTTATTGAAAGTGCATGCTTTCCTTAGATTCCAAATATTCATCAGTGTACATTCGAAAATTGGATAATCATTGATTCTATTTTAAATTTTAGTATTTTATGAGATCATTTAAATATATTTAAAAAATGGGCTAAAACGTACAATTAGAAACAAACAATTGTATGTAGAAAACATACAATTAGAATACAACTCTTCAATACTGAGTGTCATTTGTCAGAAAAATTCACTTCCTACTCCAAGGTTTGACCTCTAGGAAATTTACTCTTTAGGTCAGATGAGTTTATTTTTAGATTCTAACTTCCTGGTATTAATGGAGATGATAATCAAATCCTCATTTTTAATAGGTTGCACCATTACAAATGTAATTTTTTTATTGCATTGCTGAATAAAATGCTATAGTAGTCCGCCCGTATCTGCGGTTTCACTTTCCGAGGTTGCACTTACTTGCAGTCAACCCCGGTCAGAAAACATTAAATGTGAAATTTTAGAAATAGGCAACTCATAAATTTTAAATTGACACTGTCCTGAGTAGCTTGATGAAATCTCGGGCAGTTCCACTCAGTCCTGGCCGGATGCTAAACATCCCTTTGTCCAGCATGTCCAAGTTGTCTACACTAACCACCCGTTTGTCACTTAGTAGCCATCTGGGTTTTGGATGACTGTCCCAGTATGGCAGTGCTTGTGTTCAAGTAACCCTTAGTTTACTTAATAATGACCCCAAAGCAAAAGAGTAGTGATGCTGGCAATTCGGATATGCCAAAGAAAAGCCTTCAAGTGCTTCCTTTAATTGAAAAGGTAGAAGTTTTTGACTTAATAAGGAAAGAAAAAAATTGTATGCCAAGTTAGCTAAGATCTATGATAACTTTTACTACAGTATATTGTTATAGTTGTTCTATTTTATCATTAGTTATTGTTGTTAATCTCTTACCATGCCTAATTTATAAATTAAACCTTATCATAGGTATATATGTATAGGAAAAAACATAGGATATATAGGGTTCAGGGATATAATATATCCACAGTTTCAGGCATCCACTGGGGGTCTTGGAACATATTCCCCAGGGATAAGGGGGGACTACTGCATTAAGTTGAAACAGGCTTTTTACTTCTGGAAGAAAAGGGATAAGAGTAGTCAACAACCTCTGTCAGAGAAGAATGAAATGGGGAGGGAGCTAGCAGGTTCCAGGTGGAAACAACTGGGAAAATAGAAGATATTCTCTTAATGTCATTACAGATCTAGAATTCTTTTAGTTTGTTATTTAAATATAAAAATAATATGGTATAATTTATTTTGGCAATTACTTTAACTATAAAAATTAATTCCAACATGAAATATATCAAAATCAAAATGTAAAAAAACAGCCTACCTCTGTTTATCAGCCTTCCCCAATTATCCTTTCTGTAATGCAAGAATGAAATAGTCGCATCTGATTTTGTTTATGACAGTTCTTATATATCCAAGATGTGACACACCAACCACTGTGATAATATTAGCAGCTAACAATTGAGCTTCCTGTGTGCCAGCTGTGCTGTAGGTGCTCACATATGTTATCTCATGTGAGCCTCACAATAACCCTGTGAGGCAGATGCCATGTATAATGAGGAAATTGGGCTTAGGGAGGTTATTGTCCATTGTCATCAACTAAGTTTCCAGAAAGCTCGCGTTCGAATATTATAGCTTTTCACTTGTGGTGTTCTTGAATGTTAATATCCATGTACCACCAGTTAGTCTATCAAATAATCATAACAACAAAAATTCCATTTTCTTTAATATTTATTATGTATTTTATTTATGGTAGTGTTTGAGGACATAAAAATTACCATTATAAGGAGCAAATTGCATTTATGGCATAAAACGTAAGCAAAAATTCCATTAAATCATAAGAGCCAAAGCAATTTTTAAAAAGAAAAACAAAGTTGGATTTATACAACCTGATTTCAAAACTAACTATGAAACTGTAGTATCAAGACAGTGTGGCGTTGATAGATAGACATGTAGATCAATATAACAAAATGGAGTCTAGAAACAGATGCAGATATAAATGATCAATTGATTTTTGACAAAGGTGCCAAGGATTTCAATGGGAAATGCTCTTAAAGAAATAGTGCTGGAACAACTGAATATCCATTTGGGGAAAAAATTAACTTATTTACAGACAGCAGAGCAGTGGTTGCCTGGAGACAGGGACAGAAGCTGGACTGCCAAAGGGCAGGAAGAATCTTTTGGAAGTGATGGAAATGTTCTGTATCTTGATTGTGGTGGTAGTTTTGCGAGTATATACAACTGCCCAAGTCATTAAATTCTATGCTTAAGTGGAATGCAGTTTTTTGTACATAAGTTATACTTCAATAAAGTTGATTTTTAAAAGTAGGTATCCAGAGATGACTAATTACATCCTTTTGTTATTTTCCATACAGCAGGGACATATGAGGACCTCTTCACTAAATTCTAGAGGTATATCTTCCCGGAGGCTGCAGAGTCCTGTGAGTTACCCAAAACAAATAGATTTCACCAATCACTGGAATTTTAAAGTCCCAAGCAAAAAGCTTTTTGTAATTGGAAGGTGCAGTTTCTCCATTAAATGATACAGTAGGAAACAAAATTATTGTCCTAAAATAATTAGTCCGTTTGACAGCATTTAACAAATATGAAAAGATGACTTAGTTACTATATGAAAGATTTTGTTAGCTTTTAAAATAATTAGATCGGCAGTGTTAGAATCTAGAACGGGATACCAAAGTGATTATAGCTTCTACTTCTCTGAAGAAAAAACAATAGCATTAAACATCCATTGCTTATTCAATTGTCCAGTTACTAAGCAGAAGAAAGACTGAGATGACTTCTGGAGATGTGTGTGAAATCTATAGAATTAAACACAGAATGTAAAACTTAATCTACCAAGATTTTACTAATATACCATTAAGTAATACAAATTAATATATTAACTCTGGTAATATATTATGTTTTCATTTTTTTATTTTTATTTTTTTGGTGAAGATTAGCCCTGAGCTAACATCTGTTGCCAATCCTCCTCTTTTTTGCTGAGGAAGATTGTCCCTGGGCTAACATCTGTGCTCATCTTCCTCTACTTTATATGTGGGATGCCTGCCACAGCATGGCTTGATAAGGTCCATGCCAGAGATCCGAACCTGTGAACCCTGGGCCGCGGAAGTGGAGTGCACGAACTTAACCACTATGCCACCTGGCCGGCCCCTAATTTTTTATTTCTTTGATAAAGACTTCATGTTTTTACATTAAATATAATTTTTAACTTTTTACAAGAAAAATTTAGTCTTGGGTTTTGCCTCCATCTAGTGGACATGTTGGTTTTTTGCATTTAATTAACATGAAAAAAGGATAAGCCATTCCGTTTTTGTTGTTTTTAGTTTTTTGGAATAAAAAAAGTACAGAAAAATGGTAACCACAATTCCTAGATAAAACAGTATATTTTATATTTATTTTTATCAATAATTTATTCCCAATCTGAGGTGGTATATAAGTGAAAACACACATATGATAATTAGAAAATCAAAGGCCATTTAGAAACAGAAAGAAGGAAATAAACCACCTAAATTAATATAGTTACTGCAATTGACAATTAAATGATCTCCAAGCTTTTTGATATTGGAGACAAAAAGAGAAAAATAATAATTGCAAAATTCTTTATTATTTGGTCAAAGTAAACCACACTGGGGTCCAGCCCCATGGCATAGTGGTTAAGTGTGCATGCTCCGCTGCTGGCAGCCTGGGTTCGGATCCTGGGTGTGCACTGAGGCACTGCTTGTCAAGCCATGCCGTGGCGGTGTCCCATATAAAGTGGAGGAAGATGGGCACGGATGTTAGCCCAGGGCCAGTCTTCCTCAGCAAAAAAAAATAAAAGAGGAGGATTGGCATGGATGTTAGCTCAGGGCTGATCTGCCTCACAAAAAAAAAAAAGGAAACCACTTTGCTTTTTTATGAGTAAAAATATTTTCAGACTAATTTTTTCTAACTAAAATGTGCTTAATTTTTGTATAATTTTGTAGAGGTATAAGAAAATACAGTCAAGTTCAGAAATCTTGATGAATTCTACAAAGTGAACACACCCATGTAACTACTACCCAGATCAAGATATAGAACACAAATCAGTACCCCAAAAGTCTACCCTGTGCTCCCCTCAGTGTTCCTTCAAAGATAACAACTATTCTAACTTCTATCACCATGGTTTCATTTTGCCTACATAAATGGAATCATTTATTATGTATATTTTTTGTATTTGCTTCTTTCATTCAACATTACCTCTGTGAGATTCATCCAAATTTTTGCCTGTAGCAGAGGTTTGTTCTTTTTCATTGCTGTAGAGTATTCTGATATGAACATATAGTAATTTACAAATACATTTTATTGTTGATTTTTGAAGGGCCTTTGAATTGTTTCCAGTTTGAGGCTTTTATGAATAGTGCTGGCATGAGCATTCTGGTATATGGTTTTGGTGTACACATTATACACTTTTGTATATACCTAGTATTAGGATTGCTAGGCCATAGAGTATACTTATGTTAAGCTTTAGTAAAAATTGCCAAAACAGTTCTCCAAAGTGGTTGTATCAATTTATACTCTTAGCACCAAGGAATGAGAGTTTCAGTTGCTCCATATCCTCCCAACCTGTGTTACTGCCACCTTGTTTGTTGTTATTGTTTTTAAATAGCCATTCTAGTAGGTGTGCAGTAATATCTTGTACTTTTAATTTGCATTATCCTGATGACTAATTATGGGGAGCAATTTTTTATATGCTGATTGGCCATCTGGATCTCCTGTTTTGTGAAGCGCTTGTCCATCTGTCTCCATTTTCTTGTTGGGTTGTGTGCCCTTTTCTTATTGATTTGTAGGAGTACTTTATATATTCTGGATATTAGTCATTTGTTGGATATATGGATTGCAAAAATGTTCTCCCAGTCTGTCGCTTCTCTTTTCACTCTCTTAATGGTGATTTTAATGAATAGAATATCTTAATTTTGATGACCTCTAATTTATAAATTAGTTTCTTTTATGGTTAGTGCCTTTTGTTTCCTGTTTAAGAAATACTTGCCTACTCCAAGATCATGAACATATTTTTTCACCGTTATCTTCTAGAAGCTTTAGTGTTTTACCTTTAGTGCTATAATCCATTTTGAGTTGATATTTGTGTTTGATGTGTGGTAGGAGTCAATGTTCATTTTTTCCCATATGAATATCCAATTTATCCAATACCGCTTATTAAAAAGACCACATACACACACACACACGCACACACACACACTACATTGCAGTGACAACTTTGTCACATATCTGGTGATCATATATGGTTGGGTCTGTTTCTAGACTCTCTATTTTATTCCATTGATCTATCTTTCTTTCATTGCCACAGTTTTATTACTGTGTCTTGATAGTAAGTCTTGCTATCTGGTAGTGTAAATGTTCCAACTTTGTGTTTATTCTTCAAGGTTGTTTTTTGCCATTCTTGGCCCTTTGCATTTACTTTCAATTTTAGAATCCTTTCGTCAATTTGTATTTTAAAACAACCCTGCTGAGATTTAGATTGGATTTACATTATAGATCAGTTTGAGGAAAATTAAATATTTTTATAATATTGTGTTACGAGTGTTGAATATAACATATTCCTCCATTTATTTAGGTCTTCATTAATTTTTCTTGATAATGTTTTAGAGAATTCTGGTGGTTATTTTTTTTCTTTGATTTATTCTTATGCATTTGGTGGCTTTTGATGCTATTGTAAATGATATTGTTTTTTACATTCCATTTTCATTTCTTTGTTGCTATATATAAAAGAAAAATTTATTTTTCTTTATTGACTGTGTCCAGTGAATTGAATAAATTTATTAATTCTAATATTTTATCTGCACATTCACTAGAATTTTCTATGTGCACAACCACGTTGGCAGAGATTATTAACAGTTTAATTTCTTCCTTTTCTCTTTTATTTGCTTAATGCAGTAAATTACATTGCTTGATTTTCAAATGTTAAGTCAACCTTGCATTTCTAGAACAATCACAACTTTATTACACTGTGTTATCCTTTTTTTAACATGCTGTGTTATATTTGCTAATATTTTATTTAATATTTGAATCAATCTTCATGAGGGAGATGGACCTATACTTTTCCTTTTTTGTAATATTCTTTCAGATTTTGGTGTAAAGATGAGTTGAAAAGTGTCAACATTTTTTCTAATTCTTGTAAGAGTTTGGATAGGATTGGTGTTATTCTTAAATTTTGGAAGAACTCAATAATGAGGCTTTAGGTTTTCTCTGTGGGAGAGTTTTTAATTTTGAATTCAATACCTTTAATAGTTATGTTTCTATAACTACATCTATTAAGGTTATATTTCTTCTTGTGTCCATTTTAGAAAGTTGTGTTTTTAAAGTAATTTGTCCACTTCATCTAAATTGTCAAATTTACTAGCATCAAATTATTAACATCTTCTTATTATCTTTTTAATGTCTCTAAGACATTAAGGAGTCATTCAACAAATAAGTATTAAATGAACAAACAATGCAGAAAAAAGTGGAGCTCCTCAAGATAAAGGAGCTCCTGCTCTGTCTCCAGGAAACCCCCTGGGTCCTGTGGAGCAGTCTGAAATCCAGTGAACCAGATGATCTCTAGGCTTCTCATTGCCCCAAAGTTTATGACTGTGATATTCAACCAGCAGTTAGAAATGTAAGATTGGAGTCAGGATAAGATTGAATCTGGAGATGTTTAAAAGGCACAGCACCTTAAGGTGATAATTAAAGTGTTGGAATTGAATGAAATAGCAAAAGGAGAGAAAAGAGCAAAGAAAGAACTTGAAGGAATGTCTACATTGATGAGTTTGGAATTCTGAAAAGAATGGTCACAGCAATGGGGACATGACCACTAGAGAGGTAGCTATAAAGCCAGGAAATGCACAGCTTTGGAAACCAAAAGGAGACTTTCAAGAAAAATGGTGTATAAAACATTGTCACATGCTATTAGAGAGGTCAAGAGACATGAGAAAGCACAGCTTGATTTGGAAATAAAGAGGTACTTGGTGACCTTCAGGAGATTAAATTCAATAAAGTGGTGCAAGCAGAAACAGACTATCGGAAATTAAAAAGTGAATTGGGTGTGAGCCACTGGAGACAAAATGTGAATTACCTTGTCAAGAAAATAGGCCACAGAGGAAAAGAAGTAGAATAATATAAGCTTGGGGTATTGAGCATGGCAAAGGTAAGGATTTTATACATTTTTGAATAGAAATGAAACAATCAGTATAGCGATAAAGAAAGAAAAATCAACATACATAAGATAGATAATAGAAATCTGGAGGGGTTTAAAGTGGAAGGGCAACCTACAGAATGGGACAAAATATTTGCAAATCATATCTCTGATAAGGGGTTAATATCCAGAATATATAGAGATATTTTCTCACCCACATTCATTACAGCATTATTCACAATAGCCAAGCGGTGGAAGCAACACAAGTGTCCATCAACAGATGAATGAATAAAGAAAATGTAGTATATACACAAAATGGAATATTATTAAGCCTTTAAAAAGAAGGAAATTCTATCAAATACTACAACAGGGGTGAACCTTGAAGATATTATGCTAAAGGAAAGAAACCAGTCACAAAAAGACAACACTGTATGAATCCACTCATATGAGATATCTACAGTATTCAAACTTATAGAAACAGAAAGTAGAATGCTTGTTGCCAGGGGCTGGAGGAAGAGAGAAATAGGGAGTTGGTGTTCAATGGGTATAGAGTTTCTGTTTCGCAAGATGAAAAAGTTCTAGAGATCTGTTAAAAACAATGTAAATATACTTACTTAAAAATGGTTAAGGTGGTTAAAAAAAAACTGTTAGTCATAAAAAAAGATAAGTTCAAAAGTTTATGATTGTCAAAATGCTCTAAATGGTCTCATAGATTAATTTTACAAGTAAATGTTATAATACAGATTTATAAAATATGTATTTTAAAAAGATAACTGTTTAAACAAAAATATTAACAATTTTTACAGAGTTTATAACATCTAAAATTAGAATATATGTCAACAATTAGATAATGGCTGGGAGTGGAGAAATGGAAAGTTTTTAAACTATACCTGAAGTGGTATATCTTTTGAAGGTAGCCTGTGAAAAGTTAAAGATGTATGCTATAAACACTAAAGCAACCACTAAAATAACAAAGCAAAGAGTTATAGCTAACTTTCATGACAAAGACACTCAATAGACGAGGAAAGAAGGGGAATTCCTCAAACTGATAAACGACATCTATAAAAACCCAAAACTAACATCATACTTAGTGGTGACAGATTGAATGCTTTCCCTCTAAGACTGAGAACAAGACAAGGGTGTCTGCTCTCACCACTGTTATTAAACATTCTACTGGAGATTCTAGCCAGAGCAATTAGGCAAGAGAATAAAATAAAAGATATCTATATTGGAAAAGAAGTAAAAGTATCTCTACTTGCAGATGATATGATCTTGTATATAGAAAATCATAAGGAATCCACTACAAAGCTATTAGAACTAATAAATGAGCTCACCAATGCTCTAGGATACAACATCAATATACGAAAATCAATTGTGGTTCTAAACAGTATCAATGAGCATACTGAAAATTAAATTAAGAAAATAATTTCATTTACAATACCATTGAAAAGAAGAAAACACTTTGGAATAAATTTAACAAAAGAAGTGCAAAACTTTTGCTCTGATAACTACAAAACATTGTTGAAAGAAATTAAAGAAGCACTAAATAAATAGAAAGACATCCCATGTTCATGGATCAAAACATTTATTACTCTTAAAATGGCAATACTCCCCACATTGATCTATATATTCAATGCAATCTCTATCAAAATTCCAGCTAACTTCTTTACAAAATTTGACAAGCTGATCCTAAAATTCATATGGAGATGCAAGGAACCTAGAAGAGCCAAAACAATCTTGAAAAGGAACAAAGTTGGAGGACGCATACTTTTTGATTTCAAAACTTACTGGAAAACTACGTTAATCAAGACATTGTGGTACTGGCATAAGGATAGACAAATAGATCAATGGAATAGAATTGAGAGTCCAGAAATAAACCCTCACATTTATGGGCCATTGATTTTTGGCAAGATTGTCAAGACAATTCAATGGAGGAAAAAATAGCCTTTTCCACAAATGGTGGTGGGAAAACTGGATATCCACATGCAAAAGAATGAAGTTGGACTCCTACATCACACTATAATGTTAATACAAAAATTACTCAAGATGGTCAAGACTTAAATGTAAGAGCTAAAACTATAAAACTCTTAGAAGAAATTATAGGGGAAAAAAAACTTCATAATATTGGATTTGGCAATGATTTCTTGGCTATGACACCAAAAGCATAGGCATCAAACAAAAAAAAAATAGATAAATAGGACTACATCAAAACTAAAACTTTTTTTATCAAAAAAGTGAAAAGGCAGGGCTGGCCCCGTGGCTTAGCGGTTAAGTGCACGCGCTCCACTACTGGCAGCCTGGGTTCGGGTCCTGGGTGTGCACCAACGCACCGCTTCTCTGGCCATGCTGAGGCCGCGTCCCACATACAGCAACTAGAAGGATGTGCAACTATGACATACAACTATCTACTGGCGTTTTGGGGGAAAAAAAGGAGGAGGATTGGCAATAGATGTTAGCTCAGAGCCGGACTTCCTTAGCAAAAAGAGGAGGATTAGCATGGATGTTAGCTCAGGGCTGATCTTCCCCACACACACGCACAAAAAAGTGAAAAGGCAACCCATGGCATGGGAGAAAATATTTACAAATCATATATCTGATAAGAGATCAATATCCAAAATATATAAAGAATTACAACTCAACAACAACAAAGAACCCAATTCAAAATGGGCAAAATATTTGAATAGACATTTCTCCAAAGATATACAAATAGCCTATAAACACATGAAAAGATGCTCAACATCACTAGTCATTAGAAAAATTGCAAATCAAAACCACAAAGAGATATACTACTTCACACTAATTAGGATAGCTAGCTATTATTAAAAAAAAAAAAAAAAGGAAAGTAACAAATGTTGGCAAGGATGTAGAGAAATTGGAACCCTTGTGCATTGCTGGTGTGAATGTAAAATGGTGCAGCCACTTGAAAAAGTTTGATGGCTCCTCAAAATGTCAAACATAGAATTACCATATGATCCAGCAATTCCATTTCTAGGTATATACTCAAAAGAATTGAAAGCAGGAACTCAGATAACTTGTACGCCAATGTTCATTGCAGCATTATTGGCAACTGGCAAAAGGTGGAAACAACCCAAATGTCCATCAACAGATGAAAAGACAGACAACATGTAGTAGATACATACAATGGAATATCATTCAACCTTAAAAAAGAAGGCAATTCTGATACACGCTACAACATGGATGAACTTTAAAAACGTTATGCTAAGTGAAATAAGCCAGACACAAAAGGAAAAATATTGTATGATTCCACTTCTATGAGATACCTAAAGGAGTCAAATTCATAGAGACAGAAAGTAGAAGAGAGGTTACCAGAGGCTGGGAGATGGGGAAATTGGGAATTATTGTTTAACGGCTACAGAGTTTGTGTTTGGAATAATGAAAAAGTTCTGGAAATAGAGAGTGGTGATGGCTGTGCAACATTGTGAATGTATTTAATGTCATTTTAACTGTATACTTAAAAATTGAAAAAGAGTAAATTTTATGTTATATATATCTTACCACAATAAAAATAAAGCAGTTAGGAGAGAAGCCAAGATGGCGGCGTAGGCAGACTCTGAACTCACCTCCTCCTGCGGACACAGCCAATTTACAACTACTTTTGGAAAAATTACCCCTGAGAGAGAACTGAAAACTGGATATGAGGACCTCCTGCAACAAACCACAATCCTAATTGAGGCGGAACAGGCAGAAACTCCCTTCTGGAGAGAAAAAAACACCACCTTCACAAGCTGCCAACTTCATGGCTACCTGGGAGCAGCCCACAGGTCCGCAGCCCTCCCTGGAGGAGTGGAGCCCTGAGCCTGGGAGCGCCCCCGCTGTAGGCGGTTTTTGGACCCAGCATGATCGAGACAAGTGGCAGAATATCTGACTTTGCCTGCTACTAAAACATTGGGGAGTACCCCCAGAAAAGCTGGCTCACAAAGAAATTAAAATAGGCTCTTAAAGGGCCCACGCACAAACTCGCCCATTTCAGAAAGCAACCTAAGATCAGCAGAAAGAAAGGTGCACAGCTCTTTGGGGAAAAGAGACTCACCTGATAGGCCCTGAGTGCATCTCGGTGAGAAGTGAGACCTCTCCAGAGACTGGGACATTGGCGGTGGCCATTGGGGTGGCCTGGTGTGGGCATGTTGACACAGATGCTGGCAGACGCCATTGGAGTTCTCACTGGGTCCTGCTAGCCCAGGGTCTGCCCCACCCACTAAAGCACCGATTTAATCCAGCTCAGCCAGGGCCGGCAGCCCACCCTAGGGACCAGCCCCGCCCAACAACAAGCCCTAGGGCAACTTGTGGGCCTGCTAAGGGAGCTGCCTGGAATCTCCACAGCCTGCTGACTGGGTCTGCCTCTGTAGGGCAGGGTGTGTGCAAGGAGTGGGTGGAGAGTGTGGGGCTCCTGCCTTGGAGAGACTGAGTCCACTTCAGGAGGTCGGGGCACACGCATGGGGCAGGACTGTGCTGTGTGTGTGGAACTGTAGGCGGTGGAGCTTGTCAGTTGCAGAAGACTTGTGCTTCTCAAAGAGTGACATGGGGGTTGGCCTCACCTTCCAAAGCCTGAAACAATTGGGTGCTCCCGTGCCTGAGGCCAGCCCAACCAGGCTGCAATCAGAGAATTGACAAGGGACCTAAAGGCTAGAGGCTTATAGCAATTGTAAGCCCTTGAGCCTAACAACCTGCCACACTGGGGGCCTAGTCACTTAATAGAAATACAGCAACAGGAATGTGCTATTAGATCTTGCAGCGAACTGTGCGGGGACACCCCACACCTGATAAAGAGTCTGAAGGGCCCACAACAACTACACACAGCTGAGCATTACAACAGCTGGCCAGGGGCATAGCTCAGCCTCCCTGGGCACCTATGGGAAGACCAACCCCACTGCAACAGAAGGACACACGTAGCCCACACAGGGATCACTGCTGGAACGTTTGCAACTGGAGAGGAGAGGGAAGCACATTGCCAGGCCTCCTAAGGCATCACTTATATAAGGTCACCTCTCCGAGAGCAGGAGACATAGCCAACCTACCTAATACATAGACACAAGCACAGGGAAAGAGGCAAAATGAGGTGGCAAAGGAATACGTTCCAAGTAAGGGAACAGGACAAAACCCCAGAAAAGGAACTAAGAGAAACAGAAATGAGCCACCTACCCGAAAGAGTTCAAACAAAGAGTGTTAAAGATGCTCACTGATCTTGGGAGAAGAATGGATGAACTCAGTGAGAATGTCAACAAAGAAATGGAAGATATATAAAAGAACCAATCAGCAATGAAGAATACAATACTGGAAATGAAAAATTCACTAGAGGGACTCCAAAACAGAGTAGAGGATACAGAAGAATGGATCTGCAAGCTGGACAAAAGACTAGAAGAAATCACCCAAGCTGAACAGATAAAAGAAAAAAGAATTAAAAAGAGTGAAGACAGTCTAAGGGACCTCTGGGACAACATCAAGCACACTAACATCTGTGTTATAGGTGTCCCAGAAGGAGAAGAGTGAGACAAAGGGGCAAAGAATCTAGTTGAAGAAATAATTGCTGAAAACTTCCATAACCTAAGGAAGGAAACAGACATCCCAGTACAGGAAGCACAGAGAGCACCAAACAAGATAAACCCAAAGAGGCCCACACCAAGACACATCATAATTAAAATGTCCAGAATTAAAGATAAAGAGAGAATCCTAAAAGCCACAAGAGAAAGACAAGTTACATACAAAGGAAATCCCATAAGGCTATCAGCTGACTTCTCAGCAGAAACCTGACAGGCTAGAAGAGAGTGGCATGATATATTTAAAGTGCTAAAAGGAAAAAATCTACAGCCAAGAATACTCTACCCAGCAAGGTTATCATTCAAAATGGGAGGAGGGAGAAAAACTTTCCCAGACAAGCAAAAATTAAAGGAGTTTGTTGCCAAGAAACCAGTACTACAAGAAATGCTAAGGGGACTTATTTAAGGGGAAAAGAGAAGACCACAAATAGGAAAAATTATCTATTTCCATGATAAGAGGGTAATGGATACAAATGCACAAAAAAGAGGTTAGATATGGTATCAAAAACATAAAATGTGGGATGAGGGGAGTTAAAGAGTAGAGCTTTCAGATAGAGGTCAAATTAAAGAGACTATCAACTTAATATAGACTGCTGTATATGTAGCTTACTATATATGAACCCCATGGTAATCACAAACCAGAAACCTATAATAAATACACAAAAAAACTAAAAGAAAGTAACCCAAACATAATACTAAAGAAAGCCATCAAACCACAAGGGAAGAAAGCAAGAGAAGAAGAATGGAACAGAGAAGAACTACTAAAACACCAAGAAAAAATAGTTAAAAAAATGGCAGTAAGTACATACTTATCAATAGCAACTTTAAAGGATAATAAAATCATAGGGTGGCTGACTGGATAAAAAACAAGACCCATATGTATGCTGCATACAAGAGACACATTTCAGACCTAAAGACACTCACAAACTGAAAGTAAAGGGATGGGAAAAGATACTGCATGCTAATGGCAATAAAAAGAAAGCTGGGGTAGCAATACTCATATCAGACAAAATAGACTTTAAAACAAAAACTGTAAAAAGAGACAAAGAAGGGCACTACATAATTATCAAGGGAACAATCCAACAAGAAGACATAACACTTGTAAATATCTATGCACCCAATGCAGGAGCACCTAAATATATAAAGCAATTATTAACAGACATAAAGAGAGAAATAGACAGTAACACAATAATAGTAGGGGACTTTAACACTCCACTTACACCAATGGATAGATCATCCAAACAGAAGATCAATAAGGAAACATTGGCCTTAAATGACACACTAGAAGAGATGGACCTAGTAGATATATAAAAAATGTTCCATCCAAAAACTGAAGAATATACATTCTTTTCAAATATACATGGAAGGTTCTCCAGGATTGATCACATATTAGGCCACAAAACAAGTCTCCATAAATTTAAGAAGACTGAAATAATACCAACCATCTTTTCTGACCACAACGGTATGAAACTAGAAATCAACTATAGGAAGAAAATCAGAAAAGCCACAAATACGTGGAGATTAAACAAAATACTACTGAACACCGACTGGGTCAAGAAAGAAATCCAAGAAGAAATCAAAAAATACCTGGAGACAAATGAAAATGAAAATACGACATGCCAGAATTTATGGGATACAGCAAAAGCGGTTCTAAGAGGGAAGTTTATAGCAATACAGGTCTACCTCAACAAACAAGAAAAATCTCAAATAAACAATCCAACAATGCACCTAAACGAACTAGAAAAAGAAGAACAAACAAAGCCTCAAATCAGTAGAAGAAGGGAAATAATAAAAATCAGAGCAGAAATAAATGAAATGGAGACTAAAAAAAACAATAGAAAAAATTAATAAAGCCAAGAGCTGGTTCTTTGAAAAGATAAACAAAATTGAAAAACTTTTATCTAGACTCACCAAGATAAAAAGAGAGAAGGCTCAAATAAGTAAAATCAGAAATGAAAGAGGAGAAATTACAACGGACACCTCAGAAATACAAAAGATTATAAGAGAATACTATGAAAAACTATATGCCAACCAATTTGACAATCTGGAAGAAATGGATAAATTCTTAGAATCATAGAACCTTCCAAAACTGGATCAAGAAGAAATAGAGAATTTGAATAGACAAATCACCAGTAAGGAGATCGAAACTGTAATCAAAAACCTCCCCAAAAGTAAAAGTCCATGTCCAGACTGCTTCCCTGGTGAAATCTACCAAACATTCAAAGAAGACTTAATACCTGTCCTTCTCAAACTCTTCCAAAAAATTGAGGGGGAGGGGAAGCTCCCTAACTTATTCTATGAAGCTAACATTACCCCGATACCCAAACTAGACAAGGACAACACAAAAAAAGAAAATTACAGGCCAATATCACTGATGAACATCAGTGCAAAAATCCTCAACAAAATACTAGCAAATTGCATACAACAATATATTAAAAAGATTATACACCATGATCAGGTGGGATTTATTCCAGGGATGCAGGGATGGTTCAACATTTGCAAATCAATCAACGAGATACACCACATTAATAAAATGAAGCATAAAAATCACATGATCATCTCAATAGATGCAGAGAAAGCATTTGACAAGATACAGCATCCATTTATGACAAAAACTCTGAATAAAATGGGTATAGAAGGAAAGTACCTCAAAATAATAAAGGCCATATATGACAAACCCACAGCTAATATCATCCTCAATGGTGAAAAACTGAAAGCTATCCTTCTAAAAACAGGAACCAGACAAGGATGCCCACTCTCACCACTCCTATTTCACATAGTATTGGAAGTCCTAGCCAGAGCAATCAGGCAAGAAAAAGAAATAAAAGGGATCCAAATTGGAAAGGAAGAAGTGAAACTGTCACTATTTGCAGATGACATGATTTTATATATAGAAAACCCTAAAGAATCCACCAGAAAACTTTTAGAAGCAATAAACAAATACGGTAAAGTTGCAGGTACAAAATCAACATACAAAAATCAGTTGCATTTCTATACACTGACAACGAAGTAGCAGAAAGAGAAATTAAGAATACAATGCCATTTACAATTGCAACAAAAAGAATAAAATACCTAGGAATAAACTTAACCAAAGAGGTGAAAGATCTGTACACCGACAACTATAAAACATTGCTGAAAGAAATTGAAGAAGACACAAAGAAATGGAAAGATATTCTGTGCTCTTGGATTGGAAGAATTAACATAGTTAAGATGTCTATACTTCCTAAAGCAATCTGTAGATTCAATGCAATCCCTATCAAAGTTCCAACAACATTTTTCACAGAAATAGAACAAAGAATCCTAAAATTTATGTGGAACAACAAAAGATCCCGAATAGCTAAAGGAATCCTGAGAAAAAAGAACAAAGCTGGAGGTATCACATTCCCTGATTTCAAAATATACTACAAAGCTATAGTAACCAAAACAGTATGGTACTGGCACAAAAACAGACACACAGATCAATGGAATAGAACCAAAAGCTCAGAAATAAACCCACACATCTATGGACAGCTAATCTTTGACAAAGGAGCCAAGAACATACAATGGAGAAAGAAAAGTCTCTTCAACAAATAGTGTTGGGAAAACTGGACAGCCATATGCAAAGAAATGAAAATAGACCTTTACCTTACACCATACACAAAGATTAACTCAAAATGGATTAAAGACTTAAATCTAAGACCTGAAACAATGCAACTTCTAGAAGAAAACATTGGCAGTATGCTCTTTGACATCGGTCTTAGCAACACATTTTCAAACACCATGTCTGACCGGACAGGAGAAACAACAGAAAAAATAAACAAATGGGACTACATCAAACTAAAAAGCTTCTGCACAGCAAAGGAAACCATCAACAAAATGAAAAGACAACCTAACAATTGGGAGAAGATATTTGCAAACCATACATCTGATAAGGGGTTAATCTCAAAAATATATAAAGAACTCATGCATCTCAACAAGAAAAAAACTAACAACCCAATTAAAAAATGGGCAAAAGACCGGAACAGACATTTCTCCAAAGAAAGATATACAGATGGCCAACAGACACATAAAAAGATGTTCAGCATCATTAATTATCAGGGAAATGCAAATCAAAACTACAATGAGATATCACCTCACGCCCGTCAGAAAAGCTATAATTAACAAGACAGGAAACAAGTGTTGGAGAGGATGTGGAGAGAAAGGAACTCTCATACACTGCTGGTGGGAGTGCAAACTGGTGCAGCCACTATGGAAAACAGTATGGAGATTCCTCAAAAAATTAAGGATAGAACTACCATATGATCCAGCTATTCCACTGCTGGGTATTTATCCAACGAACGTGAAAACACTAATGCATAAAATACATGCACTCCTCTGTTCATTGCAGTGTTATTCACAATAGCCAAGATGTGGAAGCAACCTAAGTGCCCATCAAGGGAAGAATGGATAACGAAGATGTGGTATTTATACACAATGGAATACTACTCAGCCATAAGAAACGATGAAATCCAGCCATTTGTGACAACATGGATGGACATTGAGGGTATTATGCAAAGTGAAATAAGTCAGAGGGAGAAGGTCAAATACTGTATGATCTCACTCATTAAGTAGTAGATAATAACAACAAACAAACACATAGAGACAGAGATTGGATTGGTGGTTACCAGAGGGGAAGGGGGGAAGGAGAAGGGTGAAAGGGATAATTAGGCACATGTGTGTGGTGATGGATTGTAATTAGTATTTGGGTGGTGAACATGAGAAAATGATGTAATACATGCAGAAATAGAAGTATAATGATGTACACCTGAAATTTATACAATGTTATAAACCAATGTTACCACAATAAACAAACAAACAAACAAAAATAAAGCACTTAGACCCCTAGTTCCCCCATTCCGAGCAGCTAGATGGATGAGCCCCACTCCAGTAGAAGAATGGATGCAATTCTCTGGGGGAAGCCAAAAAGAGACCCTCTGGACTGGAAAGTACAAAGCACAATTAAGGGCAGGACCGCCATATTGAAACACGGGAATTTCATGAATATTTACATACTGCATGTTGAGCCCTCAGTTCTCTTCTCCCACTCACTTCCCAGGGTACTGGTACCAGACTGATACCCTTCAGCAGGGAGACTGGAGGAGTCACCCCATGGAGAATCAGAGTAGTTCAAGAGATAAGAACTTAAAATACTGACATGAGGGGTTCCCCAACTGAGCAGCCCAGACAGATCACCCATCAGTGAAACCCCCAGTCTATAAGTCCCACCATATGCATTCATATGCTCCACTACTAGATAAGGAAAGACAGTCAAGGATCACCTGAAGATTGAGAAAGCTACTAAGAAGAGACCATAACAAACAGGAATGGATAACTTGGAGGAAGCAGCAATTATACAAGAAGAAAATAATGTTGGAAATGAAATATATCACTGATATCCTCAGAGAGATAAGATATTGCATTCATGATATAAGGCCAAGATATCATATAAAAAGGAAGATTCAGAGAGCTCTGAGAAATTAAAAACTGATAGCAGAAGTGAAAAATAGAATGTTTAGAAATAACATTGAGGAAATCTCTCAGAAAATAGTGCAAAAATAGAGATATAAAATAGGAAAAACAGGTCAGAAAATTAGAAGACAAATCAGGAGCTCTAACATGCAAATAACAGGAGTTCCAGGGAAAAAAACAGAGAAAACAAAGAAATTGCAATAAAATAATTCAAGAAAAATTCTCTAAAATGAAGTACATGAGTTTCTAGATTAAAATGATCTGCCAGGGCCGGTCAGGTGGTACAGCAGTTAAGTGCCTGCGCACTCCGCTTCAGTGGCCCGAGGGTTCACAGGTCCCGATCCCGGGTGCACACCAATGCACCGCTTGTCAAGCCATGCTGTGATGGCGTCCCATATAAAGTAGAGGAAGATGGGCACAGATGTTAGCCCAGGCTCAATCTTCCTTGGAGAAAAGAGGAGGTCTGGCATTGGATGTTAGCTCAGGGCTGATCTTCCTCACACACACACACAAAAATTATCTGCTAACTGCCCAGAAAAATGGATGCAAAATTTACCCATTTCAAGGTGTATCATCATGAAATTTCAGAACAATGAAGACAAAGAGAAGATCTTCCAAGTTTCTAGAAAGAAAAACAGGTCTTATGTAAGGGTCAGGAATAGAATGGCAGCAGAATTCTCTATGGCAACACTGGATGCCAGAAGACAATGGTGCAATGACTCTAAAATTCTGAGAAAAATTATTTCCAATCTAGAGTTCTTTACCCAGCCAAACTTCTACTTTAGTAGAGAGTAAAATAAAGACACTTGCAAACCTGTCCGGACTTGGACATGTTACCTCCTTACAGCATTTCTCAAAAAGCTACTAGAGATAGGCTCCATCAAATGTAAATGAGTAAACCATGAAAGAGAAAGAGATGGGATCCACAAAATAAGGGATCCAACACAAGCGAGAGGCATGGTGGTAAAGGGAAATCTTCAGACAACAGCTGTGCAACCGCAGGTCTAGAGAGCAACCAGTCCAGACTGGAGCAGATCAGGAGTCCCTCTGGGAGGCACTTTTTGAAAAAGATGAAATTGACAGAATTCCTCATGTGTTTGAACATATTAAGATATTTACACAAGGAGAAAGAGTTTGGGAATTAATTAGTGCTAAGGACATTAAAAACCAGGCAAACCAAAAAACAAGATAATTCAGCCAGCCCTGAAGGCCTAGTGGTGCAAGTTCAGCGGTTTCCGCTTCGGCGGCCTGGGTTGGGTTCCCAGACACGGGAACCACACCACTCATCTCTCAGTAGCCATGCTGTGACCACAGCTCCCATGGAAGAACTAGAAGGACCTGCAACTAGAATATACAATTATGTACTGGGGCTTTGGGGAGGGGGCAAAAAAAGAGATAGAGGAAGATTGGCAACAGATGTTATTAACTCCAGGTAATTAAAAGATTGTGCAAAAAGGAAAAGTGACCATAGGATCTTACATAGCTCACCCGTGACTAGAGTTTACATAGTCATAATAATGTAAATTCTCTAGCCAGAATTTTAATTTATCTATATTAGGAGTTTGAGGGGAGAGTAAGTACACGTGAGGAGCATGAAAGAGAACTAAATCCTCATCTTCCATAGTAGGAAATCAACATATGATACCTAAAAATGAAAAACATATAAGCAGCAAAATAAGCATTTGGTTATATTGCTGTAAATACTAAAGAGGTGCAAGTGGTTGCCTCTGGGGTGAAATGGAGGCAGACGGGCCCCCCTGTATTTGGTTACAAGCCTTGTAGAAGCATTTAACTCTGTAAAATAATGCACGTTTAGCTTTCATAAAATTAACACCACGCCATAATTTATTTTTTAAATGACTGCAAAAACAAAACAAAAGCAACCTCATGCTCAAATAAAACTCTGGATTTTCCCATTTGCTATTCAAACCAAACTTTTCTGAATTTGATTTCCTCATGTGTAAAATTACTTATTGTATGGATTGAAATAGATTGTGAACACAAAAGTACTTGAAAACTACACGAGTTGTTTAATAATAATAACTTATAATCCAAAAGTTTGGAATCCTCAACATTCATTTATTTGGTCACGTTGTATGAGTAGCAGGGAGTGCGACGCGACAGTATAACGCTGTGTGAAACCAGCGACCTTACGTTGAACTCACTTGTCCAGTATCTGCTTCCGCCCCTACCTGTTCAAGTGGTGATTTATTCTTCTGGCTTTGGGACCAGACTTTTCTGAGCTCAGATTCCAATTGTGCCACTTCCTAGCAATTGTCTGTGTGACCTCAGACAATTTCCTTAACTTTTCTGAATCTGTTTCCTACCTGGGAATAGTAAAGCCTCTCCTGCGAAGTTGGTGTGAGAAACAAACGAGAGATTAGTGGAAAGTCCTTTGTTTTGGTGGGTGAGTAATCGCAGCTCGCCAACTTCAGCGCCTTCCTGGGCCCGCGCGGGACCCCTGGGGCCTGAGAGAAGCCGGCTGAGAGCTGCTGGCAGCCGGGAGGACCCGCAGTCACTATGGCAACCGGAGACGCCTCGCGTTCCCTGGCCGCCTACCGAAGAGCTGAGCAGGTGGGCCGCGAAGACGACCTCAGCAGCATGAGGGGAGAGGAGGCGGTGGTGGTGACCGCGGTGGCGGCGCCCGAGGCGGGCCGCGACGGCGAGCAGCTTCGGCAGCCCGCAGGGCTCGGGTGCGGGGCGCGCGGGGAGCCCGGCGGCGGCGGCCCCCAGGAGTCCCGCAACCAGTGTGAGTTCCGCTCCAGCCGCGGGCCCTGCGCGGAGGGACGTGCGGCGCGGCGAGCGCGTGAAAGGGGCACTGGGGACACCGGAGAGACACTGGCTGAGGCCGCGAAGGTTTGGCAGGGAGCGGGTGGAGCTGCTGTTTTGGCAAAGGCAGAGGAGATGGCGCTGAGGCAAAGAGAGTCCGGTTCATTTCCCCAAGCCTTCCTTTACAAAAGGCTCCCTGAGCCCAGGTAGCCTCCAACTTAACTGGAAGTGGCATTGGCCTGGAAGGTATTGAAAAAAATGTGTGTATATATATATATAAATATATTTATAAAAATATGTAATATATAATTTTAAAATTTATATATAATAAAACATAAAATTTTAAAAACTTTATAAAATATATATAAATTTTATATATACACACATAGAAACACGTATATCATTTTTGCCACTTCCTTCATTTTACAGACCAGGAAACAGGGGTCTAAACTACAGGATAGGAAGCGACTTGCCCACGGTCACTGAGTCAGTGCTGGAAAAATACTTAAAACACTTCAACTCCCGTCTCTTGGGCTTTCAGTCCATAAATTATTGTTACCTGATCCTTTTAGAATCTCACAATTATGGGCCACATTTCAACACACTGCTGTTTCTTCCCTGCCCTGACAAAAACACAAACAATACTCAAGTAAGTAAAGGGAGTTCTGGTCCACAGTCACAACCAACGTGGTTGCAACTTTGATTCGGCGCCTGGTCGCAGCGCTCATCCTATTGTTCCATGAATTTACAGATATTTCACAGCCGTTTGTGCCCCACACGTCTTCAGTAGGTGCTAAGGAATGATGATGGTGAAAATAATAGGCCAAAGAGGAACGCGAGCGGTTTCCAGCCCTTCTGCGGCGCCTCCTTGGTTGCACCTCTGGAGAGCAGCCTCGGGTTCTCGTGCTCCCTCTGCGCTCAGCAGGCCCAGGAGGGGGGGTTGGGCTGAAGCCGCTCAGCTCCCGCGAGACTTGGTCAGGAAGCCGCAGGACCGCCGCCGCTGGTGAAAGCGCCTCCTCTCTCAGCGTCGGCCCCAGTATTCCTGATTATGAGACTTCATTCCTGTTATGATCAACAGCATCCAGAGGCCTTCCTTAGAGCAACTCAATTCAATATATTTAAGTATGCAGTATATTTAAGTAATTCCTTATTCTGACTTGAAAAATTCTGTCTGGGAATTTTCCCATTTAAGAGGCTAGAATTTAAAGGTTCTTTATTCCTGTGGCTGTAGGAGTAAAAGGTGGAATTAATCATTCACTCATCAATTCAACAAGCATTGAGTCTTTAGAGCATGCCAGACATTGGGCAAGTTGCAGGGAAATGAGTAATGAATTAAGGCGGGTGTCCAAACTTACAGGAAGTCACAGTCAGGGTAGGGCGTATAAAGAGTTCCTGCCCCCGCCTCCCTAAGACCTCCTTTTAGGGTCTCAGCCTAAGTAGAGGCAGGTTGTTCACACATTCAACTTTTAAATGTTTTTTGGAAAGGTCTTCAGTCTCTCTACAGTTTCTGCTCCCAGATCTGTTCTCAAATATATATGGAATGAAGTGTTGTCCTTTCACATCAAAGCATCCTTGAATTATATAAAGGCAGCTATTTGAGCACCCACCAAATCTTTCATAAATTTCAGTGTAACCTTTAAAATAATCTGCAGCAGTCTCACCATGCTGGCTGACCCCTTCCAACATTCTCCAGTTTATTAATTCACTGAACCTGGTACTCTAGGTACAATCAGATTATATAGTGTGATGGGACTATAACATCCCTTGATCTGAACATTATAATTCTATTAAATGGATCCAGAATTACATTAGCTGTTTTGGCAGACACATGATATCATTAACACATATAACAAATGCAGTCTCTGATGTCCCTAGTTTCTCTTTCCTCCTTTGTCCAAATGAAAACATTTGATCCAGGCCTTTTCTATCCTACATTTAGGCAGTCCAATTTGTTTGGTCCTAAATACAAGTCGTTATATTTATCCCCATCAATGCCATCCTATGGGTTTTAGCACTTCATTCCAGGTATAGAAGCAGCCTTTTGAGTCCTGAGTTTGCCATTCAGCAAGTTAACCATTCACCAAGTTTGTGCCATCTCACGTCTGGTGAGTTTGCTGGAAGTTCCTATATCCAGATGAGCAAATTAGATGGTGATCCCAATAGTTCCAAGTAGAGTCTCTAGAAGCCCCTGACCGACAGGGTCAATCAGCATCTTTGGCATGGACATCCTGCCTCCTACAAATACATTTTATCAAATGCCTTGCCAAAATGCAGATACTTTGTGACTACATCTTTGTAATCTAGCTAGTTTAGTAACATGGGTTTGGGAGAGTCAGGTAGGCATGGCTTTTAATTTTTATGACTAGTTTTGTGACTTCTGGGAGTTACTTTCTCATCTATAAAATAGGAATAATTATACCTGCCCATAGGGTGATTGTAAGAAAGAGAGATAGTATATGTAAGATGCCTAGGGCGTGGTAGCATTCAATAAATTGTAGCAATTGTCATTAGCTCTTAAAAAAAGAAAGCAGTTTGGTCTGGAATAATATTGTTTTTAGCAGTCCTTAACATTTAGCGATCACTGCTCCTCAATGTACTCACAAGCCAGCTGTTGACCAATCCACTCAAAATGCTGGTAAAGGTCAACAACAAGCTGCTATGTTAAAATTAGTAGAATTTTTTCTTTATTTTTCTCTCTCTTTCTTTCTTTTTTGGAGCAGGGAATATTTGCCTATACTAGCATTTTACTACTCTCATTTTTCACAGAAACCATCAGTGATTTCCTCTATAAATTCTCTTAGCAGCAGGGCTGAAATTTGTCACGAGACTTGAATTGAGAGCAGGTGATCTCTTCCTCTCTCCTGACCTGTTATAGGCTTTTCTTCCTTCTTAGCCATGTTTCTCAAACCTTTTCTGCAGGAAGATCATGATTTAACAAAAAAAAAGATTAAACCAAAGTTAAGCTTGAATAATGCTGACCCACGTTCATCTCTCATATGACTCCTAACTTTTGTGAAACAAGAATGAGACCCAGAAAGTATCTAATTCTACCTCGCCATGTCTAAGGGTGTGTTTGGGTCTTCATGATCGGGAATGACCCAGGGCCATGGTCAGAAGCAGCGGGTCCCTTGGCGCATTTGGGTCCTTCTGCACACAAGTCACATTGATTCAGTTGTGTTCTTTATTGGTTAGTCTGGAAAAGATGAGACATCTGCCATATCTTTCTGAGTTTAAACTCAAATTTTACGTAACGAAAGTATTTGGTGGTTTAGATTTTCCATGGTTCCTTGGATTGAGCTTTCGAATACTGAGACTAGAACTACTGGCTCCCTGACATTCACAAGGTTGCATTGGCACACGTGCATATAGAGTAGTCTTTGCGCTCCATCTTAATTTAACAATGCTTAGTTCTCTTGAACACACATTTGTTGAGCATCTATTATTATGCCAAGCTCTGTTCTAGGACTCTGATGAACAGAACAGACAACATCCCTGCCCTTCTGGTATTTGTGGTCTGGTAAGGAGGACATATATTAAACTAATACTTACACAAATAATTGTATATAAAGTAAATGAAGCCATACAAATTGCAATAAACAAAATGGAAGAGGAAAGTAGTATGAGAAAAAGTAACCAGGAACATTTCGAGATTGTGGAGTCAGGGAAAGTTTCCCTAAAGAATTGACATTTAAGCCTAGACCTGAAATTTGAGGAGGAGTTAACGTAGGCAAAAAACAAAACAGGAGAAAGGCAGTTTAGGCAGATAAAATAGAATGTACAAAGGCTTTGATATGGGAATGGGCAGAAGATGCCACGAGGGAGCTCAGCGAGCAAGAGAGAGATGCCAGCAGGAGGGATTGGAGAGACAGCTGGGGTCAGATAGCACAGAGCTCTCTGGGGTGAGCAGGAGAAGTGTAGCTAAGGTACTTAGAACAAATAATTCAGTCCTCCACTATAGCAGGGATGTCCTACAGGGCCGGGTTTAGAGGCCAGGAAAAAGTCTTATGTCCGTAAGTGGTTCACTACTTATGGTTTAGTAAGTAGTAAGTAAGTATGGTTTAGTAAGAGATTAAACTTCAGGTTTAATCTCTAAAAATGATGAGTAATAATGCTGAGGCTGTTCTGTGTTATGTGTCTGCATTGTAGGCTCTATGCATACATCTGTCTTTTTCATTGCTGTGTCCTCTGCCCCTTGCCAAATGCCTGGCACAGAGTAGGTCTCTAATAAGAATTTATTGAATAAATGAAAGGTTTCTTGAAGCTGATAAGTTATATTTCTCCATAATGCCTAAAAGAGGTATCCACAACTTACCCCCAAAGTTCAGCAATTATATGAAAGTGTGAAGGCCCAAAAGAACCAAAAGTTACAATGGAAGAGATCTTTCCAAAATAGAGTCTGCAGGGTGAATCGTCTGCTATTTGTATAGAAGGATAGGTCTTTTTAAAAAGTAGTTGTTCATGTAGGTATAATGGCTAGGAGATTGGGCAGAATTTATGATAAGTAACCAATTTTGTTAATGTCTTTATAGGGAAGAAATTTTTGTATTGTGAGCCACACAAGAGAATTAAGGAAGTACTAGAAGAAGAACTTTATGTTAAGAGAGATGAATGCCACATTAAAAATCCACCTGCAGGTAATCTCAGTGACAAATGAAGTGTATGTGTGAAATGGATATGAAATTGCCTATTTGATGGCAGAGTGATTGTTTTATTACAAAACCATGACTATCAAAAGAAAAATGGGAAATTCTTGAGCTAATTTTATAATTATTTTGCCTAAATCCAAATAAACTGTTATATTTAGAAAAAATGAGCTAAGTATCAGTATCCACATTGCTGTCCTACATTTTTGGTGGAGCTATTTCTATTTAATGACAAGTAGAATTTTTTCCAAGTGCCCGAAAAGCACAATAACATGTTCAATCTTTGTCAGTAGAGGTATGACAAATAACAGTGGTTCCCACAGTTTAGATTTCATCAGAATTACCTGGGAGCCTGTTAAAAGTAGATTCCTGGGCACCATCCCTAGAGTAACGGACTCAGCAGGGCTAGGGTGGGGCCCAAAGATTTGCATTTCTACCAAGTTCCCAGGTGATGTTGATGCTGCTGGTCCAGGGACCCAACTTTGCAAATCACTGACCCAGGAGAATCTAAGTCATTTGGGTAGGTCAACTCACCCAAGAATTTTATCCCACATACAAATAGTGTATGAGTTATATGGTCTGGGCCTTGATAGCTCTCACTGATGTTTCATTTAAGAAAAGATATGCTCTAGGAGCCTCAGAATCTCTTGCAGATGTTATTTTGAAATTGCTGGAGCCCCTCATTTTCATGGTTCCTTCTCAATGATTACTAGGTGCATGTTTCATGCTCTTCAAATTATCAGGTTTTTATTACAACCCTTTTGGGTGCCATCATTGCTAGAAGAAGTGAAAAAACCATAAGACATGATTCCTATACTCAGAGAACTTGACAGTTTCTGAGGAGGGTTGTTGAAGCCCTGGCAGGTGGGGCCCAAATTCTATCAGGATTCCTAAGAGCAGATGCTACGGGCTCAGAGGTGCGTCATTTCAGACTCCATGATGTATTTGCCTGCTTTACATTTCAACACCAGCCATAGAAACACCTTTTAGGCCTTTTTGTATCACCCATTCTTACAAGAGGAAAGACCAGCAAAATCACCAATTTTGTTCATATGGTATCTTGAAGGAAAGTTTAAAGTCTAGTTTGAACTCTATGAGTGGATGCAGAATGACCTACTAAATTGTTTCTCTGAAACCCAGCCTATATGTACTATTTCTCTGGTGGTTAAAAAAATGTTTTTTTAATTTTTTTAAGTTTATGTTTTGGGTTTACTTTCATTTATACCCTTATAAATTTATAATGAATATACTAGTTGGATGTTGTGTTATTCTTATCAGATACATTTGGTTATGAGACAGTCTAAGTGATCAGGCAATATCATTCTATTTATAAAAGTTTATTTTTCTAAGCAATCTTTTCAAATATCCTTCATGTAAAATGGAGAATGCTTGGGCTGCATTTTTATAACATCCACCAGAGGTCGCACAGATGTTCGCTACTATCTTAGCCTAGAAAAATCTTTCAAAGCTGAGAATAGATTCTACATTAAGTTTTAAAGGGCTCTATTTATGGAAAACAGAGACCTATTTTTTTCTTTTTGTTTTCTTCTTCCTCTCTTCTTCTCCTCCTCCTCCTTCTCCTCTTCTTCCTCCTCATCCTCCTCCTCTTCCTTCACTTCCTTCTCCTCCTCCTCCTGCCCCCCCTTTCTTTTTTTAATGGTGGGAAACCCCATGTACTTGGCCAGAACAGGGAACTAGAACCTAGAGAGGGGCCACACTCTCCCAGCTTAGTCTCAGAGTATTGGCAGCTCCGGGCCAGCCGCTGGACCTTCTAGTGCAGGGTTTTCAGTGATACAATCCTTTAAATATCTGATGGAAGCTATGGCTTCTCTTCCTGGAAAGCACAGCTTGACACAGACACCCAGAATTTGCATAAAAAATTAGGGACTAGTATGGCTCCTATAGCAGCTATTCCTAATGTTAAGAGTAGATACACTTGACACATTGTTTCCACTTCTTTACTTATCATTTGCTCCTTCACCCGTTTCAGTTAGGCTTTTGTTCTCATGAGTCCAGGGAAACTGTTCTTTTCCGGATTGCAAATGACCTCCCTTTTGAAGGTCAAATCCAATGATCTTGAAGGTCAAATACAATCCACAGACTCATCAAATTCAACTTCTCTGTAGCATCTGGCATAATTGTTTACTCCTTTCTGAAAACACTTTCTCAGCTTAGCCTCCAGGTCACATGCTCCAATCTCCTGGTTTTGCTGGTACCACTCTTTCTCTGTCATCTTTGCCGACTCTCCTTTCTCCTAGCCTCTGAACTCTGGAGAACTCAGTCACAAGCCCTTTTCTCTATCTACACTCACTGCCTGGGTGATCATATCTAGCCCTGTTGTGCTAGTGACTCCAAAATTTTTATCTCTGGCCTCTGCTTTTCCCCTCAAATCCCAAAAGCCTTCTTAACTTTCCACTTGGATGTCTAATAGGCCTCTCAAACTTAACGTGTCCAGAACAGAACTCTTGGTCTATACTCCAGCCTTTAAAATCCTACTCTTCAACAGGTCTTCCCCATCTCAAGAAATGGCACACTATTCACTCAGTTGATTAGGCCGAACACCTAGAAGTCAAATCCTCAGACTTCATATCCATCAGCTAATGCTGCTGAATCTACATTTGAAATATAGACTAAATCTCCTCAAGTACAGCCTTGCCCAAGCGTCTGTCATCTCTTGCAGGCTCAGCAGTAGCACCCTATAGCAGCTTCTGCTGTTGTCCCCTACAGTCTATGCTCTACGCAGAAACCAGAGAGATCTCTTACCAACATAAATCATTGCACGTCACCTCCATGCTCAAAACTCTCCAATGGCTTCTTATTACTCCCAGTCTAAATTTCAATCTCCTTATATGGCCTATACTTTCCTACTCCACTCATCTCCTATGCTTTCCCACTCCACTTTAGCCATATTGACTTTCTTGATATTCTGGAACCTGCCAAACCCATTCCCACCTCAAGACCTTTACCCTTCACCTAGACCGTCAAATGTCTTCCTCCCTCTTCATTCAAATTTCAGTTCAAATATCATCTTCTCAGAGGTAATCTCTCCACCAGGTTAAAATAGAAACTACCCCCCATCAGGTTATTCTCTAATCCTTTATACTACTTTCTTCTTTCTGCTTTTTTCTATCACTACCTGCAATTACATATTTATTTGTGTGCTCCTTGATTGACTCTCTCTCCCACTAGAACATAAGCTACCTGAGGACAGGGGCTTTATTTTGCTTACCACAAATCCTCACAAAAGCCATGTGATTATGGGTATTATGATCCCCCTTTTATGGATGAGTAGAAAGATTTTGAGAGGTTTTTACTGTCTAAGGTTATACATTAAGTGGCAAAACTGGATTCCAAATTCAAGTCTGACTCCAAATCCCACTGACTTTCTACTCACCATAGTGTCTCCAGTGACATGTTATGGCTAAATCTGGTGGATACTGTTCTACCCTTGGCTGGCTTGAGATTTCTGCAATATTTGACATAGTCGATGGTTCTTTCCCTAAACCTTGTTCCTTCCTCAAATTCCTTGATGCTAAAATGTCCTCATTTTCCTCTTACTTCTCTGGATATTCCTTCTCATCCCTTTAAGAACACTTTTTACTCACCCTGTCCCCAAATACTGATGTTTACTAGTGTGTTACCCACAGTCTTCTAATCTTGTTCCATTAGCTCTCCTTGGATTGTCTCAGCTATTCCCGTAGTTTCCACTACTACCTCACTACGATGTCCCAGAAATCTGTGACTCCAGGCTAAATTTCTCTTCCTGGATGTCTCATAAGTACTCAGGATCAACACGTCCAAAATGAAACTCATACCTCTCCCCTACTTGTTCCTTTGCATGTATCACCCATCTCACTGAATGACTTGGCCTAATGTCCAAGTCCAAAACCAGAGAGCCATCCTCCATACCCATTCCAGATCACCATGTCCCACCTCTAATGTCAGGGGTATCTTAGTTTGGCTCGGGATCCCAAACTGTTGATCAATATGCCAGATTCATCTTGCAAACGTATAGACATATTTATTTGTTCTGCATTGCATTTTTAAAATATATGAACCAGTTGTCAACATTTAAAAAATCAGGATCTTTTACATATAAATCTAGATTTCTAGATTATCTTGGGTAAAGAGGGAGGAGAGAGAAGAAAGGAAGATGTGACAACAGAGTTGACATTCACGCCTGGCAGCAGTGGCTGGACTTGGGTTATGCTGCCTGTCCACTCTGCTGTTAACCATTGCACATCAAGTTCCCCAGTCAAGCAGGGCATATCACAAGCTAGTTATGTTCACACATCTACTGCAGACTTGCTCTTTTCATGGCAGAAATAGGGAAAAAGTATTTCTCTGGTATCCATGCCTCCAACAAAAGTGGAAAAAAATAAAAGACTGGGAGAGCCAATTATTTCTTACCCTGGCCTGCTTTACTTACTTATTACCTACCTGGCCTCTCCCTGTATACATGTTGGAGTTTGTGACTTAGACAAACAATGTACACTATTTCTTTAGATATACCCAAGTCTATCTAAATTCTAGGGACCTCAAGGTATATGCATGTATCCAAGCATATTTGTGTAGCTATGTATGCATTGGCTGGGTTTGTTTGAATTTTTAAACAATCAACTCCACATGCTCTCACCACAATCTGTTTGGTGAAAGTGAGATTTCCATAAGTGTCCAGACTGGATTTCCCCTCAACCATTGATCAAGCACCAAAACACTGGGCCACACAGCAATGTATGGGTGAACTTACCAAAGGGCTTATGCCATCTATTAAGAGGGGGATTTGTCCTAAAGTTAAACAACTTAAATTATAGCATGTTTTATTTGTGACTGAGATAATGATGACAATTATCAAAGTACCCAGAAGCAGTGGACTTAAATTATTTCTGTGCTTTTTTTCTTTTCCTTTGGTTGAATGAAATTGATAAAAGGTCAAAAGTTTCTACTCCTTGGGTTGAATGAAATTGGTAAAAAGTCAAAAGATCCAGAAGTTAGGTTCTATGGATGTTTAACAGAGTGAACATTACATTTCTTTTGGAATATTGTTGTTTGGGTGGCAATAGGGAAAAAGAGCTGTTTGGTCTTCTGGGGCCCTCAGCTGAATGAGCTGTCCCACCTGTTCTTGCGGTGGTGTTGTGACAACAGTTAATAAGAGCCGTGAAGACATTCAAATGGCCAAGATGTCCCAGGTGGTTGTTACTGTGCACCTCATACTTGGGTCTAGGGAATGGCATCAGTGAGCACAGGAAAATGGGCTGCCAGGCCTCTAAGCCCTCTCTTCCATGGGCTTTTTATTCCTTCCAGGCTCCTGATGCAGAGATATGTGGGCCCAGTGAGAAGCATTGGATGCTGGGGTGAGGGGTGGGGTGGGTGATCAATATCTCTTTACATAATGATGGTGACGATAATAATATAATAATTATTATTATGGCTGTCATTCACAGTGTGTCTTCTGGACATGACAGTTTTTACAAATTATCTCTCTTAATCCTTTCAACAACCCTGTGCTCTTATTATGCCCATTTTGCAGATCTGGAAGCTGAGGCTCAGGGAGATACAGAGATTTGCCCATTGTCACACAGTGGAATAGCTGATATTTGAATGCAGGCTTATCAGAAGCTGATGTCCTTGCTCTTAGCCATTGGGTTATATTGTCTCTCTTTGAGATTATGTTTTCTGAGAGGAAAAAACATTTGAAATTGTATTGGTAGCAAATAGTATTCTCTTCAGTAAAAAAAAAGTTGTCACAGTCTTCTCTAGGTTCAGCCTCATTTTAGGTTCAAACTTGAGGTAGAACAGGTTTCAGAGACTTTACACATTCCTATCAGATAAGGACAGGGGCTGGGATCTACACAAAAAGGTTTTCATCATCCTGAAAAAAAAGAAATGGAATTTTCTGGTCAGATCTTCTGTCAGATAAAAATGGAATTTGGGGCAACTTAAGGAAATTTCTGGATAAGTAAGAATTTAGCTGACATCATCATTCACATATCCTTAGTGATTCCCTGAAGATTTTCTCCTTACAACTTTTTTTATAAAAGAGGTAAGCTTGTGAGGCATGCATTATGGAACTATTGCATTCATTTTACCATTTACCTTAAAACTATTTCTACATTTCTAAGAACTTTTAAAGAGGACTTTACAGAAATAAATTAATGTTCTAATTTAATGTTTTCAAATTGCAAGGGCTTTTATATTTTTCTGGCTAAAACCTGCAGATGTTATGGTACTCATGAAAACTTTGATTAATGAAGCTTACTAGTTTTCTCTTACACATTTTCTTTCCCAGTGAATTTTAAAAGTGTCCTGCCAAATCCATTAATTTATGTCTATGTGTGCCTTAATGCACAGAAACTTAATTTTGAGTCTGGTTTATTTATTATGTTTAGTACTAATTTAGAAAGTGTAAAATGTTGCTCAGCAAGTGTAGATAGTGTTATTCATTAATTCATTCAACAAAAATGTTTTGTGTACCTACAATATACAAGGAAGTTACTAGACACCAAAGGCATGTCAAGATAATTACAGAGCCTAGAAGTCACCAAACATGAATTTAAATTACTTAAGTTGTTCTTCCTCTGGTCAAATCTGTGACCATGTTTACACAAAGGGAGCATAGACAATAGTTTGGCTCTAAACTGGCTTTTCAAGCTCTAATGTTCATCACGCACAGTCCAGAGACAGCTGAAGGGAACAAAAATATTTTTACAAGGTGAGCTTCCGTTCCCTGAAAAACCAAGCCAGGTCTCACTGGCTAGAATTTCTGGCATCAAGGCATGGTTTAGTAACTTTAAAATTCAGGATAAAAACACACCTAAAAAGGTCTCTGAGCAGAAGGGGTTAGGGGCGTGAGAAGGAAGGAGAGAAGAAGAATCTCTAGAAGATTCTGAGCTTCAAGAAAGGATTTAATTCCTTTCTCCTAGCGTCTCTCTTGTGCCTGCTACCCTTTTCCTTTTCAGTTTAAGCGTGCCAATACTGAGGTCTCTCTGGCCCTGCCCCCACTTTGTCTTTCTTCCTCTCCTGGAACACACATGCCAGGGTTGAGAGAGTCAGATTTCTCTGAAGAAGTAGCAGCTTCAAAGGGCATGCGTGCTTCTTTCCAGACCTCTTTTTCTCCAGTTGAATGCATCACCTTCTGTAACTTCTTCACCCAAACATCATATCAAATCAAAGTGCTATTTTCTTCCAGCAGCCTCCATCCCTGAGAAAAGTAAATATTTATGCATAACTGTATTTTGCTTTGAGGTTTTTTTCCATGCATTTCTGAGCATCTGCATTTACATTCTGGTATTTTCCCTATTAACTTGCAAACTTCCAGCTGTTCCTGTGATTACATCTGAAAGAGCACAACTAAATTAGACTAGTACAATTCTTCTATCTAATCTACTGTGGTTTTTCTACATAGTTCTACCTCCTGATTTTAAACTGCTTTCCACTTGCCAGAACTTTCCACAATGTGGAACAAATCTAAATCTATTTCCTTGGTCTCTTACCAGGTGTTGTGCACAGGGGTATTTAATAAATGTTTGTGGACTCCTAAATCTGAGACTCTGTTACCCAGGGGCTGGGGAGTAGCCCTCTTCTATCACTAGACAGGAAAAAAGAAGAGAAAACTGGCTAGAATGGTGGGGAAAGATTTAGGTTAGATAAGGAACAGCTTAAACTTTGTAAGGTCTTGACAGAAGGAGATTGTGGAGCCTTCCTTGAAGGTTTTTGAAGAGGGAAGAAACTAACATTGGCAGATAGCTTCACCTACTCCATTCAGGTGTGGAGCGGAGAGGCAAGTATTGACATTCAGCTTGGTGAGTTAGCTCAGCGACTGTGCCTCTAGAGATGCAATCTGAGGGACCGGCCCGGTGGCGCAAGCTGTTAAGTGCGCGTGCACCGATGCACCACTTGTCAAGCCATGCTGTGGCGGTGTCCCATATAAAGTGGAGGAAGATGGGCACGGATGTTAGCCCAGGGCCAGTCTTCCTCGGCAAAAAAAGAGGAGGATTGGCAGATGTTAGCTCAGGGCTGATCTCCTCACAAAAAAAAAAGAAAGAAAGAAATGGAATCTGAGTCCATGCTTGCACAAGAAAATAGTTGTCCCTGTAAAAATAAGAGCTACCATTTCTTGAGTGCAAAGCACTTTATATCCATTTCATCCAAATTCTATAATAATCCTTTGAGGTAGAAATTATTATCTCTATTTCAAAGATGAGGAAACTGAGACATATTGGGTTAAATAACTTGCCCAAAGTCATATAATTGGTAGGTGGTGGAGCAGATTCTGAAACCCACATCTCCTCTGAACCCAAAGGCTGTGCCCCTAATCATTACATGGTACGGAATCCTTTAGGGAGGGATCAAATGTCAGTGTGGATACCAGTGGGAAGTCTGGGATCTGTGGAGAATATTCGGCATTGAAATTTGCAGCTTCAAAAATGGGAAAAACAACTTATGGCACTAACCTGAATAACCTTACTTGACTTGGGTCCAGTTTTCTAGCAGTAGATTTTCACCAAATGCTTGTTGACTGACTCTCAAAACCTAAATAAGTGATTTTAGGATATGGAGGACAGCCCAGTGCACATCATTACTAAGCCAATACTTATTGAGTGGTGTCAGGATTTAAGACTATCATTTGCCTTGTACCAATGTGTAGATGTCACTTTCTAAATATTTTGCTATAGTGTTTTTCAGTAAATTTGTTGTTTCTTTCAAGGGGAGATTAAATAGCCTCTAGTTCATGGCTTTTAGAAGATTGTTGGATGTATTAGATGAATTAATGTGGTAACTTTCGGTTATATTATCTTTGGAAATATTTGCACTCCTAGGAATTAAATCAGAATCAGATAAAGTTGACTGAATGGAGCCTATTATTAACTGTTATTTATTCCTGATGATTCTGTGTTTTGTTATATACTATGTTTCTATATTGACTTTTCATTTATTTCTTTAGGGGCAAGTTAAATTATCTAATAGCACTGTAGATGTTTAATTGCATAAGGAATAACTGAACGATTGAACTGGAATAAAAGATTAAACAAAGGATAAAGACCTTGGATCAATCAAACCAAATAAACTTCTGCCCAAGTGACTAAAAAAATAATCACCAAGTAAATACTTTAAAAACACTTTGTGCTAAAAAGAGAATAAGCTAATAATCATCTCGCTTTTGAAAATATTGACAGTGGCCCTGGAGGGGATTTGGAGCATTAAAAGGAATCTCCCTGTGGGAGGCTTGAAGCCAGGACTGCCAAACAGAAACAGTTTACTGCCACAAGCCAAGTACTATTCAAGGCACGGAGGACTGAGAAGTAAGAGCCCCGTACCCTTGATCCTGCTGAAGCCCCTGAGGGTGCTGGACAATTTACAGACCAGTAGTGTCTGCTTTATTTATAGTTCTCAATCAAAATTCAATCTTCTTTGGACTTGCTTCTCTCAGGTTACTTTTAGTTTAGCCACATGACCTCACTGTGGAACTGAACAGTAAAGGCTCAGCTAAGCCATTTATCCCATGGAGACAATAGAAGCTCATACTCTGAGTCATACTCCTGACTCTTTACTTTCCTTTTTATCCACGTAAGACTTTCTAGCACACAGTCAGCCTCAGCGGGGAGGAATGTTCTGCTGTCCTTTCTTCCACGTGGATGATCTTTGCTTACCAGTGGAAATGAAGAAAGACAGATGAGGGAATTAAGGAAAAATAAGGCAACTATTTTGCTTGGCTCCCTTAGCTTCACCCTATTTTAGGTAAGAGGGTGCCAGGCTGGACTCAGTGTACTGTTTCTCACAGACATAAAGTTTGGAACAAAATATTACTCAATCCTCACTGTCGTAGCTAGTGTCTGCCAGGAACATTTGTGGCAGGATGTGGAGAAGGCAAGGGTCTTGACATGGAAGCAGTGTCCAGATAGTCTAGGGACATGAAATTGGGCCTACAAATCCTAAAAATAGCTCTACAAGTGAGAGGTTACCTTGAGGTGAGAAAAGAGAAGCGGTAGTGCCAAGCCTACATACTCTTACCCAAGATATGACTCATGATGGCAAACACTACATAGCGCTTATTATTCTAGATTCTTCGTGTATAATAATTTATTTAATCTTTACAACAATCACATGAAACAGGTACAATTCATTTTTCAGAGGAGGAAACCGAGGCACAGAAAGGTTGACTCATTTACACAGAGTCACTCAGCTAGTGAGTGGAAGTGCTGAGATTCAAACCTGGGCAGCCAGTCTCCAGTTTTAACCACTAAGCGCTGCCTTTATAAGCCAAACAGTGCCCAGGAGCTGGAGTGTCTCTGAACCCGGAGTGGGGTGAGAGTTCAGCAAAAGTGCCACAAAGGAGGAGGGTCTCCAGGGAGGCAGCCTGTGGGATATGACTTCAATAGGGAGAAAATACAGCCAGCCACTAAGAGACTGAGACACAAGGTTAAAAAAAAAAAAAAACAACTTGTTACCAAAGGGAATTCATGTAGCAAAAAGGAACCAGAATGGAGACCTGGGTTTAAAAATAATAAAGTAGTAGGAGCCACCATTTACCATGTGCCAGGCAAGGCAGCGAGTGGTTTATATAGTTATGTAATCCACATGGTCACATGAGAGGAGAGTTTTAATCTCCATTTTCCAGGTGAGAAAACTGAGACATAGAGACATTACATCACCCAAGATCCTATGTCTAGGAGGTAGTGAGGCCAGAACTGCAAACCTGTGTCCGTCGGACTTCTGAGACTCTGCTCTTAACTTCTGGGCCATCATGGCAGAGAATCCAGTCACTGGACAACAAGGCTGCAACGGTCGTGGGTGTTGGTTAATCAGGCACAAATACCAGGGCTATGGGAATGCAGGGTTAGGAACCTGGGAGGCAACTACACTCAGAATCCACAAAGATATCAGTGTCCTGCAGCAATGGTTGATTCAACTCAGGTCTGGGCCACTTGCCCATTGGGGGCTGTTTATTTCAACTTTCCACCCAATTTGTCAGGTCCCAATTAAAAGTAGGTAAATCCATCATTCCAGGAAAACTTACAAAGCAATTTATTTTAAAGATGAATTATTTTCTAAATGCCCTATTATAAGACTGGTTAGAAGAACAAATTACCTTCATTTGAAGGCATAAAAGTCCCATAGATTACCCCGTTCATTAATTGGGGACATATGATGAAAAAATGTATGTTTGATTTTGACCATAATTGCATTACCTTCATCCATACAACTTAGGAGAGACTTTTTCATGGCTCCTGCTCATTTTCACTCATCCACATTGCCTTCCTATCAGTCCCCAGCCCTCTATCTAGAGCCTATGTCAAGCCTTTCCACTGATCACGTTACAATATGTAGCTGTTATTGTAACATATCTTAGCTTCATCTCTGTAAATTACCAGCTGCATTTTGCCATATGAACTGCTACTATGTGCTACACAAATCACAACTGATCAATCTATATGAATCAGACTGATGACTAAGAATTAGACATTTCTTATCATCAATGAAAAAAGCTAGATGCTAGGCACAGAAATATCA
Source organism: Ceratotherium simum simum (assembly GCF_057802395.1). Classification (NCBI taxonomy): domain Eukaryota; kingdom Metazoa; phylum Chordata; class Mammalia; order Perissodactyla; family Rhinocerotidae; genus Ceratotherium; species Ceratotherium simum. The sequence goes on from NC_141906.1 coordinate 47,967,910, forward strand.
TAGATGAACAAAATCCACAGATAATTTTCAAAAATTCATCAGTAGTAATTCATACACTATTGGAAGTTCCATGAAGGCAGGAACCATGTCTCTTTCACTCACCACTGTGTTTCTGGTAGTTAGCACAGTGCCTGGCACAGGAGGTATTCAATCATCTTTTGTCACAAGAATGACCAATGAACGATGAACTAGGAGGTATATGTGAATGCCTACTGTATGTTCAGAATCTTCTTGCTGCTAACACACATATGTCTCCTTCTCCACAGAAGTATATGGTTTTACTTACTTGAGACTGCCAAATTGAACAGAATGCAAACAATAGAGGGAAAATCAAGGGAACCTATTGACGTTAGTATGTGAATCCTGAAAAGTTGCATATATGTTATATACATTTGGAACTGATGCTTTCTAAGAGAGGTTTCCATGGATTGCAATATTTCCAGGAACTTCTCCTGTGAAGTATACTTCAGTTAGGTAATTCAGTCAATTCTCACTGTCATCTTTTTCCTATTCACTTGTGCTTTTTTTCTCTTTCTCATGAAAAACATGTTCATTGCAGTTGTGACTCTTCCAACATTTAATACACATTATTTAAAATTTAAATTTTAAATCATGATCATCTAATTGTGGTTCTAAAACACGTTTCTCTTAGAGACTGCAAAGCATCTGCTGCTTTCATCACACTAACAAATTTTATGCATTTACTTTTATCATTTCCTTCTTATTCTGTGGCATGTAACAACAACAACAACGCGTTGTCTAGCCCAGTGCTTCTCAAGCTCTAATGTGCCTACAAATTACATGTGTATCTTATTAAAATTCAGATTCTGATACATTAAGTCTGGGGTGGGGTCTGAGATTCTGCATTTCTAACCAGCTCCCACGTGATGCCAATGCTGCTTGTCCGGACACTATACTCTGAGTAATGAAGGTCTAGAAGACTGAGTAGTGGTTTCTCCAGTTATTTGGATCACATGGGTTATGGCTTTTACATTCTGCTCTACCAAATGAAGCACTGTTGGGAACATTAAATCAAGTTTAGAGTCAAATGGAGTTGGGATTAAAGAGCATTTCCCCAAAGTAAAAACTTACTTATTTGTTCACATATTTCTTTACTCTAGGATAAAATGAATAAATTTTTCCATGGAGAAGAAACCTCTTTCTCCTGATGTCTGAAAAACAGAGAAGAAACCCAGGCTTGTTTCACAGTTTAAGACATGTAAAAAAAATGTGTATTAGTCTGTAATTCCTATTATTGGTATTAATTGCTATCTATAAATTAATGCAAAGTAATGAAATATTATTGATAAAGTTTGCTAAGCACCTGAAAACAATGAAGAAAAATATATTTTTAGTTGTCTGAGTTGGAATACATTGGGATTCTAATTCAGCTTATTTTATTAAATATGTGAAACATGATAAAACAAAGACATGTTTATTGAGTCTTTACTTCAAGGTAAATATTGTAAACTTTAACTCTTCCCTCTAGTATAATTATGCTCATCCATAAAAAAGAAAAAAGCAGAAATAAATCCGGGTATAGGTAAGATTCATAAATTAATGACATAGATGAAAAGTCTCTGACTCAGAGACAACCATTTCAATGCAAGCCTTGGTAGAGCTCATCCTCTCTAGAATTTGTCCACTAAATAGTAAGGAGCCAAGAAATTTTTAGAGATCTAAAGAAGGATTTTACTAATACTGCTGAGTTAAAAAGAAGAAAAAAACCCAACCTGTCTTTCTCCCTCTCAATTGTCAAAAGTAACATATATACAGTATAGAAAAATAGGAAAATAAAGAAATGTAAAGGAAAAGAATTCATCTGTAATTTAATTCCCAGAAACAATCACTGATAACATGTTGATATATTTTTGTTTTTTCCCCATGCATATGTTTTATTTTACATGTTTAAAATCACACTGTATAGCATATACGTTTATTATCCCTTTTAACATAACATCATATAATTTCCCATTCATGAAAATATAACTTTAAATAATTAAATTTAAACATCTTCATATGTTTGTACTAAATTTTTGCATTTATTTTTCTATTTTTTGGACATTTGGGTTTTTCCAGTTTTTCATTTTATATACATAACTATTGTGATTTACTCACCCCCTTCCCCTTAAAAAGTTCTTTTACCCAGTATTCTGGTTACACAACTTTTTCTTCTCCTTCTTTTCTAAGCTAAGCTCATCTTAAAACTTCCTCTAGTTCACAAATTCTCAAGTTCATTTCTCAGTTTTAATGTAGTAAATCAAATCAAGTCAACAAAGATTTGTTGACTGGGTGTGTCCCTTCCCTACTTAAAAATATTTACACTGTGAAACAGTCAATAATCTCTTGAGTCAAGATCCAAACTTTTCCAGATTTAATATAAAAATTTCCATTTAGTTACTGCACACTAGAAGAAATCCTCCAAGTAAGCCAGTTCCAGCCACCATCTTGTTTATGGAACTCTCTCATCACTAACTGGCTGCTTCAAAACAGTGTTTTGGGCCAGTGGCTAAAACTGGAGAGATTACATCTTAAATGAGTCAAGAAATATAACAGCAAAACCTATCTGGAGTTGGGCAAAGCACTTACTATTCTTACAAATCGAAAGTCTTAACCTTCTAAAAGTTCTTACTATCAACGTTTTTACATGTATGTCAGGATGCCACACAAAAAGTGCGGTGGGTGGGGAGTATTGACTTTTATTCATCCCTTAGAAATGATGTCCTTTTTGCACTTAAACTCCCAGTGTGACTTTACAAACACACGCTTGGGGATTTCCTTCCTCACTTCCACTCTACTCCTGCCCGACAAACAAGCTCTTCCTGTTTATTCTCAGCCTTGCTGTCTGGGCTGGGTGCTCTGCATCAGTCTCTCCCTTCCTGACTACCTGCTAACGCCACCACGGAGGACTGATCTCCTGGCACTGTTTCCTTGCTAAGGGTTCTGTCCTTATTCCACTTTAGGGCCCTGGTTCCTTTTGTGGTTAAATTTTGTTCTTCAGTGCCCCATTGCACGTTTTCCCAACTGGATTCACGTACAGGGTTTTTCATGCCAGCATTATTTATAATAGTGAATAACTGAAACCATCTAAAGGCCAAATGTAGGGGATGATTTTAAAAATTACTACATGATACAGCTGTTTTTTTAAATTCAGTTAGCATTTTTTAATAAAAACTCTTTGAAAACCAGGATTACAAGGACACTTCTTTTTTTTTCTTTCTTGATGAGGAAGATTGGCTCTGAGCTAACATCTGTTGCCAATCTTCCTCTTTTTGCTTGAGGAAGATTGTCCCTGAGCTAACATCTGTGCCAGTCTTCCTCCATTTTGTATGTGGGATGCCGCTACAGCATGGCTTGACGAGTAGTGTGTAGGTCCACGCCTGGGATCCAAACCCGCAAACCCCAGGCTGCTGAAGCAAAGCAGGCGAACCCAGCCACTACACCCCAGGGAGACTTCTTTTAAATGATACAGCAATCGTAAACCAATAGCTATTTTAATACTTCATGAAATACACTGGAAGCATTCCTTCTGAGGTCAGGAATAAAACAAAAATGCTTTTTTCCTAGAGATGTTTGCAGCTTGCTCACTTTCATTTTTCATTTTCTATGCCCCTGGCCCCAGAGTTCTTGAATTTCCTCAGTTATGCTGGAGAAGTTGCTCCAGGGTACCAGGATAACTTGGTGTCATAGGGCTTGCACCCCACTTCCTAATTTGGCCAAATGGTCATGGCAAAAGTGTCGGTGAACCACCTGGATTAAAAGATTAGAAGTAGAAAATAAAAAGCCAAAATGATTAGGAAAACTATTTAGCTGCATGAGATGGAACAAAGTTTTTCTGAAAAGACAACTTTTTGGTCTTACTTGAAAAAAAATCTATCCCCTAGTTTATTTTATTAACATATCCTTGGTCTTACAACTAAAATATTTATAGAAATAGAAATCATACAATGAGGAGGGTTTTTTAATAAAAATACTATCATTTTACACACATTTTGTAGCCTGCATTTTTTTGCTCAGTCATACATTACAACCATTTTCCTATGTAATATATGTTTATCTAAGTCACGATTTTATAGGCTATATAATATATCCTGATATTTCAGTACCACAATTTATTTGATCTTGTCCCTATTGATGGGTATTCATTTTGCATCCAATTTTTCTAAACTTGGCATTTTAAGTACTGTCTCCCCCTCCTCCTGTCCACACAGCAAATAGGAAACTCCTCAGCTTTCCCTCATAGCTCAGGTGACTCTCTCCCTAATCTTGATAGAAATCTGCAAATTTACACTCTAGAAGGAATAAACCAGGAGGACTTTGGGTGAAAATAGGGTGATCAAGTTGGGAGTCAACATTGTCTATTTCAAAAGCCCCAGTCTCCTTCGTTCCCAGGATGTTTCAGCCAGATTCACACTCTTCTCTACACACACACACACAGGACAGGGGATTGGAGGTTAACATGGATGGACCTGGAGGACATTATGCTAAGTGAAATAAGCCAGTCACAGAAGAACAAATACTGCATGATTCCACTTATATGAAGTATCTAAAATAGTCGAACTCATAGAAGCAAAGAATAGAATGGTGGTTACCAGAGGCTGGGGTAAGGGCAAGTCGAGGAGTTGCTATTCGAGAGAGATAAAATCTCAATTATGCAAGATGAATGAGTTCTAGAGATCTGCTGTACAACATTCTGCCTGTAGATAACAATACTGCATTGTACACTCAAACATCTGTTAAGAGGGTAGATCTCATGTTAAGTGTTCTTACTGAAATAAAATAAAATAAAGTAACTAAAAAACTAAAATGCTGATTAAAACACATGCATGAGCAGGGCTTGTTGACTGGTAGTTTTCCCTCTACATGATATGGTCCAGGACCTGGCCATTGTTAGAGAGAATTCCAACCATTGGTAACTACCGATCCTTTCTCTTGGTCATATCTTGAAACTATTAAAATCATGTTTTAAAAATGCATTTAATGGCATGGGACAAAGCTTATATTAAAGGGGGAAAGTCAAATACAAATAGTATTACAATGTGATCCTAGTTTATATATACTGTATCTTCATTAAATACCAAAATATAAACTGGTTACCTTGGGGTGCAGATGGGAGGGGAGCATTATTTTCTTCTTTATACTTTTCTATGTTTAAAAAATTTCATATAATAAATATGTGCTGTATCTATGAGACAAACACAATAAATGCTATGAAAACATCCCCCCTGACTTTACCAACGTACTTTTATATCGTTTATTTCTTACCCTGTCTCAGTTACTTTTAGTCTTTATTTTTTTACCTTTCAGATGCCCTTTTGATGGTAAATAGTAAAGACATCTCTTAAATAACATAACATACCCATATTTTTTTCTGGGGCCGGTACAATAGATGATACCACTCAAAATGACAATAAAAAATGTTTGTAATGGCTTTATTCATAATAGCCTAAAAATGAAAATGACTCAAATGTCTATCAACTGGAGACCGGATAAACTGGAATATATTCATGGGGTGGAATGCTACACGGAAATAAAAAAGAATGAACCACAGCTACACACAACACCAATGAATATTACGGTCATTATGATGACGAAAAGAAGTCAGACACAAAAGAGAACATATTGGAGGATCCATGCATAGATTTTGAAAAAGAGATAAAACTAATCTAGGGAGACAGAAGTCAGAATAGTGGTTTCCTTTGGGAATTATTGAGTAGAAAGGGGCATGAAGGAGCCTGTTGGGTTTTATGTCTTCATCTGGGTAGTTGATACACAGGTGTGTGGGTGTGTGCGCGCATGTGTAGTACATGTAAAAAATCATCGAGCTGTATGCTTAAGTTTTGTGTTCTTTATGCATAGTATATCTTAAAAACAAAACAAACCAAAAAAGAACATAGGAAAGTCATGTTGGAAAGAAAGGATTGCTTCTCAGAATCTGAAAGCAAATAGGTTAGGATTTCCCTTGCAGCTGGGATTGTGTGGAAACTCTAATTGGGCTTTCTGTATTCTTATTTAAGAGTGTTATCTATTTCCTAAAGAAATCACAATATTACAATATGTAAAGAGAAAATGTAAAAGAAAAATATACCAAAACTAATTATCCAGGGACGTAAGGGGTAGGGTGCAGCATCATTGGGCCTAAGATTTAGGTGTGTCTGAATAGCCAAGATTAGGATTAGGTCCCTCTCAATCTCAATCTCTCTCTCTCTCTCTCCCCTTCTCTTTTTCCTTCCTTCCTTCTCATCTTTTCTTCCTTTGTTCTTTTCTTCCTGACTGCCTGTCAGCCTTCCTTTCTTCCTTCCCCACCCATCCTTTATTTCTTTATACTCTGGTTAGTTTCAAAAGAGATTTAATCTTTCTTACTAGAATTCTTAAAACAATGAAATTTTTGGTCCCTCTACCGTTAGGTGTGCATAGCTCATTAAGATATGTCTTTTTTTCCCCGATCTTGATCTTTACTTCACTAAATTCTTTCATCCAAATTCTAATTTGATGTTTATCAAGTTGGATTCTGGCAGCCAATATTGAAAGGAAAGCCTTGTAAATTAACCAATTCACATTGTTTATAAAAATTTTTTAAAAAGTTCTCAGGAAAAAGGTTGTTTGGGGTTGAATTATGTCTCCCCAAAATTCGTATGTTGAAATCCTAATCCCCAGTACCTCAATAAAGTTGATTTTTGAAAGCACTTAGATTTAAAAAGAAGAAGAAGAAAGAAAAAGAAATCATGGTGCCTTGGAGGAATGTCTGATTCCCGGTCTGAGGCAGGAAACCTCCAGGATGAGCTTGAGACATCTTGTTGTAGCAGAAAACGGGGAATTTTCCAAAGACCACTGGGTCATGCCAACAAGACACGAAGCCAACATGAAGGTAATCCTCTGGCCAAAGATGGGAAAATTTGAGCATGAAATAATTGACACGATGAATATAAAAAGCCATGAGTTCATAAGATATTTTTAAAATGAGAGAGAGAGAATGAAGGAAAATAGCAACAACAAAAACAAAACTCAACTTCATTAAACACCAATTGAAATAACAAAGGCATCAATTCTTACTTAGGAAGGCGGCAACTGAAAAGAAATAATTATCTATTATCCTACCTTTCCTGAACAATTTGTAATTTAAGGTGCCAAATAGCCCTAGGAGATTAAGGGAAGTCCTCTTTACAGAAGAATTTCAGTTAATAAATGTAGGAAGAATGATAGATTAGTAAAATCTCTATTTTACAATCCCCAAAACATTGACTGACTCTGATTGTCAGTGGATGAAATCATTAGACAAACGTTTGGTGGGAGATTCTTTATTGGGGGAGAAGGCTGGGCCGACACCACTAGAACTCATTGACTGGCTCAATCTTAACATCATACAAGTGCAACAATCAGACACTGTGCGCACCCGATGTGACACACATGAAGTACACAGCCACCTATGAATATACTTACCAAAGGAGTTGAACCTAATCAAGCCACAGGAAACTTCTGTTTATAGGAAGTACAGAGATAAGAGGAACAAGGTAAATGACACTACCAGGAAGCAAAGGACAGATCCAGAAGGTGGAACATTGTACAGAACAATTGACCCAGTTTCTGTACAAGTCAATGACACAAGTTTAAATGTCGTACTTAAGATAAGTACTACTTAAGATAAAAAGAAACTTAAAAGATATAACAACAAGATGTAATGTTCGGACCTTCTTTACATACTGATTCAAACAAGCCCTGTTAAAAAGACAATTTTGAAACAATTGAGAAAATTTAATTTTAATTTTTAAAATTTAATTTAAAAAATTGGACTGTGTTTTAGAAAATTCCAGGACAGTTTTGTCAAATTTATAGTCTGATAATAGCATTGTGGTCATGAAAGAAAATATCTATATATTTTTAAGATGCACACTGAATTATGTAGGAGTGAAATGGCATGATATATGGAATTTACTTTAAAATATATCAGAAATAAAAGAATTAGGTGAAGCATATGTGGGCAATCTTTATAATTGTTGAATCTTTTTTTTTTTTTTTGGTGAGGAAGTTTAGCCTTGAGCTAACATCTGTCGCCAATCTTCTTTTCTTCACTTGAGGAAGATTAGCCCTGAGAGAACATCTGTGCCAATCTTCCTCCATTTTGTATGTGGGTTGCCACCTCAGCATGGCTGAGGAGTGGTGGTGGTCTGTGCCAGGGATCTGAACCCTCAAACCCAGGCCAGCGAAGCGGAGCACGCCGAATTTAACCACTACGCCACAGGGCCGGCCCCATTATAATTGTTGAATCTTGATAAAGGGAATTGGGGGTTCATCACCCTATTCTTTCTACTTTGTGTATGTTTAAAGTTTTTCATTACAAATTGTTTTCAAGTATTTACTTTAGACATAAGGAAGCATTTGTTTACGGAAATAATAGAGAGACTGAGGAAGTTCCTTCCTTGGTCATCTATTGAAACACAAAACAAACTTAAGAGGTAGACACCTCTCCAGAACTCACCTCTCACACCTCTCACAAAGATGTTCATTCCTCTGAGAATTGACCATCCCCCACTCCCTGCCCCCACCAACCCACTGACCACTATCACTCTGGACTCTGTTCTAGGCCATAGCTAGTTTCACCAAGGTGAACACCAGGCTCAAGATGGTCCAGTTGGATTCTTGCTGCCAAAGATTTAAAATCGAGATTCAAAACCTGCTTATCAGAATCTGCTGTTGGAGAACTCCAGAGTCAGGGAGAACTATATTCTGCCAAGTGAACTGCAGAAACACATAAAGCTGATCTAGAGGGTAGGGGTGGGAGGGGAAGGAAGAGGATGAAGCAGATGCAGAATTCTGACAGTATTCTCTGCCCTATTTTCATCTCTCCCTGAGGGCCAGCTGTAGTTCTCCTCTTAGGGTCTATGAGACCCACTTCTCCCTGATAGTAAATTTTGTCCAAGGGAGCACTCTGTCACAGGCTAGCCTTGGGAGCAGGACACCAAGACCTTAGCTACTGGTGAGCGTCAGCTGACAGCCTGGGAACCACTGGGCCTGGACGATGTTGCTGGTGATTGTCCTCAGTGGAGGAGGCCTTTGGTCTCACAGAAGGGTTAAGTCTCTCATTATCATTTAAGGAAATTTCTGCCTAATGACTGTTTAACTTAATTATATTAGCTTTTTTACTATCTTTAATAAAACTCTTTAACTATAGAAGAAAAGTGGGTCTCTATGAGACCTACTCACACAATAGTCAATTTTGCCCCCCACCTTGCCCTTTTTTTTTTTGTCTAAAGTTGCCTCCAGTAAGTCACTGTAATTGCAACCAAAAGAATCCTTACTAATACTAACTGCCTTTAGTTTTATCTGGCTTAATTATAGTGCTTGCTTGGAGCACATGTGTGTGGGCTAAATAGCTTCCTTCTGGTTTATAATTCCATATCTCTATAACTAAAGGAGAGAGAGTGGAGACTTTGGGGTGGTACTACTTTGGGTGGACTCATGTCTACCCCCTTGCCCCAATAAAAACTTGCTTCCCTTAAACTTGAAAAACTTCCTTGACAATCTGAGAAACCTTGCCTAATTAATCATAAGTGGAGATAAGACAGTTGTAAAGATAGGTGCCTAAAGGAATTTTCTACGCTGACAATGACACTTGATCAATACAGAAGTGACAAACAACAAATTAACAAAGTAATCACGGAAATGCTTCTAGAGGCAAGTGGGCAGGGTTACTGAAGGCCTAATACATCACAGCTTCCGATGTCCACCTTTGGACTCTTTAGGTCTGGAATTGCTCTAAAGCTATAATTCAAATTGGTGGGTTGAGTGTGATGGCTGGCATATCCCACAAGGGCAGAAATGTTTGTTCAGATATACTTCATGTACCTGCACATAACTGGCTTTCAAGAAATGGTATTGCATGAAGTTATAGCTTTTGTAGGTTTACAAGCCCAAACAAGGCCAGACCCCAATGTAGCCCTGCAAATGTCAATATAGGACAATTCTCAGTCCTGTATTGCTTGGAAAACAGTTTAGAAACAGCTCTACAAGCTGATAATGACAAAGAAGTCATGCCAAAATATATCAAAGTAAAGAAAAACAAATATTTTATCTTTTAAAGTAACACAGCAAATTCTGGGTCATTATCTCAAAATCTAACAACAATCTCCATCACTCTTTCTCAAACCGTAAACCGGGAAATGCGCCCACGAGAGCTTCAAGGGAGCCAAAGACGCAAAACATTTGTTCAGTGGTGGAAGTGATGAACGGTGGGCTCTCTGAATGAGTAGTCAGACAGCATCTACTTCTTTCATTCACGTCTAATTTCTCTTCTCTGACTTTAAGAGTTGCTGCTATTTCCCTGCTGTCTTGGATGATCCAGGAAATTAAGTTGAACAGTGAGCTCACTCAAGAAAGAAGTTTCCTTTTTATGCAGAGCTTTTTAATGCAGTGGTGCTGCCAGGACAGAAGTGGTCCCTGCAATGCAGTTAGACTGTCAGGCAGTGTTTATTCATCTGTCTTTCTCTTTCTCCCAAGACCAAATGATTGTGGAATTGCACTGAACATTACCAAGGATAAATACAAACCAAAGGTTCTTTCTGGAGTGGTTGAAAATAATCTTATTATAACCTGCATTATTCATGTGATTTCACCCTCATGCATCATGCAAGATTTCCGGGCTGTGGTTTATTTAGCCACAGTAAGCTTGACCTAGAATTATAAAATTTGGCTGTCCCACTTCTTCAGGAGTGTTTTTTCCCTTGCCACATGAGCAACATGCATTTACCCTTCCATTTTCACACTTTTTCAAAATCATTTATATGTCACTAATATTGTTTACTTTAATCCGACAAGAATTTCTTTCTGCAAGTGCCTCAGACCCCTTTCAGAGGAAGAATCACAGGAATGAATTGTGATGGAACCCAGTCCAACCACTATTGTGTTCTGATTGGCTGCTTGGGGGGAATTTACTGGTCAAAGCAGAATTACTTGACTTCAAGGAAAAATGCATCTCCTCTCCATTTTCTTTCATGAATCATTCCTAGGGTCTGTGGGGTTAGGACATGAGGAGAAGTGGGGTCAGGACAGGGGGAGAGGGAGAGTAGTCAAGATCCCTTCCTCCATCTGCAGAGAGTTGGGCTGCACCCTGAATTTGGGCCTGGTTGCTTTGAGTGTGGCCAAATGTAAGTACTGATGTGGGGCAGGTACTACAGTAAGCCCAGATCAGATATGTTTGAATTTCTGAAACTGTGCACGATTTGTGCTAACTCACTTGACTGAGGACCCAGGTAGACTTGGGGTGGGGATAGGAGGCTAGTGCTGGTGAACCTGATAAGGATTTGGGAAGGCCAGTATGATACTTACCATTTTTCCCCTACACTTGGGTGCTATTTTATTTATCTTAGTCATTATTTTACAGTTCAAAGTCTTTTGCATAATCTTCATGAGTGCAGAAATTGAATTGTTTCATAAGTGCTTCATGAAATGTAAAATTAATAGTAGTGTTCACTCATTCAGTCACTCATTCATCTATTCATTTATTTAACACATATTTATTAAACACCTCCTATGTGCCAGGCATTGCACTGTCTGATATCAACATGTTTATTTCAATGTCAAAATAATTTTCTTGTATTCCATAAGTTTTACATGTGATTGCAAATAATCTGTATTTTAGGAAAGGATAGTTTAACAAGAAGAATGCAGAGGTAAACCCTCCAAATATTTAAAAATAGCATACAAATATTTCTGACTGTAACCAAAATTTCACTATATATATTTTTCTGAATGTCCAAAATTCTTGCAGTACTTGTTCAGTCAAGTAAGTGTACAAGTTACTCCAGGAAGAACTTGAGTGTATAAAGAGTAAAACCCTAAAATAAATATAATAAGTTCTCATATTGACCATTCATAACACCATATTTAGGGTAAATATTTGCACCTGGATAAAAAGAAAAGACCTTATAAGTTGATGTTAGGTTTCTTTTTCCATCAAGGATTTAATAGGGCAATGAACAATAAATTGTGATGTTGTTGAACTTACACAGTTCCTAATACTTTTTAACTAACAATTATTTCCATACTTATCTGCCCAATTATACATGCTTAAAAAATTGTACCTGACAGGGCTGGCCCCGTGGCTTAGTGGTTGGGTGCGCGCGCTCTACTGCTGGCGGCCTGGGTTCGGATCCCGGGCGCACACCGAAGCATGGCTTCTCCGGCCCTGCTGAGGCCGCGTCCCACATACAGCAACTAGAAGGATGTGCAACCATGACATACAACTATTTACTGGGGCTTTGGGGGAAAAAATAAATAAAATTAAAAAAAAAAAATTGTACCTGACAAAGGAAACAATCTCCACCTATTTGCCTACACACACCCTTTCCAACCATACCTGCTCACTGGCTGCTCCCCATTTCCCGGTAAGTACATAATACTGGGAGGGACTTTGAACTGCCCTTTTCTCCCTTCAAGGAAAAACACTGAAAGTATCTTGGCAAGTCAATGTTCAGCCACAGAAATCTCAGATACAACCAAAAATAGCAAGCCATTGAGCCTCACAGAGCCTAGGCTGACAGAGTATGGTGCTGGGGGGAAGACCTAAGGCAGTCAGAACATGTTCTGGGGCTTCCCTAGGAAATGGCAAATGTCTCTGGTGAGGAACACGAGGACAGGCTTAAAACGAACAATTTTCCTGAGGAAGAGCAAAGAATGAGCTAGGCTTTTAGAAACCACAGTTGGCCTACTTCTTCCCCCAGAGAATTCTGTCCTATATTAAATTTTGGGACTGAATAGGTCATTCTTGGACACATTGTGAGTTGACTGTTCATTCAGCTTGACAAAACGAGCTTTGAATTATGGAGCTCTCTTCTACCCAGCTTTAGCAATCCTCAGGGGCCAAAAGCCCTTCTTTACGCCCAACTTTGTGGTCTTCATGCTTGCAACTGAAAGCCAGCTCTTCCCTGTGTCATATTTTGTAAAAACTGAGAGGTCTTTAAATACACAAAGAATCATTTGTTTATTTTTACCAAATTAAAAAGAATCATAGGATGTTTAAAGTTCTAAGGTGATTTAGAGTTCATTTAGAATAATAATAATTCTTTACACAGACATGTTGTCTTGGCCTGCCCACCATCCCTTCCCTCTTCTTCAGGTAACGGCACTTCATTTTTTCCTTCGGGAAACTACCCTCCCCCACTGTTAGTCCATGAGGTTGAAATGGGGCTGATTCTACCCACAGCTCCAGAAAAGGGTCCAAAGAGAGTCCATATCCCCTGACCACAGTGACTACTTCAAGAATGAGCACCTGGTCCAGGTTGAGCCAACGAGAGCCAGCCTAATTTGATGGAGTTTCTGATGCTTCTCATCAGAGTTCCCATTAATACATATGTAGCATTTTCCACTGAAAGCTTAAGGGGCTTCTTAAGGCCACAGCAAGTCGTTCACATAGCCAATTTCTCCTGATACCAACCCACTTTCTAGTGGGGAATAGAGGTACTGACAGATCATTTCAGTAATACATTAAGAGCATTCATTCATTCAACAAGTATTCAATGAGATGATGAATACTACTAGATGCCTGGTTCCATGCTAGGGATGGAGTTATGAATGAAACATTCATGATTCCTGCTCCATGATGTTCTGAAAGATGTATATATAGGAGCACACAGGAGGGGCAAGTAACCTACCCTGGATATGGGCATATGGGTGTCCAGGAAGGCTTCCTGGAGACAGGGACTGGCCTGCTAAATATCTCTGAATCTGTTCTCCTTTAGTTTTATTTTAATCCCATTCTCACAGCTACTGTCTTAGTGCAGGCCCTTTTTGTTTCACTTCTGAATTATAGAAATAGCTTTCCAATTGGACTAGAAACTTCTGCTCTTATTCTCGTCCCTAATACCCAACTCATTCTTTACTGATGACAAAATGATTTTTTTCTTAGAAACATTTTACTGAAGCATTATATATATATATATACATATATATATATAAAAGTACATATGTAAGCATACAGCTTGATGAATTTCCTCAGCCAAACATACCCATTAACCAGTGCCTACATCAATAAACATGGCCAGCAGACCAGAAGGCTACCTCATATCCCCTTCCATATACTCACCTCCCCTCACAAATGAGCTTTTAAAAATACTAATTTATTATATTGCTCCCTTGTTTTGTTAAAACCTTTTAAGGACTCTCCACAGCCCTCAGGATAAAACCCCATCTCCTTAGACAAACTAAACGCTGGTAATTCCTAACCCACCATCCCAGTCCTCACTGCCTGGCCTTTGCGTATGCTGCTGCTTGTGTTTAGACCAGCTTCTCAGCCCTCTTCCTCCCCCATTTTAATCATTCCTATTTATTCCAGGAGTCCCCACCTCAAAGCCTTCCAAGATCCCTTCCCTCTCCACTGTCTGTTTCTCTTATAGATTTTTGAAGGTGAAAATAGTGTTTTTTGTCCCAGTTTGCCAATTGGTTAAATGAATAAATGAGAATACCTAGCTTTATTACTTTCCTTTGAAGCCTTTCTTCCCCTTTCTTCCTCCCCTCCATTCCTTTTAAATAAGAACAAGCCATTGTCCTGTGAATAAATCAATGTGTGTGGCCTTCAATCAGTAGTTTGTAGAGAAGTTGTGATTGATTTCCATTGATCCAGCCATCCCTCTTGCTGGGTATCCTCTCTTTCCACCAAGATAAGATTAAAGTAGGGACAGTTTGCAGTCCTGCACCCTACCAAGTGGACACAATGGAAACTGATATTCATGAGATCTGAGCCATTTCACCAGTAAAAAGTTGGTTTAACTGGAATATCTGGAGGACTTAAGGGAAAATTGGGAGTGGGGTTAGGAAGCAAGGAACCAGGTTAACATTTACTAAATGTCTACCTATGATATGCTGGATACAGTGTTAGGCTCTATTTATGATGTCTTATTTAACTGAAGTGGAGGAGGAATGTGCATAAATGTATAGATATTTGAATTGCATAAAAAGAAAAACCAATATGTCCTTTCCTTCATTTGGTTGAAAAAAGTTATTTTTGCATTTATAGCTTTTTAAAAAAAATTAAAAATAACAGAGTGGAGAATCGCTGAAATTCTTAATTTCAATGACAATTTGCTTAACTAGATGAAAATGATTCTATGAAATTTAAAAAAACCCAAAAACATTATAAAAGGGTTTAGTGTGCAGGAGAAAGTGTCACTAGGTTGATGAGTATAGCCAGAGCACCTAAAGCTATCCATTCAGCTTTCAAACTGTCACTGCGAGCTGGCAGGTCGTGCCACCTGAAACTACTTTTATTGAAGCTGTTACAATCTGTACTTGATTTTTAATGAAAAAGTTCTTCACAATAAATCCAAACAGCAAACCCAAGTTTATTTTCCGTATGCGTAATGTCAAAACACCTGACAGGTTGGCCTCATTCCCAGCAAGTCTATTTCTCCCCAAACATTCTGTAATTTATATGGCACTGGGCTGGGGCACCACCAATACACAGCTGTGATCTACTAAAAATTCCTCAAAACTGCCTCCTCTTCTTAGGTCGGCAGCCCACTTATGGCCCATTTAGAATTTCGCTGAATAAAAGTGTAATAACACAAATGAAAGCCCAAACCCATAAATTCAAATTCAAGCTGTAGGAAAAAAAAAATTCCTCGAGTGACTGTAGAAGTAGATGCCTCCATTGTTGCCTCACTGATAATCATGAAGAGGCCAGTGTGATACTCATCCTTTACAGCCTAAAATTGGGTGCTATGATATTTATCTTAGTCATCATTTTATAAGTCCAGAGCGTTTTGCATAATCTTCATGAGTGCAGAAATTAAGTTGTTTCTTACGTGCTTGGTAAAATTAACAGTGATTCATTCATTGATCTCACTGAACAGGCAGGAAGTTCCTATAGGACAAAGAGCTCAAGAGGCCTATCTTTATCTTTGGTTTATGAGTCCTCGTAGCCCTAGTACAAAGAATGCTATGAGCTGGCAGTCAGAAGTGTTCAGTGGCGGAGAGAAGGAAAAGAACGTGTTTTGATTGCTCACAAAACGTTTTATTGTTCTCTATTCTCTGCTGGGGCGGTAGGCAAAGGAAATGTTCTTATGACAGTTAGGTTTAACTATGCGCCTTGAAAACTTGGTTTCACAAAATGCACCACCTTCGTGGGCCGCGCCGCGGGGGGCCAACTGCACAACTGGTCCGTCTCGGCGGGTCACGAGCTCACCGTCACCCACGCGGTGGCAGCGCCTCTGCCCGCAGCCTCTCGGGCTCCCTCCCTCCGGCAGGAGTCGCTGGCCGCAGCAGGGCGGTGAGAAAGGAAGCTGACTCCGTGCCTCCGTCCTGCCAGGAGTCTCGGCATCCCGAGCCCGCCTTCCTTCCGTGTCTGCGCCTGCACTCACGCCCCCTGCACGCGCCCAGGGATGCACCGGGCCTTCACTCGGGAAGGCGAGGGTTCGGGCCACTGCGATTGAGATCCGGGGCGCAGCTGGTGGGGGGAGCTCCGCGCGTGCTCGGGCGCAAGGCCAGGGCGGTGGGCACGTGCAGAAAGGCCCGGGACCCGCTGAGACGGGATCCAGAGTAGTGGGTGAGAAGCCTGCGAGGCGCGGTGGAGGGGGTGGGGAGTGGGCGGAGGTGCAGCAGGAAACGCCCCGGGTCTGGCCGGGCTGGTCGGGCTGGGGGCGCAGTGGAGAAGGACGGGGCGGCGCCCGGCCGGGCTGCCCGGCCCGCTCACCTCGCCCTGGCGGCGCGCCCCGCGGGGACTCGCGGGGAGGGGAGCCAGACCCGCGGGCCTTTGGATTCCGGGACCGCCCTCTCCCGCTCCAGGGCCAGCGGCGAGCGGCAACGACGGCTGGAGCCGCAGCGGCAGCATGAGAGCGGGCGCCGCTGCTCCACGCCTGCGGACGCGCGGCGAGCGGCGGCGGCTCTGCCTGAGCGCTCCATGGGGGCGCAGTGGGGCCGGGCGGCCGTCTGGCCGCGCGGGCTGCGCAAAGGCCGAGGGCTGCCACGGACCGCCCGGGCGCTGGCGGCCGCCGGCCTGCTGTGCACCGCTCTGGCCGCCTACGCCTGCTGGGGGCAGCTGCCGCCGCTGCCCTGGGCATCCTCCGCCCCGCCGCGGCCGGTGGGCGTGCTGCTGTGGTGGGAGCCCTTCCGGAGGCGCGACAGCGCCGCGAGGCCGCCCCCCGACTGCTGGCTGCGCTTCAACATCAGCGGCTGCCGCCTGCTCACCGACCGTGCGGCCTACGGGGAGGCGCAGGCTGTGCTTTTCCACCACCGAGACCTCGTGAAGGGACCTCCCGACTGGCCCCCGCCCTGGGGCGTCCAAGTGCACACGGCAGAGGAGCTGGAGCTGCGGGTGTTGGACGACGAGGAGGAAGCGGCGGCGGCGGCGGCTGCCGAAGCCCTAGCCGTCTCGGGCCCCAGACCCCCGGGCCAGCGCTGGGTGTGGATGAACTTCGAGTCGCCCTCCCACTCCCCGGGGCTGCGAAGCCTGGCAGCTAATCTCTTCAACTGGACGCTCTCCTACCGGGCGGACTCGGACGTCTTCGTTCCATATGGCTACCTCTACCCCAGGACCCATCCTGGCGAGCAGCCACCAGGCTTGGCTCCGCCGCTGGCCCGGAAACGGGGGCTGGTGGCCTGGGTGGTGAGCAACTGGGATGAGCGCCAAGTCCGGGTCCGCTACTACCACCAGCTGAGCCAGCACGTGCCCGTGGACGTTTTCGGCAAGGGCGGGCATGGGCGGCCGGTGCCGGACATTGGGCTCCTGCACACGGTGGCCCGCTACAAGTTCTACCTGGCCTTCGAGAACTCGCAGCACCTGGATTATATCACCGAGAAGCTCTGGCGCAACTCGTTGCTGGCCGGGGCGGTGCCCGTGGTGCTGGGCCCCGAGCGTGCCAATTACGAGCGCTTCGTGCCTCGCGGTGCCTTCATCCACGTGGAAGACTTCCCTAGTGCCTCGTCCCTGGCCGCCTACCTGCTCTTCCTCGACCGAAACCCAGCTGTCTACCGCCGCTACTTCTACTGGCGCCGGAGCTACGCCGTGCACATCACCTCCTTCTGGGACGAGCCTTGGTGCCGGGCCTGCCAGGCTGTGCAGATGGCTGGGGAGCGGCCCAAGAGCGTACCCAACTTGGCTCGCTGGTTTGAGCGGTGAGGCCGTGCCCCCCTGGGGGTAACCCGGGAGGCCAGGTCGTCGGCGTTTTGATCCTCTGCCGTGCATCTCCTTGACTGCCGAATCGTGCCGAACACCCATTTTTACTCTATGGGAAAAAAGTGATTTACCAGTTAATATTATTCAGCACAAAGACGGGGTGGGGAGGATCCCCGGTTCTCAAGTTTTTTGCACAGCTAGAAGTTGGGCTCCCTTGGTTGTTGATGGATATCAGTGTTGAGGGGTGACAAAGGGGGCCCTTTCTCACCCTGTAACCAGTGCAGAGGTGAAGAAGTAGTTTAGCTACAAGAAGACTGTTGAGTCAGTTGCTCTGAGTTGCCTCATCTGCCACAGGCGTGTTTGTGGCCTGTGCCCAGTCCAAATCTCATACACACTACTCCTCAACTCAACATTTCCGGGGCCAACGTGCAGCAAACCCCTGGTTTTAGCAAGAGCATTGTTGCTGAATAGTGCAAGGACTGTGGCCACAAGTGGGTCTTTCTCTTTGTTGGTTGAATTCCTCAAAGACTCAGCTCCTAAGAAAGGTGAAGAGGGTGGTCCACGAATCCCTTGGTTGTTCCTTAGCAAGTACTGTTTGTCCCCCTGCCCTATGAATGGAAACAAGATGCTTGATGGTCCTTGGAGAAGATTAGGATGAATATATCGGTGTACCTCACTTTATACAAATGTATTCCTGAAAAGCTGCTTTCAAATCAAATCCCAGATTCACTGCTTGATGAGAGTTCAGTATTTAATGAAATCCTATGGCAAATCCCTTTACAATGTGAATAATCATCTCCTAATTTATTCCTTCTGTGTCTATGTTTTTCTATAACCTGAATTTTTTAAAAAGCATATTAAAATTACAGATGTGGAAGTAATGCAGAAGCAACATTCTTCTCCCCTCTTCCCAGAAAACCAGCCTGTGTTTACAAACAGAAGAGAAAGAAGCCACAGTGTCACTTTGCACAAAATGATTTTGTGGAAATAAG